>NW_015090879.1:78035-91512 GCF_001431845.1 Calidris pugnax
GGGGAGGGGGTAGCCTGGGAACCTGGGAGCGCCGGCGCGGCCGCGTAATCCGTCACTCCCGGGAGATGTCTCATTAACCCATTAACCAGGGAGGTTGGGGACGTGCTGGGAGGAGAGCGAGGGAGAAACCGGGGGTGTGAAAGGCAAGAGTGCGGGCAGGGGAGGAGCAGTGCGGGGCGGGCGGGCAGGCGCTGGGAGCAGCTCCTCCGCACAGCCCGGCCGAGGGACCCCGCTTCCCCGACGACGGCGGGGAAGGAGCCGGTGGGTGGCCCTTGCGGGGGGACACGCGTGGGGGAACCTCGCCGAGCCCACCCGGTGCCGCCCGGCAGGATGAAGCGGCTGTGCGAGGAGAGCTCGTCCGACACGGAGTCGGACGGCACCATCGACGTGGGCCGGGAGGAGGAGTACAGGTGAGGACACGCCACCGGCGGCGGCTCCCTCCCGGGGGGACCGGACCGTCACACGGCGGTGGGACGATGTCGGGATTTTGGGGGTCCCTTCATGCGGGGCAGCTCGGCCTCCTGGAGGGGTTGGAGAGGGCTCCCCCGTAGTGGGCTCCGGGCGAGTCCGGGGGTTGCCGGGGCGAGCACCGGGCTCCGCGGCGGATCCACCGGGCACCTCTTGGGGCTGCGCCGGTGCTGCCCGGGGCGAGGACGGGCGGGGGCTGATGGTGGCGTTAGGACTGACCCGGTGAGGAAACCCGAGTCGTAATACAAGGATTAAAGCCGCGTTACGAGCTCATTGCCCTCAAGAAAATGCCTCGTTAAATTAAAATTGCCTTCTCCTGCCCCGGTGGTGAGAAGGGCAGCTCTGAGCTCAGTTAGCGGGAGCCCGAAATGGGGCATCCCGCCCCCGGCGGAGACACCCGCCAGCGGCGATCCGAGGGTTCCCAGGGAACGGGGAAGAAACAAGGGGGTTTTGCATGAGAAACGCTTCTGCTCTGCTGATGCGTTTGTAATGCACCAGCTGGGGCTTTGATCTTTAATTAGGAAGGAGCCCGCACTGCCCGGCCGGCCGAGGGTGCCCGGCTCTAAGCGGGCACTTCCAGCATCGCAGTTCGCAGGCTCCATCCCATCTCTGCCGAGCTGCTGTTTCGGCTCTGGGGCTTTGCTGCTTGTTGAAACAGTGAGGAAACAGTGAGGACGGGACCTCTGCGTGGTTCCCCAGGCAATGTCCTCAGGCTTCGCTGCGCTCCCCCCAGGCTTTTCGGCTCTGCTGGCAAAGGGCATCCTCAGGCTCTGCTCGCAGCCCAGCTGCTTTGGAACTCTTGTTTCAGTAGCCAAGAGTCCCCCCTTCCTCCCTCGGCGTCCAGCGAGGCCCCAGATGAATTCGTTCCCTTTTGCTGCTTGGTATCCTGAGCAGAGATGTCACCCTTCCCGGTGCCAAGTTCAGGTTCTCATGGGACTAAATTAATGAGTCCGCTTCTCGCTGGTGCAATCACAGCAGAGCCAGGCGTAACGTCCTGCACAAATTCACCAACCCCTTATGCAGTTTCCAAGTGCATCAATATTTAACCTGCCTTCCTGCTGCACGTGAAATACATCCCAGCTCTTTATATCAGTGCAGCACTCCGAGTCTATAGTACCCCGACAGATGAAAGAGAGGAATTGTCATAATATTTTATTTCAGTGAACAGTAACAGTGAATTTTTGGTCTCTTTCTGGTGCTTGTCTTCTCAAGCTGGTGGCAGAACTGGTCAGCGCTGTCATCTGATGGCATTTGTATACATTTATGTGGTTGCTCATGTCACGCAAACACGCAGCCAAAAGAGCTTATACCCTGAGTAACGTGGTCCTCGCGGTTCAGGTGGAATGAAACACCCCCAGGAGGGCAGCGAGGTGGAGCGGTGAAGGCAGAGGGAGGCAGCCATGCCGCCTGGCCGGGGCTCCCAGCCATTACCCACCGGTCGAGTGGTTTGGGCAAACCAGTTCCCCGTAGAGCGGGGATGAGTCACTGCGGTCATGCAGCTCGGTTCCCCGTGCGTAGCAAGTTTAGATGCTGGGGTCACTGCAGAAGTGCAAGATCCTGCTTGGTTTTGGGATGGTAGTTTTGAATAAACAGCCAGAGTTACACTGTAAATTATAAAATCGAGTAAAGAGCAATGCAGAAATTTTAAGCAGCAGAGGATATACTTCTGGTATCTTTATGTGGTTCGAATCCGTCAAACATGTTTTTGAGAATGTATTTTGCAGTAAACTAGGTCTTTGTATCCTCATCTGGAAGGGTGGCTCACAAAGAGCAGCGCGTTCGGACAGCTCTGCAAAGAGGGTTTCAAAATTCACTGTTAGAGACTCCTCGAGTGCATTCCTGCGCTGCCAGGCAGACCCACTCCCTACCCCCTGCACGTAGAACCCCACAGCGTTGGGGGAGAGCCCCTTCCCACACCATACATGCTCATCATGTGTGCTTTACGTGTACTGGCACTGCGTGTTCCTACTTGCGAAGCCAGCTGGCACCTCTGCCCGGAGAAAGCCCACCCAGCAGACGTTCAAATAGGGTACCTGTATGGAGATGAGCCCAGCAGGCGGTAGAAGAACGTGTTATTTCGTCTGATTGTGTAAAACCACTTCTGAAAGCACCTCGCTTGGGCCTGACAAAATGCAATTTGAGTTTGGTCTAGTTTCTGGCTTGTTGCACAGACAGCACTGTCTCTGCAGAAACATCTTTAATAGGCTGCTATTAAAATGCTCCATCAAACTGAAAAATGTTTTGATTTGATGGGGTGAACCCGAATGCCCCTTCCCAGATTGGTATGTCTCTGGCGGTCTCCGAGTCCTGGCGGAGCACGGTGTTGGCCAGGGTTGCAGAGTGTCGTCTCGCCAGCGTGTGAACATCCCTGCACCCAGTCTTGTAAGGCACAGGAACAGCCCTGAGCCAGTCCTGCTTTCCGGAGGGAGAAACCCTGCCTGGGGGAGGTGGAAGGTGGCCCAGCTGGCCTCCCCCCCGAGCAGGGGGGGTTTGCTCCAAGGAGTTTCCCACGCCAGGTTATCCATTGTTATGGAGACTTCACCTCCGTGGGGACCTAAGCGTTGAACTTTGCCTCCCTGTGCGTGTCTAGTGCTGATCTTTGGTGTCTTTAGCCCCACCCGTGCCCACCAGGCATGGGATGGTTTGTGGGACCCTTCTCTTTAGGCTGTCCCACCCAGTGTCCCTTGTCCCACCCAGTGTCCCTTGTCCCACCCCGTGTCCCTTGTCCCTTGAGCCAGAGCTGGTCTCCAACAGGCAGGGTTCCTGCTCCATCACCTCCTGCTGGGTGTTCCCCCTTCCCGCGTCCTGGCCCCTCTCTGTCTGGTTTAGGAGTGTCTGGGCATTCAGAATATCATGGCCCACCCCAAAAACTGGGGTTTGTGAAGCGGCTTTTCAGGAAGCACTAAGAAACCACATCAACTGCTACCATTGGCCTCACCCTGAGGAGCAGCAACCAGCCCTTTGCTGCCGCCCTGGGTGGGAGCTCAGATACACGCTATCACAGCTCCGAGATGCAAAGCCCTGCAGACAGGGCAGGCTCAGACATGAGAGCCGGGAGGTTCACCCATGGAGGACAAAAAAGGCCATGACTCCAGAGCTCCTATCGCTGCTTTTCCAGCCCCATGGAGATGCCGGTGTGGGCTGAGATTGAAGGAGATGTGTGCCTGGTAGGGGATGGAGAGTTTGGTGCAGATATCTGCCCCAGGCTGGTGGGAGATTCTCAGAGCAGAGAGAGTGGGATTGAAGTCTCTGCTTGGCTCCCTGTCCCCAATTCCTGAGCTCTGTGTTGTGGGTAAAAATGAGATGGGAACCAGAGAAGACATTTTGTGCGGGGGGGTGGAAACTACAGATGGCAAACGTGTGTAAAGCATATGTGCGACGGAGGTTTCTCTCCAGCTACCGCAAGAGATTATTCCCTCTTTTTCCTTTCCAGCCATGTTTCCAGGTCTGTGTCTCCCACTACGACATCTCAGATACAAGCCAGGAAGAAGAGGAGAGGGGTGAGTCTCGTTTGCGTTGATCAAGGTGGCTGTGCTGTGTCTCCCCTGGGGGACATATGTGCCAGGGCTCCCCATGTCATCCCCCGTGTCTGGTGGGGTGATGTTGGCACGTTCTTCCTGCGAGGACACAGTACAAAATCAAGTTCACGCTGTTCCCTGCTCCATCTCCTGCAGAACTCTCCCCACAGCCACCTGGAGATTTTTTGCAGGGGTTTGGCCTCAAATCTTGCAGAAAGAGGTGGGGATAGGGGTGGAGGAGAGCAATTTTACCTGAGGTTATCACACCAGTCTGTTAATGTTTCTTCGCTCAGCTTTTGCTCCCAAAACATTTACGTTCAAAGTGCCTCTCTTGACCTGCCACGGCTGTTAATGAGAGCTTTAAACCCGTGAACTGTGGCTGTAAATGACTGTGATTTCTTCTCTCCGCTTGGAAATCTCCTGCAGATCATCGAGAAGCGGCGTCGTGACCGTATCAATAGCAGCCTCTCCGAACTGCGGCGCCTGGTGCCCACCGCCTTTGAGAAGCAGGTCTGTGTGTCCGGGATTTCCACCCTCCCTCCCATGCGGGCTGCGTTTCAGCAGCGCGAAGGGTAGAGCCCTCAGAATGAGAAAGTCTGGAGCAATGCAATGTCTGTCTCATTGTCATCACTTCAGGGAGTAAGTAGGTGGTGAAACTGGGTGGTAAAACAATATTAACAAACATTCAGGAGTCCTAGGGAGGATAAATTCAATCCAGAAAGTGTTTTGCGGATATGAAGATGCAGAGAAATGGGGATTTTCAATTTGCATTGGGGGATCTTGGAAAGGAGCTCCATTTTGTACTCGCTTGATGTAAAAACCAGAGCCGATGGTCTGAGTGGATGCCCTGCTCCGATCTGAGCACTCCTGGGTTTCATGAAGGCTTTGGGGAGGAGGCCATCAGGAAAAACCCAGCTCCTGAGAGGCACAAAGCCCTAGACCATAAAATGATTAATTGCTCTTTTTTCCTGCTCCCAACAGGGGTCTTCCAAACTGGAGAAGGCAGAAATCCTACAAATGACAGTAGATCACTTAAAAATGCTTCACGCCACTGGAGGAACAGGTAAAAACTGCTCTTCTAAGGACCTGGGTGAGGTGAAGGTGAAAACCTGGAAGGAAACTTCCCCATCAGCTTCAGCAGCAAGCAGTATCTTGGTGCTGCAATGCCTTGCTGACACCAGCCAGCACCAAAATGAATGCTGCCCTGCCTGCTTCCCAAGGGAAATATTTTTCGAGGGAGGGCTGATGGACATTTCCTGCCCTGTTGTTTTTCTTATGTCTAACATATGGGTCAGCATCCCGTGCATACATTTGGCAGACTGGGGTATGTGGGATAGCAGGTCCCCGCGGGGACAGGACCACTGCTGTTGTCACACGCCCTGCTAAAATCTGCCCAGCCGGAGATGCACAGAAACAGAGCCTGCTTCCAGAAAAACTATATTAAACTCTTTACCTCCTCCCTGGGATACATTTCCTGCAAAGGCTGAATTCTGCATGGGGACTCTGCAAATAAACAAGCCTTTTTTCCTTTTCTGTTTTTTCTTTTCTTTTCTTTTTTTTCTTTTTTTTTTTTTTTTTGTGTGTGTGTGTCTCTTGGTTGTTATAAGAAGAGAGAGGGAGCCCTGTGTAAGACTATTTTCAAGATTGCACCCACGCAACTTCCAACAATGAATTATGCATTTCAATAAATGGCTTGCTATCTCCACCATGATTGCTAATGTGGGATCTGGGTCACAAAATTAAGTGTGACCCATTGGGAGTCACTAACTCTGACAAACTCAGCCCTATTGGGGCATTTCTTCATTCAAAAGCCAGCAGATGATTGGGTTCGGGCGGATGTTGCTCTCACTGAAATGAGCAATTCATCCCACACAGGTCTTCATGGAGATGATGAGTCCCTACCTCCTACATCTCAGTGCTGGGAAGGAGTTGGATCCAAGAATGGCTTCAACCCTTTTTTTTTTTTTTTTTTTTTTTTTTTTTTTTTTTTTTTTTTTTTTTTTTTTTTTTTTGTGTGTGTGTGTCTCTTGGTTGTTATAAGAAGAGAGAGGGAGCCCTGTGCAAAATTCAACAAAGGTCTTATTTGTACTGAGACCTCAGTACAGACCCTCTGTCCTGTTCCAGTTAACAGGATGGAGATCACAGCTCCAGTAAAGAAGCCTTTGGCTTGCTCACCACCCATTTTTGGCTTGCTGGGGACATTGCTGGCATCCAGGCTTTGGTTCAGAACTCTAACTTGGTCTGGAACATTTGTTTAGATATTCAGTTTGACTGCACTGCAACAAAGGGCTGTATTGTCACGAGAGACCCCATCGAGCAGAGTGGTCCAGTGCTTCACTGGGCTGTGACATTCTCTGCTTTATTGCTTATCGTCTCACCAAGCTGCAAGTAGGGAGCAGAAGCCTAAAAATCAGCCATCGATTGCATTTTCTCTTGTTGATTTCTGTGGCTTTGAGCTCTCTTGGTCCGGCAGTCTCGATTCTGTGTCCTTCAGCCAGACATCTGTTAAAATTAAATATAAAGATTGGGATCCAGGCAGAGGAAAAGCTGTGTGTCGAGGAGACACAGTGTCCCCTTCTTGTGCAAGACTGGGGATGGTCCCTTTGCGAAGAGGGACCCAGTGCCCATCTAGCCCACAGTCATGTCTCCAGCAGCAATAAAGAGTGCAATAGGAAAAAATTCTTCCTTCCTGAGCACGGTTAATGAAACCTCTTGCTCATCTCACATGCTGGAGTAAGAGGCTTCATGACCCCGGCAGTTTTAGCCCGATGAGATAACCGCAGATGCTATTCTCATGCACGCAAATGCCCAGTCCTTTCGGACACCCACTTGGCTATCTGCTTCAGTAATATCACATGGCAGCAAAGTGCCTCAAGTGAAATACACAGTGCATTAGAGAGGGTAGTGAAATCAAAGCACATTCCTGAGCTCTGCAGGGACTTACTGTCACCCCTGTCCTCTCCCTACAGGCTTCTTAGATGCTCGAGCTCTGGCCGTGGATTACAGGAGTATTGGCTTCCGCGAATGTCTCACTGAAGTTGTCAGGTACCTGGGCATCCTCGAGGGCCAAAACGCCGCTGACCCCATCCGGCTTCGACTCCTCTCCCACCTGAATAATTACGTGGCCGAAATGGAGCCTTCGCCTGTGGCCACTTCCCTCCTGCCCATCCAGACGTGGCCATGGTCCTTCCTCCACAGTGCCGCTGGCCCCGTGCAGATCCCCAGGAGGGAGGCTGCTCCTGCTCCAGTTGTTTTGACTGCATCTTCCCTGGCTTACCCGAGCCCCGCTGTGAGGCCAGCCCCGCTTCGCCGCGTCCCCAGCGACATGCTGCCATCCCGCCGCAGCTTTCTGGCCAGCAGGATGGCCTCTTCCAGCCGGAGGGCCCGAGGCACGGGCTCGTCTGCAGCCGTAGCGGCTGTGCCCAGGATGCCATCTCCAGCAGGCGTCTTGAGAGAGGGCTCGTCCAAGAGCAGCCAAATCGCCACGTTCCTCTTCTCACCAGCCTCCACGGGCATCCCCGTTCCACCGGCTTACACAACGCCTCCCGCCTTGGGTGCTGCCACACAGGGACCCGGGATCAGGGTTGGGACATCCAGGATCTGCCGCTCCTGGGCGACTGAAATTGGGGCTTTCTGACCCTCCCTGCCCCTTTGGAGACAGGAATTCTTCAGCACTCATTAGGCTCCCAGGCCTAAGAACAAACTCAGCTGAAAAGGCCTGTTTCCTGCTTTGCAGAAGCCAAGGCTCCATAAAGAAAATTCCCTTTGCTCTTCCCTCCTCGCACCGCCTTCCTTGCCTCACCAACACACGTCCTCTCCCTCGTGATGCCTGCAAACGTAAATCACATCCAATTCGATGCACTTGCCTGCACGGGGCTGTACTCCAGAGCCTTCCGGCGACGAGGGAGGGGGGCACATGCGGATCCCACCCCCGTCCCTCCTGCAGCAAACCCCTCTGTGGACCCAGTGTTGCTCTCCTTTGGAAAACAGCCAGCCTTGAAATAGTATCTTATTTCCCTGGGGACTCAGAGCTGCCAGACAGAGACTTGCTCATGCTCACTCCCCGCAATGTTTCTCCCCCCAAGCTACCGCACCTAATTTTGGTGTGGTGGGAGGGATGCAGTGCCCCCCCTCCCCAGCACTGTTGGCACCCCACGAGGTAGGCTAGAGCCCCCCCCAGCTCCCTTAGCGAACTGGCTGCCTGCTAATCCCCCTGCTTTCCTCGCTGCATTACCAGCTTTTCCCACTTATGTGCCCTTAAGGTGGAGTGAGGCAACAGCTTAACAGAGCCTGTTCCCACAGCCGAGCTGAAACGCCGCCGTGTCTGTGCCGGGTCCCTGCAGGAACCACGCAGGAGCAGCCGGCCAGGCCGCCCGGGCAGAGGGAGGCTTCTGCAGCCCTTGCTCCACACCGAGGTGTGAAGAGATGAGGTGAGACAGAGGATTTCAAAGGGACGTCTGTCAGGGAGGGGAAGGCTCTGACGGCCAAAGTGAGAAGAAAAGGAAAGAGCCTTTCCCTCTGCCAGTCTCCCTGCTGGAGCCGTCTCTCCTCCATCCCCTGTTGAACAGCCATGACTCAAGGAGCAGGGGTGAATGGGGCAGACCAGCCTGCATTTGAAGTGCCTCCCTGGTTCTCTCTCAGCCCTGCGTCCCTCACCCTCTCCTCCCACTTTCTTCAGTGCCATGTTTTGGTCTCACCAATTGCTCATCCCTCTCTCTGGGCCAGGACCAAAACCCACTGAGGTTTCACCACAGACCTCAGCAAGCTCTGGGTCTGCACTTATCCCAATTTCCTGAGAGCTTTTTCTGCCTTGGCCTGCGTGCAGATACCTAGCAGATATGCCTCTGCTCTTCTAGCTGCCCTCCCCTGCTCTCCTCTTTGGGCACAAAGGAACAGACACTTGAAGCTCTCAAGCCACCCTCCCGTGCCATGTCCCTAATGCCCATGGTGGCCAGGGCAGGGTCTCCCAGTGCTCCCCCCATCTGAACAGCCCCCGCTCCCTGCATCTGTGCCTTGACTTGCTGGGATTCATGTGCAGAATAGCCTGGACCCAGTTGTATGCCCACCCCAAGGAGACTCGCCCACTTCTACAGCACTGCAACAGGAAAAGAGAGAAAAGCGTGGAAAGGTTGGGGCAAAGAAAGTTAAAAAAGAGGGAGAAGATCTCTCTTGAATGGGAGAGGCTCTCCCCGTGCCTCCAGTCAGATGCGCTGCCAGTGAGACTGTGTGGATGAGCTGGTGTTTGCCCTCCTACAGATGGTATCTGCCATGTGCACATCAGTGTATGTACCTGCTATTGGTCTGAAAGTTGGTCCCTCCCAGTTGTTTTGATGGAAGTCGTCGCGCTTAACACACAGAAATGCCTCTGCTATTTCTCCTCACCCTTGTCCTGAAGTGCCGGGATCAGCCAGGAATGACATATTGCCTTTTATTAAGGCCAGAGGAGGTCCTCGCAGACCCTGGTTGTTCCTGCGGCTGGTTGGCACACTAGAGCTCACGGCAAGTAGCCCAGCGTCACTTTACACTGTGCAGAGCTGTTAGATTCACGAGCTGTGACATCCAGCAAAGGTGTCAAATAAAGTCTTTCAAACCCCTGTCCTGCCCTGCGTTGATGTGAATCTATCTCTTCTGCTAATCCAGCCTGCCTTTGGGTGACTGCTAGTTTTGCAACAGGCAGGTTTTTGTTCCTGAAAAGCTTTAAAAAAGGTAAGATGTTTGTTAAGTTAACATCCCTGCTGGTCCTTTTATAGCTGCTGCTGTTGGTAAGGCTGGTCCCATGACTTTTTACTTTGCAAACCCCTCTGTGGGTCAAAATCAGCCGGATAGACGGCACTGCTTGCCCTGAGATTGGCAATAATCCGTGGCTTGAGAACAAATCATTTCATTTAGCTACCAGTGTCCACAAAAATGTCAGGGAATGAATCGGGTCCCGCAGAGCCTTGCAGCCAGACACCGAGGGCTTGCCTCGGTCTCCTGACCCTTTGCAAGCAGGACCAGAATAACCCCTGCTGCTTCTTGCTGTCGGGAAAGGCTTTGGACAAAACAAAGAGCCACAACTGAGAGCTTGCCTCTGTTCTGAGGAAAGGACCAGTAAATGATCCTTCTCGTGAAAGACGCTGGGAGAATTTTCTGGGGAATGGTGGGAATTTGACTTCCTTTCCCATAACGCCTTCTCACTCCAAAATGCCTTTCAAAACCGCCCATAAATCCCTGCCTTAAGTGCTGTGTTGGGAATTGCTGGAAGGGAGCAACTGCAGCTGTGATGGAGTAACGCAGCATCCGTCTGGAAGCAGAGAGAAAACTTCAAGAGCAATAATAGGGCTATTGATGGCAGGTCGTCCCGCTGGTGCCTGGGCTGCCCCGACCCGGCTGGAGGCTGCGGTGGGAGCTCAATGCTCTGGTGTGGCCTCGGCAGGCATACAAACCAGCCCCGCGGGCTACAGTGGTAAAACAAAACAGAGACAGTGGGGAAAAAAAAAACAAACTCACCAACAAAAAAACAACCAACAACCCCATTTCCTGATCTCTGCTGATCAAATGGGAGCCGGGGTGGGTGGGAGAGGCTGCGGTGGGAGCTCAATGCGCTGGTGTGGCCTCGGCAGGCATACAAACCAGCCCCGCGGGCTACAGTGGTAAAACAAAACCGAGACAGTGGGGAAAAAAAAAACAAACTCACCAACAAAAAAACAACCAACAACCCCATTTCCTGATCTCTGCTGATCAAATGGGAGTCGGGGTGGGTGGGAGGGCATCGGTTCAAGCCCGTGGGGTTTTTTTCCCCATGGCAACATGGTGATTAGAGCAGTAAGCCGGGACTGGAGCTTCGTTTCTTTCCCCAGGGTTTTCTTTAGCCTAAATGTCTTCCCTAATGCATCCTGTCAACTTTTGATCTACCCTGTAGGGGAAACCCCTGAACTCTCTGCGCACTCTCCCCATCCTCCTTCTTCAGACAATGAAACCATAATGAATGGAGGCCTCCGGGAACGCGTGGGCTGCATTGGGCGCAGTCCGGTGGGGGTTGCTCAGTGGCAAACATCAGTGTAAAACACTCCTCCAGCTCCGGCAGTGGTGAGGCTGGAATGAAATGGGGTCCTGATGAACAAGCCTTCGCCTGCTGCTACGAGGCAGCTTCCAGGCTGCAGGAGATTTGCTGTGCTCCTGATCTCCCAAAGCTCTACCAAGCTATAGCAGCGAGCAAGTCCTCCTCTCCCAAATTCCCCTGCCTGAAAAATGTTGCTCATCCCCAGTTGTGCGATCGCTTGCCCGGGGTGAAACGCTCTCTCCACTGTGCCTCTGTGTTTTCCTGCCGGTGGTGCAATCCCTGCCTGCCCTCTGCTGGTAAATTACCAGAGCTGAGGAGGAGAAATCCTAAAGCAGGGTGAGCATTTGGTGGAAAAGTTGCCATCCATGTTGAAAAATGGATGAGCTTTTACAATGACCGTTAGCGACTGGTGTTGGGGTATATGGTGTAGGAGAGAACTTTGCAGAGTAGGGTTGCTGGTTGGACTCGATGATCCCAAGGGTCTTTTCCAACCTGAATGATTCTATGATTCTATCACTCAGACACACAGTAGCAGAGCATCTTGGGAGGCCTCAGGGTGATGGGTCTCACACCAGCATCATTGATGGGGACAGACTGGTGAGATGAAGACATTAAAAGATGTAACCTTTGCTCTAGGCGCTGCTGAAGGTCCTGAGAGGGCCAACTGGGTGGATCTTGGGCATTGTTGGTCGCCAGGAGCAGATGCACTTGTGTATTGAAGGTACCAAAGCGTCCCTGGGGCAGTTTTGGGCCTCCGTGGGCAGAGGCTACCCCTGGCCCATCCGTTCACATCAGGAGTGAAAAAGACTGAGGAGGACACTCATGCTGTCTGCATGGTGTCCCCTGGGAAGGGACAAAAATGTCGATAAATATGCTTCAAATAAAAGCCGTTCCCAGCGTAGCCACAGCGGCTGCTTGCAGCCAAAGGGTGTTTTATGTGGAAATGTGTCTTTCAAGCTCAGCCGTGTTTTGACTTGAGATGTCGGAGTGGGAGCCAAAATGACCTGGGCTGAAAATATTGCAAAAGATTACAATTTACTTTGCTATTGCTACCTTTTATTCTGCTACTACCAATTATTCCACTGTAATGAAGGGATAGGTATCGTAGGAATCCCCTTTTAATGATAACATCATATTCCACTTTTAAAGCAAATTAAAGGCGATATAATGTAGAATCGAAAAGTCACAGCAGAGCAGCTACCAGCCTCTTTAGACTTAGTCCCCCTTAACAGGACATCCATGGTGCCTGAGGGTCATTGATGAATCACCAAATCCCGTGCTGCTGTGTCCTCACGCTCTGCTGAAGACACTAGAAATAGATAATTACGGGTCTCCCCGGAGCTGAATTTCCTAAGCATGAAGCTGTGGGATGGCGGAGGTGGGGCTGAATCCCTCTCTCGTTCCAGCGACTTTCTCCTGCATTTGGAGTCGCCCTGGGAAAAGGGACTGACAGGTGGCTTCCACGGGGAGACGCGGAGGAGTGCTGGTGCTGCTGTGGGAACTCCCACTTATTTTAGGGAAAATCATGCTCTGAGGCGTAGGAGGCAGATCGCTGTGGGAACAGCTCCAGCAATGGCTGCTCCTCATCTCACCGCCAGCAACACCTCCAAAACCACGGCTTGGGGCAGTGAGAAAAATCATCCCAGATGAATTATTTGCTCTCCCAGTGAATTCTTCTGCTTGTCTACATCCTTGCCCCGTTCCCAGCCCCATGGCCCCGCTCTCTCTGGGAGGCTCCTCTGGGCCCCTTGTGTTTCATGATGGGACTGAGCAGCCCTGTGAGAGGATGGGATGGGATGGGATGGGATGGGATGAGGCAAGGCGGGGATGGGATGGGATGGGATGAGGCGGGATGGGATGGGAAACAACCCCAAAACCATCCTTCTGGGAGGTGTTGCTGTGGGTGTCTGTCCCTGCCAGCTGCCCACAGAGGATCATTTTGCCCTAAATCTCGAAATCCGACCTGCCATCCTTGTGCAGGGACAAGACTTTGGTGTTGCTAGAACCGCTGTGGCATTGGTGTATGGACGGAGCTGTGAGAGAGCACGGCTCATCTCCAAACGCCACCTGGGTGCCATTTTGCATGGTGGCCACATACATTGGTAGGGTTAAGAAGTTGTCGTGCTTATTTACTGTGTGGGTGTCCAGCTTGACGGGAGGTGGACAACGCTGAGAGGTGAGGGCTGGATGTCGTTGGGCAGCCTGAGGAAAACCAGGTCTTGCTGAGGAGCCTAAACCTGAAGGGAAGCACCTGGTCGTGTGGCTTATGTTCATCATGAGGGGCCAGAACCACCCTGAGGGGACTTAGGACTCCTGACGCTGGGAGCAGTTCAGAGGGAAATGGAGGCCCAGCTTGTCCTCGGGGATGTAAGGAAGCTGGAGCCACGGCGATAGCAGGGAAATCCTGAGGGGCCGTAGGCCGCCATGTCCCCGCTGAGGGTCGCCGCCT
>NW_015090879.1:91522-121398 GCF_001431845.1 Calidris pugnax
CGCCGGGCCGCAGTGCGTGAGTGGGTGCTCGGGGCCCAGCGCCGCCCCGGGCCGGGACCGCGGGGCAGGGAGGGCACGGGGGAAGCGCGGGGGGTCGCTGGGCGAGCGCGGCTACGGCCCGGCCCCTGTCAGCCCGGACGCCCCTCTCCGAGCTCAACCGCCGCCGCGTGTTGGTTACTGCCCCGCTAGAGCCGCTCTATTTTATATAAATACATAAAATATAAACCTAGCAGAGAAGAATTAATTTTAAAAGATGTTCATATAAATATATATTACAGAGAGGATTATTTTTCATAATTTTTTTTTCTTTTTTTTTTACCTCAGAAAATCAAACGGTCTCCGCTCTGGAGAACTGGCACTAAATTAGACTCTTAAAGCAAGCTAAGGGACGTGTTTTTTGGGGAGATCGAGGAGGGTTTTGATGGGAGAAACGCTCAGGAGTTTTGGCTTCGTATCTGAGAGCCCTGCTCTCCTGGAGTCTTAACTTTATTTTTTTGCCGATTTCCAGGCCTTTCCTCCCTCCTTGGCCCCTGCCTGCCCCCCTTATTTTATCCTTCCTCCAATCACCCACCCCCTGGCTGAGTGAGACTTTTAAATAAGACTTTGAGCTTTCCCCCCAGTTTAAATATTTACGAAAAGCTTGACCTAAAGAAACCCCCAGAATTAAACCCTCTGAGTTGGCGGCGGGAGCGTGTGCTGGGTGGAAGATGAACGCGGCCGCCAGCAGTTACCCCATGGCGTCCCTCTATGTGGGTGACCTGCACCCCGATGTCACTGAGGCCATGCTCTATGAGAAGTTCAGCCCCGCGGGGCCCGTCCTCTCCATTCGGGTCTGCAGGGATATGATCACCCGCCGGTCCCTGGGGTATGCCTACGTCAACTTCCAGCAGCCAGCAGACGGTAAGTGACATGTACAGCCACATCTATGGCTTTTTTTCTTGACTTTTCTTCACTTTTTTTCCACTAATCCATGCTGCCAGTGGTGTGTACTGCTATGTAGCTGCCTACAAAGTGCTACAAGGTAAGTAATCACTTCATAGTGATTGTTGTGAAGCTGGAATGTTTTTTTACAACTCGGTGTCTCCAAAACACTCTGCAAATGCATGTCTTGGTAACATCTCTGATAGACAGACCTATTTCTTTCTTTCTGATATTAAACTTTGGAGACTTGGGTTTGTTCCTTTCGTGAGAGAGTAATCTCCATCCATTCCCCTTCTTCCCTCTGTAGGTGTGGGCCACTTGTGTGGGTCTTTAGGCAGTCGGTCCTGGCAGAAAAAGTTCAGAGTAGTCAGCGCTGGTTGAACATGCAGTTTGACTGGTTGAGCCTCTGGCTGCCCACTGGCTCTAGTTTAATATTTGGGAGATCTGGTGGACTGCAGGTCACTGTGTTTGTCTGGGAAGCAGATATACTCGTATTAATGGGAAAGAAGATGGGTTGTTCAATGCTTGGGAAACCAGGTTGTCTCCCAGGCAGAAGCCGGGTTGATTTGCTCTTGCAAGATGCTTCTTTTCATACTTTAATTTGGCTCCTCCTCACGTAGCTATTCCACAGCTGGAGCAGCTGTAGCATGTGAAAGATGGGACAGAAGAGGTCATTTTGGAATGTGTCTTTTCTGGAAGCAAAATGGGTCAGCATTTTCTGCCCTAGTTTTCAAAGCTTTTGCTTGTTGCCTGGTGCGAGTTTATTGCTCAGTGCTGTGATTTAGCAGTATCTATATATGACAGACATCCAAAGGATAGATGAGAGGGAACTTTTTCCTTGAATTCAGAACCAGCTCTCAACAGCACAGACTTCAGTAGCAAAAAAACCTTTCCTTTAGGAGGCAGTATGTTATCCTGCCCAAATTTTTACAGGCAGCAGAGCATGGCCTGTTTGCACAGGGCAGTACATTGCCTTTGGATCAAAGTATTGGTTGTGTGGAAAACAAACTTTATCACAACATCGTGTTCCTGCAAATTAGCAGAGCCCCTGAGATTGAGCTTTTGGCTGGAATGTTTGGATTTTACAGAGTCTGTTGTGACTCTGCCATCCTCCCTTCCATCCTCTCCCAGCTCCAAGTACCTTCTGCATCCCTTTCCTTGGGATGCTGACTGAGCTGATCAAGCACTTCTGATCCTCTTTCTTGCTCAGCTGTTAAACAGCTGGCTTGCACCCCAGTGCATAATTTCTCATCCATGGAACTCTCAGAACTGCTTTTTATGCAGGCTAAGCAATGTATTTATGTGTTTTAAAACTTCTCAGTGAGCAGGAAGGAACCTGAGAGTCTGTATTATGTGGTGCTCTCCTGCTGTGATGAACCTGTCTGCTTCGACTCCCTCTTTCTTATAAAACCACCTTTCTTACAAAACCAAACAAGCAAAGGTAGAGTTTTCCAGGCTCACCTGCCTTTGTCTAGGCTGTGATCTCATTTTTTAGCATAATAGAAATAAAAACAAGCAGCAGAAATGAAGCCAAGAAGGAACTTGGAGCTCGGATTAAATAATTGTGGTAGAGGCAAGGTGAAAATGTGTAGATAAAGTTCTCTTAAAGTAGAGAAAACCTGTATAAGTGTAGTTATGATGTTAGAGGAGGAGAGTCGTCAGTCACATGTGCTTGCTTTAGCAGGAAGAAGTTCTGCAAGTCATACAAATGCAAAGACAGGTGGCCTACCAGTATATTTCAAGGCAATCTTTAATGGTAATAAATAGGCAGGAATTCAGAGGGAGGTTGCATCATTCTGGGCTCCTGGAGAGGCAGCAGACATTTTAGGAAGTCCCAGTACTTCAAGGGATACTTTGACAAAGTAAGTGGTGTCTTATTACTGGGTAGGTCTTAGAAGGTCAAGTGATTTAAACCTAATCATTGAGTTAATATCGGGAGGGAGAAGTATTCAAACTCCTCCTGCCCTCATGAAGAGATTTCTGAAACACTCCTCATTTCTTCTGTCTGGCAGCAAATAGCAGCATGTCTTACTTTGCCCAAGTGAAAAAACAGCTGCTGTACTAAATGTAACACAGCAGAACAGAAATAGATAATTTTGGAAAGGTGAGCCTGTTGGTGTATCGTGGTCTCTCCCAAACAAAGATCTGAATATGAAGAATATAATTCTTATTGTCAAATACAGAAATTTGGCTTTTTTTTTTTAATCCCCAAGGTGGCAGTACTCAGTACTGCCTGCACAGGGGCTTCCTGAAAGGAGAGATCTGTATTTTCTTACAGGAATGTATGATCAGAAGCACATTTGGACTTGATTTTGCTAATCTGAAAAGACAGAGTGTTCTGTAGCACCGTAGGGATCCGTTTTGATTTTTGGGTGACAATAGATGCTACAAAATACCACCTAAAAGTAATTGGCAAACTTTGTGCTCTAAAAACTTTTAGGGAAGCTCTTGTGGATACATAGTTAGTATGCTTGAAGTGGTAGGAGTTATTAAAGAAGTTGAGATGTGATAGTTGCATTTCCCTGGCACCTTTTGTGGAAGAATGAGTGCTTCGTAAATCTGAAGAAAACAGCATTTTAACTTTTTATCTTGTAGGAAATAAGATTCTGTCCATACCTTAGAGCAAGTTGAGTAGCCAGATCTCTTCCCCGTTACATGGGGCCACCAGGAGATCACACTGTCACGTCCTGAATGTGCTCGGTACTTCCAGAGTTCCTGTGTCCCAACCAGTTCAAAGCTTGCCCTTTTCTTTACATTTTTGTTAGCTAATGGAGTGATGCTTGACCCTGGAAGGGGTTACTTTCTGGGCATGCATTGTCTAACTGGTAGCCTGCTGCAGAGAGGTTATTTTTAGTGAAAATAAGCTCTGCTGGTTTTGATTGCAGCTCTTTGGCGGAGTTACCGGTGAATACTGAATCTGTCATACTGTGAGAGGCAGATTAAGGAAAAGCTTCAAAGTTCTGGCTAGTTCAGGCTCAGCTGTGGTCGTTAATATTTATTCTTTTTGACTGTGAAGAAGGGAAAGAAAACAAACTCATTTCATCTGAAGGAAAAGCTGAATTTCCTTTTTCATGTGTTCCTCATGCAATTTAATTGCATTCCAGGGTTTCATAACATTGACAACAGTCAATGACAGTTCAGATAATGAAGCAGAGAAGCTTTAATATGGTTATAGAGATAAGCTGTTCTGGAAGTACAGAGAAAACAGAACACTTCCCAAGCCAAGAAGGAACCTGGAGCTGGGAATTAAATAAGTGTCCCTGAAGAAAGGTGTAGAAGAATATAGATAACCTTTTTGTCTCTTCCTTAAAAAAAGAGAAGACCTGTGTAATTTAAATGCAGGTGTGAAGTTAAAAGGGAAAAGGGGCTACTTATATGTGCTTCATTGCCAAGAGCATTTTATTTCAACTTCAGTGATCAAGGGATTTAAGTCTGTTTTGTATGCACCCTCTTCTTTTTTTTAAAAAAGTGGTTAAATTTGCACTATGTGCTTTTGCTTTCAGGTCTTTTTTTGCTTAGTGATAGAAGTGAGAGCCCGGAGGTTTGCAGAGCAGCTGTCTTTGCAGAATAAAACTTTGTGCAGAGTTTCTGATGGGTGAATCTTGGTGAGCGTGTATGGTTTCTGTCTGTATGCTGCTCAACCACAGTTGCTAATTCCAACATTGTGTTAGCTCTGCAGCAGGGAGCCTGGAAGGGAGATTAATTACTTTTAGGCCTAAGGCAAGTGGCAAGGAGGGTTCATATGCTTTCCCTATCCAGAAGGTTATGGAAGAGGGAATGAAAAGGAAGCCTGAAAGGGGTTAAGAGTATGTATAATGTTATATATGAGTTGCAGTTGAGTCTGCTGGAAGGATGACAGGAACTAGTGGGAGAGAAACAGATACAGGAACTGAAATGGCTAAAGCTTTGTGGCTTAAATAGAAGAAAATGAGAAGGTGTTTCCTCA
The DNA here is from genome assembly GCF_001431845.1 of Calidris pugnax. Classification (NCBI taxonomy): domain Eukaryota; kingdom Metazoa; phylum Chordata; class Aves; order Charadriiformes; family Scolopacidae; genus Calidris; species Calidris pugnax. The sequence goes on from NW_015090879.1 coordinate 96,390, forward strand.
GATTAAGGAAATGAATCAGCTGTGCCTGGTCTGAGTCATTCATGTCACTCATGCTGATCCTTTACAGGTTTCCTTAGGTGCTGGTGTAATGTGATTGCACTTCCACCTGTGGGTATAGCAGGCCCTCCTCAAATCAGGGAATCCATGTAGGGCTTTCTTACACTACTGCCCTCAAGAAGTGTCTAAGTGAATTTCAAGCAGAGTATAATAATAGTGTGGAATACTAGCAGGCTATTGAAAGAGCAGTGCAATAGTATCTGCTTAAGTGTATGCTTAGGAAGCTTGAGAGAACTGGGGGTAAGTTCATAACTAGGCTGTTTCTCGGTGGCTGTTGCGGAGTGTTTCACAGGTTCCTCTGGTTGTGTGCCTCTGCTTCATCTGCCTGTCACCTTCCAGCAGGAGCTGTTTCTGCTGCAAATGGTATATACAACCAGTGTGTGTCCTTGCCAACACATGCTTCTGGAGGACCTCTCCCTGCTATAAATAAACACTGCCAAATTTGAGCTGGACCAAGTCGCCTGCTGAAGTGCCTAGTAGGAATGGACTGCAGGAAGAACCTCAGCTGCATTGATTCAGAGTAGCAGCTGAGGAATCGTTTTGGCATGGCAGTTAATTGCATTTAATACCTTTGATTTAAACAGAATTAGTAGAGTTGTAGCAAGTATGACTTTCCTCCTTAAATTATTTCCTTGTCTTTTTTCACAAGTCTACTTCAGGAATGAAGTCCATCAGAGTTTGTTTTCCAGCTGGGGGTACACGTGAAGGACTGGGCAAAATAGTGACAGCACCACTTCAATTTAAAAAGCACCACCAACAAAAAGCCATTTTCAAAGCACATGAAAAATACTGAGAAAGTTTCATGCAGTAGTTGAAACTGCCCTTGGGGGTAGGGTGTACAGGAGACTCTTGTAGGCAATATCTCGGAGGAGTTACTAGAGATAGTTCTATGAAATGCTGGGTAGTTACTGGTTGCATGAGCAGTTACAAGGAAGGAGAAGGTGTTTGAGTTGGCATTTTCCTTGAATTTGCTGCTCCTGAAATCTAATCGAGTATCAGTGGGTGAGGGTGGCCTAGAAGAACTGAGACAAATAAATTTGGAAAACTTGAGTTCTGCCCCGTTAATATTCCTTGGTTTTAATGCCTATCTGTCCCTCCCTTTCCCTGTTTCATGCTGGGAATTAACAGTCTTTCTCTGCGTACTCCATGCTGGGAGTGTTTTCTGGCACAGAAGAGTCTCAAGCATCTCAATTTTATGAACAAGATCCTAATGTGTGTACGTAATGATCCTTTTAATATATCAGTAGGTAGCAGAAATAGAATCATGGAGGGGGTTTCAGTGTAGGTTAGAATGACAGTGCTGGAGTTTCAGAGTTTCAATAAACACTTTCCTGCTAATTAGATCGGGTACATGGACTTTTTTCCAGAGTTCAGTCCGCTCTTACTGTCATCTTTAGATTGAGCAACTTGGGAATCATTTTTTGGCCACATCAGTTGCAGAGGCTGACTCATGTCTTCTTCCCAGCCAGCCACGTGTTTGTGTACGTTTTCCCTGACCTGATGGGGAGATGATCCTTTTCTCTTAATAGAAATGAGTATGGGTAGATGTGAGCTTCATGAAAAGCAAACAAGCCAGTCACTTTTGTTGCTTCCTTTTTTCTCCCAGGGTTTCCTGTATTTCCTTTCCTTCTTTGGGTGCAGCAGTTTACCTTTATAATAATTAAAAATAAACCTAATAAACCGCAGGCATTTTGACATTCATTTTGCTGTGGTTGTTAAACTCTTACTATCGTGTAAATTTAAAATAGTCTATTAAACCTATTATATACTTAAACATGTATAGTGACTGTGCTGCCAAGACCCCCCACCTTGAAACATTAAGTTTAAACATCATTGGAATTGGTTGCCTGTGATATTGCCCCTGATGGCTCCATGAGCTGAGTAAAATTCAGGAGAAAACGATCATCCACATGATAGAAACCTTTATTCTTTAAAAAAAATACAGAAATCTGTTCTTGATTTCTCTTGCAGCTGAGCGTGCTCTAGATACCATGAATTTTGATGTGATCAAAGGAAAACCCATTCGCATCATGTGGTCTCAGAGGGACCCCTCCTTGAGGAAGTCAGGGGTTGGGAATGTCTTCATTAAGAACCTGGACAAATCCATTGATAACAAGGCACTTTATGACACATTCTCGGCATTCGGGAATATTTTGTCCTGCAAGGTGAGATGTGGTTACTTTGTCCAATTCTGTTGTAGCGGTGACATGAATCAGACATGTACAGCATAGGAAGCGAAAGGGACACCTTTCAGCAAGTGAGGAGTGGAGTCTTTGAGAGGCAGAGCTGACCAAAAGGTCAGGGATTGCTGAAGTTGCATCAAATCTGGTCATGAAATGTGCGAATCTGAAGCACAGATAATGTCTTACTAGTGCTGACTCTTGGCAGTGACTTATTTTTGTGTGCTGGCTTTGTGTCTGAGTATGACTGAGGAGAAAACCTGTCCAGAGAAAGCTGACGTTTGGTTTTTCCTTCTCCATATCCAGGTGGTGTGTGATGAGAATGGCTCTAAGGGCTATGCATTTGTGCACTTTGAGACCCAGGATGCTGCAGATAGAGCCATCGAGAAGATGAACGGCATGCTGCTAAACGACCGCAAAGTGTGAGTGTCACAGCCAGAAGCAGCAACGATCGCATGAACCGTGATGCATCTCGGTATTAACAGGGACACACAAGGCACTGGTTCTCCTGGCCCGAGCCTTGGCCTGCTACCTCTCCACTCCAGGGCTGGTGAGTGACCCTGCCCAAGCCATGGCCTGCTCCCACTCCATCACAGGGCTGGTGGCTTTCCCTGACCAAGCCTTGATTTGCTGCCTCTCCACTAGTGGGCTGGGGTGGGTTTCTGTGACCACTACTCTCTCCGCCGCAGAGCTGGGTGGGCATCCTTGTCCAACTCTCTCTGCCATAGGACAGGTGATTTTTCTGGTTGGTTTGTGGCCTGTTTTGTTCCTTCTCCTGTCACCCTTTCTTGTTCCCATTCCCAGCTCCTACTACACACTCATTCTTTTTGCCTCACTGCAGACCACATACTGTTTTTTCCACTCTTGAAAACAAGCTGCTTATTGGGATTTTCATTCTTTCTTACAGATTTGTTGGGAGATTCAAGTCTCGTAAAGAGCGGGAAGCTGAGTTGGGAGCCAAGGCAAAGGAATTCACCAATGTTTATATTAAAAACTTTGGGGACGACATGGATGATGAAAGACTAAAGGAGCTCTTCAGCAAATATGGTAATTACAGAAATGCTTTTAATGAAGCTGTGAATTTCATGACCCATGGTGGTTTAACAGGGTTACCACCATCTGTAAAGCTCTACATGGGTCAGTTTGAGTCTGAGGAGTACAAAGAGTTGAGGTGTGGGTAGCAGTTGTGCCAAGTGTTGGAGGAGGCAGAGGGTGACCAGCAGATAGAGAGAAGGCTGGTGCTATTTCATGGAGTTTAATAGTCTTGAAAGAGTTTTGTGATATTTACTAATCCTGTCCCTTGGTAACAGGTAAAACTCTGAGTGTTAAAGTGATGACAGACCCCACTGGAAAATCCAAAGGCTTTGGCTTTGTAAGCTTTGAAAAGCATGAAGATGCTAACAAGGTATGACTGATTTTTATGCTGCTTGGGTGTCTTCAGAGAAGAAAAACTAACTTGGTTTATCACAGAAGCCTGTTACTAAAATGAGAGAAAATTCTGACTTGGGCATAACCTCTTCTGTAGGCAGGGACTTACAAGCCTTTTGCACCTTATTAGCTTGACATTCAAGGGTAAATTGGCACTTCTTCAGATTACTGGATCCACACAGAATGCAGTGGTATAATTGAGAATGTTAATTGCTGAAGAAATGCTACAATGTGGGTCTACAGGAGGTGTCCAGAGTGAGAACATCGCTTAGAAATGGTCTTTTCTAAGCAGTGTATGCTTATTTGAAATTTGGCCTTAATTACAAGAAGGGGTGGGGATAAATTCACAAGCTTCTGTTAGTCCAGCACTTACAGTCCTGTTGTCAGTGTGGTTTCTCCTGGTAACTTCCCTTTGTCTTTAATTAGCCTGTTACACAGAGGCAGTGCAAAGGTAATGTGGCAACCTTGGCTTATTGGCTAACAGGCAGGGCTACAATGTGAGCTTTGGACAGTCCTGTTCTTACCAGGATTGGGTGCTGTCCTGCTTCCGCAGTTGACAGCTTCCTTGTTCCCCCTCTGTCCAGGCGGTAGAAGAAATGAACGGGAAGGATATCAATGGGAAAATGGTGTTTGTTGGCCGAGCACAGAAGAAGGTCGAGCGCCAGGCAGAGCTGAAAAGGAAGTTTGAGCAGCTAAAACAGGAGAGGCTTAGCCGGTACCAGGTGAGTAGTCTGTTCCTTTTCTGAATTTAAGCACCATTTGCAGCCTCTTGGCAGATTTGAAAGTAGTTGATGTAGTCACTGTTCTACAAACTATCCTGGGAGTTAAATTGTAAAGGTGACCTCATGGCATTTGGAGGCAAAAGGGGCATCAGGATGTAGTCCTGGCAATGAAATATTTAGGAGGATGTGAGAGAAGAGTCATGCTGTCCCCTTTAAATTGGGGCTACTGAGAAAGATGGAAAGAGACAGTATAACCCTGTGCTGTTATCTGCCTAATTTATGGCAAAACTGTCGTGTCAGATCGCATCTGAATCTTTACCAATTCTTGCGATATAGTGCTGGACTTGGGAACACATGATGCAACAGGAGAGCAGAGGAAATCCAGACAAGCTCCCTTTCACCACAGTGGGACTTGTCTCTACACCTTTGCAACACTTATTGCCCTCAGCTTTGGGTGGTACAAAAGGAACACTGTGCTAAATTAAGAGTTTTCAGATAAATTGCATCTCTGGCAGCTGAGTGCTAACAGTCATTTAGATTTTCTTTAATTATGAATGTCTTGCTGTTCTCTCCCTTCTAGGGTGTTAACCTATACATTAAAAACCTAGATGACACTATAGATGATGAAAAACTGAGGAAGGAGTTCTCACCTTTTGGGTCAATAACAAGTGCCAAGGTACTGTGGGGTTTTGGGGATATTTGTATTTTAAAGCCTGACGAAGGAACTGTTTGAAGGGCAGTTCTTGTATCCCCTGGTGATTGTGGTCCTGAGAACACCTGGACTAATAAATGCACAGATTTCTTCGGGTCTTGGGGAGATTTTACTGAAAACTTGCTTTGTACATCATCAAAAGGGGAGGCGGGAGGCAGGAAGCAGCAAATGTGCTTGTTTGAGGTGACTCCCAGTAAGCATGAAATGGTTTTCCTTCGTGCTTTTAGAAGCAGCACCAAATCTTTCCCATTCCTTACTGTGCAGTGTGGGCTTGGGGACACATGGTGCTGACAGCAAAGCAGAGCAAATCCAGGCAGGTGACATCTCACTCTGTGACTACCTGTCTCTACACCTCTGCAACAGTTATCTCCTACCTGCCTCAAAGCTGACGTGAAAAATACGTATTTTTAGGCTAAGTTTTTGTAATGGTACTCCACTAGTAATTGATCTTTACTGCAGGTGATGCTGGAGGATGGACGGAGCAAAGGGTTTGGCTTTGTCTGCTTTTCCTCTCCAGAGGAAGCCACGAAAGCTGTGACAGAGATGAACGGGCGAATCGTGGGCTCAAAGCCGTTGTATGTTGCGCTTGCACAAAGGAAAGAAGAGCGAAAGGCCCATCTAACCAATCAGTACATGCAGCGCATTGCTGGGATGAGAGCTTTGCCTGCCAATACAATCATTAATCAGTTCCAACCTGCTGCTGGCGGATACTTCATGCCTGCTGTGCCTCAGGTGAGCTGAGCTAGTGTGGCTTTTCAACCTGCCTTGGAACTTTGATGGTTCAGCTGCAGTAATCTCGCTGAGCCTTTCTTATGCCTATAAACAAATAACACCTAATGAGGGGTGCAATCAGTGGAGTTCATTCGGTGGTGGTGTCTTAATGTGAATTGAACGTCGAGTCAAGTCCTGGCAACAACTGCCGAAACATGTTGTAAAGAGTGTTTCTTATTCACTTAAAGACAAGCTCAGAGGCAACTTCTGTTTCTCTTCAGGCTCAGAGCAGACCCACTTATTATGCACCCAACCAAATGGCGCAGATGAGACCCAACCCACGCTGGCAGCAAGGAGGAAGACCTCAAGGTGAGTACACCAGAGATGATATTTTGGTTGTATGACCCTCTTGGCTATGCTTTCCAACAAGAACGATGCATGCTTCCTCTTAGCTGACTGTTCTAACTTGCCAGTCAGTTCTGTTTTGAGGATGTTTCCCCTCATTTCTTCCATTAGGCTTCCAGGGAATGCCAAATGCCATGCGCCAGTCTGGACCACGGCCAGCACTGCGCCATCTGGCCCCTGCTGGCAATGCTCCGGCCTCCCGTGGCCTCCCTGCCGCTGCCCAGCGAGTTGGTAAGGTGTCTGCCTCCCTGGCTCGTCCCCTGGTCTGTGAGGGAGGAGGATGCTGTTGAGACTTGACTTTTGCTTTCCAAAGATGGTTGTCGGATACGGATAACCAAAGGGCCACCTGGAGCGAGCGGCAGTGACAGCACCTGAATCTTTCCTATTCCTTGCTGTGCAGTGCAGGGTTGGAGACAGTTGGTGCTACAGCACAGCAGTGGAAAATCCAGATGGGTTGTTTTCTGCTGGTTTGGAACTCATCTCTACACCTCTGCAACACTGACCACTCAGGAAAAAAAGGCTTTGTAGGTTATGGATATTGTTTTCAGAGTAGAGCATCCAAATTTACTTTATTCCAGTGAATAACTAGAAAATATCTTAAATCTTGAATATGGAATGCATGGTTTAGGGAGAATAGCCCCTTCCTAAAACAGCGAGTTGCATTTTGGAGACACCAATTTCGAAGGAAGTGTCACTATGCAGGGTATATTCTGAGTTCAGCGGTTGGTATCAGACATCTCAACTTATTTGCATGTTGCTACAGGTGTCTGTAACTGTTTTTTGCAGGTGTTGGCACCGCGGCTCAGAATTTAGCCCCTCGTCCGCCTGTAGCTGCCCCGGCTCCCAGAGCAGTTCCTCCTTACAAATACGCCTCGAGTGTCCGCAGCCCCCACCCTGCGGTGCAGCCTTTGCAGGTAACAAAGGGGCTGGGCCATGAAGTCCCTGCAATTCCTGCAGTCCCAACAGGTTTTATGTGCAACTGAGGTGTTTTTACAGAAACTTCAAGCTTAGTTTTATAATTTAAAAACCTGGCAGTTGTACCTTTGCCAGGAGCAATCTCCTTGGTTTCTTTGTCTCGTACTTGCAAGCCTTTTTTTTTTTTTTTTTTTTTTTTATTACTCCCTCCCCCTCCTGTTCACTTTTTTGGGGGGGACGTTCAGGTTTGTGACTTGGGAAGGGGGGATGACTTGCCATTCCTTTTGCCCCCATGACAATTTAGCTTTTTAGGAGACTTTGGAAAAGAAACTTGTCATAAACTTCTGAGAAATCCACATGTACTTTTTTTTTTTTTTTTTTTTACCCAGATTTGCTGTGAGGATATTTTTCTGGGTTCTTCACTTTCCCGTTTTGCAACTGTTCATTCTCTCACCTCTTTGCTAAATCCTCACTGGGGTATCCTTGAAAACAGTTTGCTTCTCCCACAAACTTGTAATTGTAAAAATATCAGGGATGGGTGTTGTGCTTTCTCAGTTGCGGTATTTGTCTCACAATGATTGATCCAGGATTTGTCACACATGGGCATTGTAAATATCTTACATTAGGAGGTTTTAAGTTCAGGAGTTAGAGGGACCACGTTTGTGAACCAAGGGCACCTTATCTGTCCTTTTCTAAAACTTAAGCCTGCTGTAGGCTTGACAAAGGTAGTGTTTTAGGAGGGAATATCTTATTGTCATTAAATATGAAGCGATCGGTCCGGTACCTGTTTGAGAACCCTGGTGTCTGCCCTTCCACAGGCGCCCCAGCCTGCGGTACATGTGCAGGGACAGGAACCACTGACAGCCTCCATGCTGGCTGCTGCCCCTCCCCAGGAGCAGAAACAGATGCTGGGTAAGTGCAACTCCCCTTCTTACAGATTGGGTTTTACTCTGGAATCCCCTCAGGTTTCAGACATGACTTTTAATTAAAACTCTGCTGTCTGAACTCCTTTTTTGTTTTTTTGGTTTTTTGTTTTGTTGTTGTCCCCAGGAGAACGTTTGTTCCCCCTGATCCAAGCCATGCACCCCAGCCTTGCAGGGAAGATCACAGGAATGCTGCTAGAGATAGACAATTCGGAGCTGCTGCACATGTTGGAGTCTCCAGAGTCCCTCCGGTCAAAGGTAAACTGGTCTGTTTCTTCAGACTGGCTGGACTGGGGTGGGCTTCGCTCTGGAGAGCAGGTCTCACCAGGTGAATTGTCTCCCCAAGGTGGAGGAGGCCGTGGCGGTGTTGCAGGCTCACCAAGCCAAGAAAGAAGCTGCCCAAAAGGTGGGCGTAGTTGCTGCTACCTCTTAATCCCAAGAAGACTGGTGAGTGTCTCCTGTAGCTTCAGTGAAAAGCTTCCAAAATCACAATAAAGATGGAATGATGGTTTGTGAATATAGCCAGTCTCTGTAGGTCTGGGAGCAGCACTTGGTTGATTTTAGTCCACTCTTTAAAAAACCAAACAACACACAAAACAACCAGCCCTAATGTGGTTGTTCCCAATGGAATCTTTATTGTAGAAGCTTTAGAAATATTCTTCAGAAATTTTAGTTTAATTCAGCATCAGAAAGATGTTGCATAAGTCCCTGAAGTGTTCCTGGCAGCTGACATGTCAAGGAAGGAATAATGTGTTGAGATGAATCTTGTGAAACTGCTAATCTGAGAAATGAAATGAGGTGCACAAGCACCTCTCCTACAAAGGCAGGCTGAGTTGGGGTTGTTCGGCCTGGGGAGAACTTATGATGGCCTTCCAGTACCTGAAGGGGCTACAGGAGAGATGGCGGGGGGGGAGACTCTTGATCAGGGAGGGGAGCCATAGGACAAGGGGTAATGGTTTTAAATTCAAAGAGGGGAGATTGAGATGAGATCTCAGGAAGAAATTCTTTGCGGTGAGGGTGGTGAGAGCCTGGCCCAGGTTGCCCAGAGAAGCTGTGGCAGCCCCATCCCTGGAGGGGTTCAAGGCCAAGTTGGAGGGAGCTTGGAGCAACCTGGTCTGGTGGGAGGTGTCCCTGCCCAGGGCAGTGGGTGGGACTGCATGGGCTTTAAGGTCCTTTACAACTCTAACCATTCTATGTTTGTAGTGACTTTGAGGGTAAATAGGCTGGTATATCCCTGACCCTCACAGTAACCTACAGCAGATACTAAAGTGCTGGTGTTAGCAATGTCATTTCATCGCATCAGGCGGTGCAAACAATTTCTGTCTCCTCTTTTAGGAGCTGGGTCTTGTTTAACGTGAGGTATTTGGTTCTTTGAATGCCTCTTCTCGCTTTTGATGATCCATTTTTCTGTGGGTTGCATGGAATTGCCACTTCTCAGCACTGTTTGTGAAGCTGTTGTGGTCAGATGTAACTCGGAACACTCAAGGATGATGAAAGGATCTTCTGTTTTCATCCATGTGTGTCTCAGTGGCTCCAGTTACTGGTTTCTCTGCTGAAGAGTTTGAATTTGTGTGATGATCAGAAATGGGTATTATCCACAATTATTAACAGCTTCTCTGGGCCTTGCAAATTGTATTGAAGTCATTACGGTTTATAAAGCTGGAAATGTCACTGCCCTGGGGTGAGGCGGCACTGCGTGAGGTAACTCCTCTTCCTCTCTTCCTCCAGGATGCCAAGAAGCCAAATAGCCCCTTTGTGGCCGTCAGCTCCAGATGTTTGAGGATTCTTCACTCTCTTGCAGATCTCAACGCTGTGCATCATATCACATAGTTATATTGCATTTTGTAAATTAATCTTTAAGATCTTATTTAAAAAAGCCAACTCTGAAGCTCTAGATTTCCAAAACCAGAATTGGGCTTGCAAGCTTTTCCTTTGTGGTCAGAGCAGAGCTACCCTTGGTGTCCTCTGAGCGGGACACTGAGGATTTTTAGGTTGAAAGTTATTTTGTGGGTTTTGGTTTTAACTTGAACAATCCAGTTTGGAAAGTCTGGAAAGCATTTATCAATAAAGGAATAAAACTTTCACTGTGTCTGTCATTTTTTTCCCCTCTCTACATTTGAAGAGTAAATGAGATGTGGCTTAGTTAAAATTAAACTGGATGGTTTAATACATTGATACATTAAAATTGTGACGGTATGGAGTTATTCTGCCTGTTCATTTTGGACAATTGCTGTTTTGAAGCAGTGGTGTCAAAATTATGCCACAGGCCCATGGTGTTGGGCTTGGTTTGTGTGACTATAGGGTTTGGGGGGCATTTCTCAAGGGAAGTGTGTGGGGGGGGTGGGTTGGCTCCCTTGGTGTCCTCCACAGGAGAGGAGAAGCTTTGCTGTTCTTGGCTTATATTTCTAGGTTTTCAGCTGGATGTTGTGTTTTTAACAGTTCTGTCACAATAGGGCAGTTGGTATTTTATACTCTAAAGGGGCACATAATGATTTGTTAAACTATTTTGGGTGACCCTTTGGGATAAAAAGTGTTATTTGAGTAAGTCTATAGCAGTTGGCCTAGATGCTACAGATCCTGATAGAGTAACTACCTAAATGACAGAAATTGTTGTGGGTTCTACAAACCATAAGACCACACCAGCTCTGTGGTGGAACTAAGACTTAGTTTGTGCTTGGAAAACACCAGAATCATAGAAGGGTTGGAGTTAGAGGGGACCTTAAAGAGCACCGAGTTCCAACCCCCTGCCCTGGGCAGGGACACCTCCCACCAGACCAGGTTCCTCAAAGCCCTGTCCACCCTGCCCTTGAACCCCTCCAGGGATGGGGCAGCCACAGCTTCTCTGGGCAACCTGGGCCAGGGTCTCACCAACCTCAACATAAAAACTTTCTTCCCTGTATCTAGTCTAAATCTTCCCTCTTTAAGGTGGAAGCCTTGTCCTATGGCTCCCCTCCCTGATCAAGAGTACCCCCCAGCTTTCCTGGAGCTGGGGTGGCTCCAAGGTCTCCCTGGAGTCTTCTCCAAGCTGAACCCCCCAACTCTCTCAGCCTGTCCTCACAGCAGAGGGGCTCCAGCCCTCTCAGCATCTCCGTGGCCTCCTCAGGTCCAAACCGGTGGATAGTGTGTCCCAGGATGGACTTTTCAGTGCCAGATTCACAGTTTTCCTAGGAAAACAAGCAGGAACCCCTCGGGAAATGCAGGGAGGCGCCGGCACCGTGTCTCTGCTCCCAGCGGGGGTCGCTCGCCGCTCGGTGTCCCCGCTCCGTCCTCTCGGAAGGGCTCCGGGCCGGGGCGGGCGGAGCGGCGGGGTGGTTCCGGGGCGGAGGGAAGATGGCGGCCACCAAGAGGGTGCTGTACGTGGGTGAGTGGCGGGGCAGAGGGGCTGCCCGCAGCGGGGCCGGGGGGGTCGGCGGGCGCTGAGGGATGTCCGTTCCGCAGGGGGGCTGGCTGAGGAGGTGGACGAGAAGGTGCTTCACGCCGCCTTCATCCCCTTCGGAGACATCACCGACATCCAGATCCCGCTGGACTACGAGACGGGTGCGTGGCCCGGGGTCGGGGGTGCATCTCCTCGGAGCATCCTCCCGGGCAGCGAAGTGTCTCGGGGGGGGACACACGGGACCCAGCCGCTGCTGGGTGGCCGTGTGACCGGTGTGTCGTTCCAGGCCCGTGACCACTAGCTTCTTTTTCTCCAGAAAAGCACCGGGGATTCGCCTTCGTTGAATTTGAGTTGGCGGAGGTGAGAATCACAGGGTGGTGGGGGTCAGAAGGGACCTCTGGAGATCATCTCCTCCACCCCCCCACCAAAGCAGGGTCATCCAGAGCAGGTCGCACAGGATGGTGTCCAGATGGGGTTTGAACATCTCCAGAGAAGGGGACTCCACACCCTCTCTGGGCAGCCTCTTCCAGAGCTGTGGCACCGTCATAGGAAAGAAGTTTCTCCTCATGTTGAGACGGAACTTTCAGTTTGTGCCTGTTGTCCTTTGTCCTGTCCACGGGCACCACTGAGAAGAGTCTGGCCCCATCCTCTTGCCCCCCCACCCTTTAACTATTGCTCAGCATCAATGAGGTGCCCTATCAATCTGCTTTTCTCCAGCTGAACACCCCCAGGGTCCTCAGCGTTTCCTCACCAGGGAGATGCTCCAGTCCCTCATCGTCCTAGTAGCCTCTGCTGTACCCTCTCCAGCAGTTCCCTGTCTTTCTTGAACTGGGGGGCGCAGAACTGGACCCCGTACTGCAGATGGGGAGAGATGGAAGCTGGAGGGGTGGGGGGTGCTCTAGCTGCCTGTTCTGCTTTTCCAAGACCCTCCTTTTCCCATGTTGTTTTGAGCTGAAGCATGGTCACAACTGTCCCAAAACTGGCCCGTATTGGCCCAAACTGCCCCCGTCCTGTCCCTGAGGCTCAGCAGCTGTTGGGGGCGGTTCTTGGCTTCATGGGCTGCACAGGCTGATGTATATTTGCTGTCTTATAATCTGCCCTGGGCTTCATACACAAAATCCTCCAAGTATTTTTTATGTAAATGATAAAGAATCATAAGTAAAATGAGTTTACAGATTGGTTGGGGGAAGATGAACCCCAGATTCTGGTTTGGATGCGGCCCTTGCGAGATCCATCAGTTTTTACAGCCCTGGGGTAGATGAGGTGCAGGAAAACAGTCCTTAGGCAGTCTTTTTTGCAAGGAGATGGGGGGGCACTTGTATGCTGGGCCTTGCTCTTAAAGACAGAGAGAGAAGACGTGATAATAATAATGGTTTTCTTTGCTTTTTTGGCAGGATGCGGCGGCGGCCATTGACAACATGGTACGGACCCTCTTCCCACTCACCCACGGAGACGCGGGGCTTTGCCGTCTCCCCATTGGCACGGAGCGGGGCCCTGTGTGGCATGGGCCACGTAGAGGAAACAAGCCCTGTTTTCCTCTGACCTCTGCGGGGATTCATGGGAAAATGGTGATTTTTTTACCTTTTGGTGGGCTTTGTTGTGCTTTTTCCCCTCTGCAGAACGAGTCTGAGCTCTTCGGCAGGACAATCCGTGTGAACTTGGCCAAACCAATGCGAATTAAAGAAGGCTCCTCCAGGCCTGGTGAGTTGGTGCCTGGGAGGGGAGAACATCCCCAGGGACCTTCAGAGCTCCCTGCGTCAGCCTTTCTGCTTCCCCAGAGCCTGAGGCAGAGACCTCTGCTCTGCCTCCTGTTTGGGATCTCAGGGACCTGAGCAGCAGCCTTATAACTGAATAAATTAATAATCAAATAAGTTAATAACCAAATAACCAAAAATGTTCCCCAAGTTCTTGGATCGAAACACTCTTGGCTGCGCTTGCAATTGCCTTCATGCCCTCTGAGAAAGGGCGCAGCACTCATGTGCCAGGCAAAATTACCCACACATCTGGCCACATCTGTAAAAGCAGTGGCCCGGTGATGTGTGGTACCCGGCCCAAGCAGCCACCTGTGTGCCCTCGCATGGCCCTGTGGTTCGGTTTCCGTGCCCTGACCCTTCCTTTTGCCACCACAGTCTGGTCAGATGATGACTGGCTGAAGAAGTTTTCGGGGAAGACCCTGGAGGAGAATACAGAGGAGGCAGGAGCAGAAGCCCCCAAACCAGAGGCACAGGAGGTAGGAAAAACAACCAGACCCACCTGTATCCCTGCTGTCGCCAAGGCTGAGAGCGTGAGACCGGTCCTCTCTGGAGGGAGAGCGGAGCGGTGTCATCTCAACTTGCTTTTTCTTCTTTTCCTGCCCAGGGTGAGCCTCCTGCCAAGAAAGCCCGGGCCAACCCTCAGGTTTACATGGACATCAAGATTGGGAACAAGCCTGCAGGGCGGCTGCAGATCCTCCTGCGCTCAGATGTGGTGCCCATGACCGTAGGTGAGGAGAGGACCGGCCTCCCCAGCCGTGGTGGCTTCCAGCTGTGATGTGGCTCTCACTTCTCCTTCCCCTTTTCCCCCCAAACAGAGAATTTCCGCTGCCTCTGCACTCATGAGAAGGGCTTTGGCTTCAAAGGGAGCAGCTTCCATCGCATCATCCCCCAGTTCATGTGCCAGGCTGGCGACTTCACCAACCACAATGGCACCGGCGGCAAATCCATCTATGGGAAGAAGTTTGATGATGAAAACTTCATTCTCAAGCACACAGGGCCAGGTAGAGCCATCTCCCCAGGCAGGGGCTGGAGACCAAATTGGCCTGGCATCATTTAGGGGCTGCACTATGACCTAGACCATGTTGATAGGGGCAGCCCTGAATTATAATCTATGTTGGCCAAACCTGCCACGTAGTAATCTTCCCTGGTCAGACCGTCGCATGTCACCGGTGTTCAGCAAGCAGAAACCCATCGGTGTCTCTCCATCCAGACGCTGTTTATTTCCAGCATTACAGAAGGGGAAAAAGCGTCTCTGAGCTGCTCTCCTCTTTGGTTTTAGAGGAGGAAAGTCAGTGTGTGACTGTGAAAAGCAGCAACAAGCAAGGTTTATCTCCATACAAACAGCTTTTCTATTACTGCAACTAAAAATAGATATGAGCAATCTCCACCACTTGCTATCTTTCATGTTTGCAAGTGTTTCTCTCTCAGCATCATTGGTTTCTACCAGTTTCTGTGAAGTGTAATACTCCTAAAACCCACAGCATTCTGCAGCGCATGGGAAGGGCTTTGAGTCGAAGTAGCAACTCACGTGCTGGAGCCATAACACAGGGCTTTTTGCTCACAGGGCTGTTATCGATGGCGAACTCCGGCCCAAACACCAACGGCTCCCAGTTCTTTATCACTTGCGACAAAACAGACTGGTTGGATGGGAAGCATGTGGTGTTTGGCGAGGTGACAGAGGGCATGGACGTGGTGCGGCAGATCGAGGTGGGTGCCGGTGGTCGGGGCAGAGCCCGCCTCCTTCCTCCCCGCAGGTTCTGTGCTTTTAATTCTTTTTCTTTTTTTTTTTGTTAATTCTTGCTGCTCTCTTCCCAAAGGCTCAAGGCACCAAAGATGGGAAACCGAAGCAGAAGGTGATCATCTCGGACTGCGGGGAGTGCCTGTGAGCTTGGCTCTTGGAGGGGACTGGATGGGGGGAGCCTGGACAGCAGGGGACAGGGCATCGGATGGAGGGGACACACAGCCCCACGACCCCCTAACAGTGCCCCGCTCCCCCAGCTTGTGTGGAAATTTCCCTGCAAAGCTTGGTGTGCGTGTGCCTGGGGACAGCCCTGCGGGGCTCCCACCCACCCCAGGAGAAATGGCTTCTCAGCCCGTCGTGGCCTGGGCTGCCCCAAGCGGGGCCGGCCCCTTCTGCTGCTGTGTTCAGGAAAGACTTTCTATTTGGTAAAAATAAAAAAAGTAGTTTTTAAAAATACTGAGGACCTATCCCTGGCTGTTGAATTCTCACCGTGTGAGGATGGTCTTTGCTTTTGAGCAAAAGTGTTTTGTTTCTTTTTTTCATTTGCCCTTATCTTACCAAATCCGGTGCCTCGATCCCAGCTCCAGGGGAACTTAACTGAGCTGGGGCAAGAAGAGCGAAGTGGAATCTCTCCTGCTTTTCCAGGTGGAGGCGTTTTTGGCCTGTCCCCGGCTCTGTAGTGTCCTTTCCCATCAGCAGAGGGAGGCAGGTCCCTGGCTGGTGGCCGTCCTGCTGGGGAGCCAGCTTGGTCCAACTCCACCTGCACGAGAGGGATATGGAAGTGGGAGAACAAGGTCTGGACAAGAAGCAGCAGGAAATAAAGAAGCCCTTTGGGTGTTAATGGTTGGACTTGGTGATCCTAAAAGTCTATTCCAAACTAGAAAATTCTATGATAGAATAAAAATAAAAATAAAACATGATGAGGCTGTAGGAAGGGATTTAATTTCCAGACTCTGGTTTGCAGAGCAGGATAAAGGCGAGCATTTATAGTTCCCATCAGTGGGCAGCTCTGACCGTGCATCGTGCAGGTAACCACATCGTTGGGAAGTGATTGATTTGGGGTTTCCTGTGAAAATTATGGCGCTGGGTATTTCTGGGAATGTGTGGTTGCGGGGGAGGAAGGGATGTGTGCGGCTTTGAGCTTGGGGAGGAGGGATGGTGCTGCTGGGGCAGAGATGAGGGTCGGATGTGTGGGGCTGGGGCTTGGGAGGTGATTTCTGGGGTTTAGGGGGATGTTTTCTGGGGTTTGGGGGTGTTTTCTAGGGCTTGTGCAATTGGGGATGTTTTGCTTTCTGGGTTGCTTTTATTCCCTTGCTGGTTTTCCCTGCTGTTTGGGGGCTGTGCGTTGCCCCTACACCCAGGACAAGGTGAGGTGCGGGCACTCGGACATGGTACCCGACAAATGGACAAACCAACCCAGCATTTCCCTTCCTCACTCCCTCCTTTTTGATCTTTAAATGGCACATTTCTGATGACAGTCCCTTGCAGGACACCTCCAGCCCTCGCTCCGTGGAGGAGTCCATAGAAGCCCTGGGCGTTCTGGAAAAGGCAGGACGTTGCACGGAGCCACCATCACATCCTGAGCTGGATTTCTTGTGGAATTAGCTGGAATTTCCAAAGAAATGAGGATTTCATTTCTCATGAATCCAGGCATCGCAGGGAGCGGATCTTACTTTGGTGGGTTTATTGGAATTTTTTTTTCCTTTGCATTTGGCTCAGCCAGGTTCGTTACTTGCTTATTGATGCGAAGTTCCCCGGGTGCCCGAGCTGAGGAACGGGCCAGGCCCTTTCCTTTTAAAATCACAGCAAATAAATAACTTAATTGTGCAAATAGAGAAGGGAAGCTGCCCGGGGCCGGTGTGGTCGCAGCCCTGTTGTGAGCCCATGGGAAGCATCCACGGGTGAGTGCAGCCACTCTCCCGGCCAGGGAGTCACAGCCTGACCTAAACCTCACATCACAGCAGTTTGCCAGTGCTCATTTTCAAGCAAATAGGTACAATTTTAGCCAATCCCAAGTATTTTCGTTGCGAAATCTCCTCTGCTGAACAGAGCGCTGCTGTGTCGTGACATTTATTAAAAAACAAACAGCAAGAGAAACTGCGTGTTTACTTTCCAGACTTGGCATTTATTTTATAACAGTGTCAGAGCTCAATATGGATATTTTATTTTTTTTTCCAACTGGCTGAGTTTCGTGAACTTTTGAGTAAAGGGGAGCGGGTTAGTCAGCCAGCTACTTAATTGGCTGATGGTGTTTATATTAAGGGAATTAAAAGCGCTGGGTAGAGGTGGGTTTGTTAGACGTACATGGCTAGAAACAGCTCAGTCCCACAGAGACTCGGATGCTGCCTCCCGTGTCCTAATTACCCTTCAGCCCTAATTGCCCCTGCGAAACACTGTCTGCAGCAGCCTCTGGGCCAGCAGCACAGGGGGAAAACACATCAGCCACCGACAGACAGACACGTAACCAGCCACAAATCCTCTCTTCCCTATATATATATATGTATGTATAGATATGACTGTGTCTCATTAAGTGTAGTTAAGAGAATAAAAATTTTATATTATTTACATCCACTTCTAGGAAGGGGCGGGAGGAATTTCTTTTTATTATTTTATTTATTTATTATTAATGGGCTTTGCTGTGATGGGGGCCTATGAAACTCCTCTTCCACACAGGCAGCAGGAACCCAGTGTCACACTTCCCCGGCGGGTATGGGACCTTCAGGGACAGTAATGGGACATTCAGGGATAGGAATGGGGATGTGGAAGGGACCTGGGGGGTCAGTGGCAGCCGCAGGATTTCACCACCATGTTGCGGTGCTTCTTGAGGATGACGTTGTTGTTGCTGTCGTAGTAGAGGACGGAGGTGGCACTGAGCTTGGTGGGGGCACAGCACGCCTTGGGCACGGCCTCGGGCTTCATCAGGTGGACCTGGGGGCATGGATGGAGCCTGTCAGCACTGGGAAATGTGGCTCCGGACAGAAGAAAAAAGCATCAAACTGCAAAAAAATCCCTGGGTGAATGGGGAGATTATTTCCAGCTTTTTGCAAAAATATTTATTCTAAACTCTGGGCAGTCCTTGCTGCAGTTTATATTGGATCAGGGTGGCACTGCACGGGCCGGGCAGCCCCTTCATTAATTTGGGATTTCTGGGCCCTTTTCTCACTGTAAATAGGCGAATAGCTAAAAAAAAAAATAAATCCGGGCAGTGTGGGTCTCACCCCAGTGTGGGCCGGGGGTGCTGGATGCTGTTGCAATAGAGATTCTCCTGCAGGGCTCAGCGCCGCCCCAAATTTAGCATATTGCATTAAAAATCTTAAAGTACACAGCAGCTTTCTCAACAGGACTCTCCTCCTTCTCGTTCATCGGAGGACAGGCGTTATCCCAGTAAGGCGCTGTATGGCATAAACTGGGAGGCTCGTGGGCTGCTGGGAGGCACACAGCCCTCACTGGCTTTATCTGACATGTGCAATTAATTTATTGCAGGGGCAGCCGCGCTCTCCCAGTTCGGAAGTCCGGTGTTTTTGCTGTCAAACCCTGCTATTTGCAGCCCCGGCCAGGGCTGGCACAGCTCCCCGGCCGCGTTTGCCCCAGCGCTTCCCAGAAGGGTCGGATCCGAGTGCCAGGTGATTCACATCCTGCCCAAAGCGCTCTGTTTCGGGAAAAATCATCGAGTTTAGGGGTGTAAGGGGAAAAGGGGACCCCTCCCTGCCACTGCCAGGATCGTGCCCAGCCCCAAATGGGGCCTCTGGCAGATTCGTTAATACAAAAATTAAACCCCGCCAGGCGACACCTTCAAAGGCTCAGCTGAGGACTCGGCGCTCCCTGTAATTAACACCGGGAGCCGGTGTGACTCTGCCATTGGGAAATCAAACACTCACAGGGCAGGAAATTCCAGAAATTAAAGTACCAGGGCTGGGATGCGGGGTGGGTTTGGGAAGAAAAAAAAAAAAAAAACAAAAAGAAAGAAAGAAACCCAAACGGGGCATTAAAACCTTCCTGCTTGGAATATGCCAAGCCCAACGCTTGGGTGCTGAGCCGCAGCAGAGCTTCATGGGGCCTCGGACCAAGCCCTGGGGCTGGCAAGGAGGACACAGGGACAAGGAGGAAGCGGAGCCCCCATCCAGATGTGCACACCCCCACCGATGCCTTATTGACAGCTGGAGCTAAACAGCACCCTCCCACCTAAACGCTCTCAGCCTCAAATCCAGCTCGCCATGGGGACCCGCCAGGCTCTCCAAGGGCCACCGGTGTCCACCCCCCCCGGGGCTGTCACTGACCAGGGACTGCAGGATGGCGTGGTTGGTGGCGTTCATGCAGGAGTCCAGGGGGAAGGCGCACTCCCCCTCACAGTAATAGGCTGAGTAACCCTGCGGGGCTATCACCCAGTCCTGCAAAAACAACAACAACAAAAAAAGGGGGGGTTACACCCTGGGTTTCACCTTTTCTGTGCCCTTCACCCATTCCCCACCTGCAAAAACAACTCAGCCGGCTCCTCCCCCGGGCAGCTGTGCCAGTGGCAAGGGTTTATTTGGAATTTTTGGCCTGAGCCAGGAGTTGTTTGGGGTCAGTGGTGGGGTTTGGGGTTGTGGCAGTTCATTTTTGCCTTCCCAGCTCCTGGGATGGGGCTGCAGCAGCTCCCAGTTGCCCCACACTGCTCAGATGCTTTATGGGCAGGAGGTTGGGAGGGATCCCAAGGGGGGGCGATGTTTTGGTGGTTTTTTAATTGCATTTACTTCTCCCCGTGGACAAGTACCAGCCAGCCAAGGTCCTGGAAGCTGACGTAGAGCTCATGGCGCCGGCAGACCTGCCGCCCATCCGCGGCGTGGACATCATCTGCAGGAGAAGGGGACAGCCAGGTTCAGCCCATGGTGCCGGCATCCCGACCCCTCCTTCCCATTACAGCCAGCCTTGCTCATGGGTGGGATTGAACAGCCCCATGGTTGGGTCAGGCGAGGAAAATGGAAGAAGAGGAGCCTCCGGGGCTGCACAAAGGGAAAAGAAGCTTCAAACTGGCTTGAAATGTATTGTTCCAACATCAGGGTAAGGGGATTCAGCCTGGAAAGGGCTAAATCATCTCTGGAACCCAGCCCCCCCATCAAGGCCAGGTTGGATGGGGCTTGAGCAACCTGGTCTGGTGGGAAGTGTCCCTGCCCAGGGGAGGGCGTGGCACTGGATGATCTTTAAGATCATCACTTCCAACCCAGACCATTCTATGATTCCAGGAAATCCCAGGTGAAGTTGGCTTTGAGGGTTCCTCAAGCTAAATGGGTTCAGGAGAACTGGGTCTTCTCGCTCCCCTCCTGCCTGAGCAGATTCCCAAGTCCATGACACCCTCCTGGGGCTGTGACACCATCCCAGGGTGATGCCCTCCCAGGGCAGCTTCAAAGCCAAGGGCAACACTTCAACCTGTCCAAGACCCCCAATCCTAAGAACCCAGAGCTCTGCTTCCCCTGGGAACATGTTTCTGGACCAAAATTGGGGTTCCTTGCAAGACAAGGTACGTGCAGAAGGTCCCTTGATCATGGCAGCCCCAGAGCCTGGTCTCTTCCATAGGAACCCCACAAAAACTCTTACCAAAAATGCCTGGCAGCTTGTTTGGATGTGGGAGGTCGTTGGTCTTCTTGTGCTGCCGCCTCCTCGGGGGCTTGGCTGCCCGTGTAATGCGCACGGGGCTGGGGCTCGCCCGGAAAAATGTCACCATGAAGGGCTGCTTGGAGCGGGGACCCCGGCGCCCCAACAGCCCCGCCGAGCCCGGGTCAACGCTATGCCCTGCAGGGACAGGACCATGGTTCGCTCTCAGAATGAACTAATTCTGAAAACTCATTCAATTAAAGCAAGGAGAAAAAAAAAATTACAGGAAATTTGCAGTGGGGAGCTGTGGTTTGGACATCCCCAGTGGTTGGACCCCCCCAGGGCCCCTATTCTGCTGTTGCCCCTCCCCGGTGGATGTACTATGGGCAGCTTACAGAGACAGTATGGCCTCATCCTGCATGGTCACCACCACACAATGGTCACATAGAACAATTCGAGGGTTTAAACCAAGTGAGACCAATTTCCCACACACACAGTGGGGAGCACTGCTTGGTCCACTGGGAGGAAAGGGGATGTATGGGGCATTAAGGGCTGCGATTTCTCTCCCTCCCACTCCATGGGACCAGGTACTTTGTGTACCTGTGCACCTGCAAATGGCACCTTTGGAGCAGATTTGACTCCTTGGTGAGAAGAGGGTTAATACTCCAGCACATACAGGAGGATCCCTTCAGGTGAGGAGTTCATTAAGTGCTAATGGGGTTATTACAGCCCACACCAGGAACCCCATTAGCATTAATGCCTTGGGGAGGTTTTGCTATCCCAGCTTGCCTGCCAACCCAGTTCTGCCAACTTCTGCCATCTGCTGCTTCCCCATCACAGCTGGAAATTTAAAAATTGCAGCGAAACAAGGGGGCTCCAATTCCCGGGGATTTGGCCCCAAACGCTGCAGGTAGGCTTACCATCATCCGTCTCCACATAGAGTCGCAGCCCCAGGTTGTATTTCCGATCCACTAACCAGTGGTTGCTGGCAGCCGTGACGTCAAACACCAGCCAGCCCTCCGTCCCAGCACGCAGGTCCTGGACATCCAGCAGGAACAGGTCAGACTCCCTGTGGAAATGGGGGAAAAAACCCAGCAGGTGAGTAATAGTACCCAAAGGACATCGGCACTGGTGGTAATTCATGGAAATGACTCCTCGGTGCCTGTGTCCGTACAGGTCCTGGCACAGCAGGGTCAGGACGGCAGCTCCCGGTGCCTCCGGCTGTTCCGCACATGGTGGTGGCACCCCGGCAGCTGTGCTGGGAAAAGCATCCTCCCAGTCCTGGCCAAAATGCCAAGGTGTGGCATTGCCCGGTGGGAAAGCGTGGGAACAGCTGGCCGCGGCGGTGCTGCTTCCCTCAGCATTTGCATGGTGGTGGGAAGGGAAAGTGCTGGGGCTGGTGCTTGCTGGGGAGCCCCATCCCCATCTTCATCCTCATCCATCTTCCCACCATCTTCATTCCCATCCCCACCATCTTCATCCCCGTCTCCACCACCTTCATTCCCATTCCCATCCTCACCCTCAGTGCCACTATCTTCATTCCCATTCACATTCTCATCCTCATCCCCACCATCATTTCCATACCTATTCCCATCCCCATCATCCTCATCCCCGTGCCCATCACCTTCATTCCTATCCCCATCCTCATCCCCATTACCATCCTCATTACCATTTCCATTATCCCCATGCCCACCATCTTCATTCTTATCCCCATCCTCATATCCATGCCCACTATCCCCATTCCCATGTCCACCACCTCCTTCCTCCCTATCCCCATCCCTATCTCCACCCTCATCCCCATTCCCATCCACATCTCCATCCCATCCTTGTCCCTGTCACCTGTTGGAGTGCTCAGCAGCGATCTCGTAGATGCTGATGTGGAGGGTGTTGTTGGCGTGGCGGGTGACACCCCGTGCCTTGTAGATGCGAAACTCAGCTGCCGTCACCGACTCTCCCGTGGGCACCTGGGTCAGGTCGAACCTGAACTCCTTCCAGTAGGGCTTCGGGGAGAATATGTCCCGGTCCTGCTCGACTGCAGAGCAGAGCAAGAGGGTCAGGGAGGGCTGTGCCGGGATGCAGTGGCCCTTGCTGCACCCCCAGCCACCCTGATCAAGCCTGCAGCGCCCCCCCCCCCCCCCCTCCCCCTTAGCTCTCCTCAGGGATTTACGTCCAAAAAAGCCAGTCCCGAGGGCAAGTTAATCTGCTGTCACACATAATAAGGCTGTAGCTCCAAAGAGATCGCGTCTGGCTGGAACCGCCAGTCACCGTGACTCAGGGCGCCCGGCGCATGGAGAGCGGTGGCCCCCCACTGTTCCCACTGACCCAATTTGTCCCCAATTTGGGGACAAACCCCACCGGCTGTGCGCCCTTTGCCCCACTGAGCTCTTGGCCACTGCTGCTGCCAATTCCCACTGCTCCTCTCCAGAGGATTTCAATCTTGATGCATCTCCCTCCTGTTTTTTGCATAATTTATTTTGCCGCAAACCCACCAGCCTCTTTCTTTATTATTAATTTAAAAAAATTAAAATAAGACGCAGTTTAGGAGCTGCAGCCCTTTGCTCTCCTCCAAAGGGTGAAAAATCCACCCAAAACCTCAAGTTTTAGCAGTCGGTGGGACCCTCTGGAGCAGAAATCGGGGGTTTTGCAGCTTTTCTTGCTGCAGGTGCTCAGGGGACAAAATCTGGACAGCCCAGGTCTCACCAGGGCCATCAAGGTTGTCACAGGTCCCCCTCTGCCACAGGCTTTGGGCTGCTGAAATATAAAGATTAAAGAATATAAAGGAGGGGATTGTCAGGTCACTGCTCTGTAAAAATAAAACCCCTCACTTTTTACTGAAAATACCTACTTTCTGCAGAAATCTAGTGCATGTTGGGAAAGGAAAAATCTGGTGATTTTTTTTTTTTTTTTTTAAATTAAGTCCATAAAGAAAAAAACGCTGTTGTTCTTTACGGTAATGCAGCCCCACACATTTTCTCGAATATGTAGTTATTTTCTTCAAATTGTTCTTTTTGAATATTCCAGGCTGCCACGACTGAATATAATTAAAGTGATTAAAGCTCCTCCAGCTTCAGGCGCAAAAACAACATAACAAATCTGACCCAGCGCTTACTTTTAAAATTAAAACAAGCCAATAAGTAAATAAATAAAAACCACGTGTTTTAAATGCAATTTTTAGCTGATGCTGGAGGGGGGGGGAAACATTCAAAATTTAATATGGCATAAAGTTTGCTGTCCCTGTTTATAGAAAGGGGAGCAGCGTGGAGCATCCCTCCTACCTGAACACTGAGAGTTTAATTTATGCATCCATGGGTTGGTTTGTTTTTTGTTTTTTTCTCCTTCTTTTTATATTTTTTTAATTCCTTTTTATAAAAAAAAAAAAAACAACCCCACATTCCCTCCAGCTACTGGGCTCACCACAAGTTATGTTACAAAAAAAGCCCGGGGCCGGGCGGGCAGGGGCGGATGCGGAGAACGTTTCCTGCTGCCCGGCCGGCAGCCAGCTGCGGGCGGGAGGATGCTGTGGGGAGACGGATCCGGCCCTTGCACCACCCCCCCACCCCCCCCCGGGGGGGACACACAGACCCCCAACTCCACCGCAGCCCCTCAGGGGGCTCCTCGGCACTTTTCTGCTTTTTCATTTCTTCTACTGACCCATCGCTGATGGTTTAACGCCATTAAAGATGCTGCTGAGGCTGCTGATGCCTCATGGATCTCGGAAAATCCTTAAATCGCCCCATAATACAACTGGGGGAATCACAGAGAATCACAGAATTGATTGGAAACCCCTGCTTTTTTTTTCTTTTTTCACCGATAAACCCCGAGTGGGAGCTCCTGCAGGGAGTCCAGGTACAAAGCGGTGTCCCTCTGTTATCACCTGGGTATTTCATGGGTCACTTGCGTCACCCCTTTGCTCCCTGGCACCAGGTGAGACCCAAACAGGCCAAATGCTGGCTCAGAAACCACTGCAATATTCACAGGCTCAGTGTCTCCGGCAAAGCGATGCTGTGTCACTACTCGGGTGGACCTCAATACAGGGAAGGGCAGAGGGAGTCCTGAGGCCAAACCAAGGAGGTCACAGGGACCCAGAGACACCGAAAAAGCTTCCCTTTCCTCTCCCCCCCTCCCCCTGGTGATTTTCAACCCCAGAAAAAGCCATTGCTGAAGAAGTTTGTTATGAAATCTGTGGAGGTGATGGACGACTGAAGGCGAGGCGGCGAGCGAGAAGGGAAGACCTGCCCAGGGATGACAAACGCTCAAGGGGACCACAATTAGCTGTGAACCTTGATGAACCAAATCAACTGGACTCATTAGTATTTGGGATAGGAGAGCAAGGAGGAATCCCTTGCTTTCTGACCCATTTTGAGGAGCAAAAGAGGGACACCCCCCCACCTTGGAAGGGCAGGACCAAGGGGAAAGCATCCTCTCCCGCGCCGCAGAGGAGGGTGATGGGGATGGGACTGGCAAACAGCAGCCCAGGCTGATGATCAGCAGGTTGTGGGGGGGGGGGGGGGGGG
>NW_015090879.1:121408-125637 GCF_001431845.1 Calidris pugnax
TTATAAAGGACTGCAAAATTACAACAACCTTGCAGCGGGGGAGCGCGTGTCACATCCTGAAAGCACCCAGCACCCTTCTGCCCAGGGAGAAAAGTGGGTGCTAAGATGCTGCTGTGGGGGGAAGGATGCGACTGAAGAGCCCTCCCCCGAGCCGGTCGTGCCTGGGAACCTGCTACTGATTCAAGGTGGGTTGAGTCAGCCGCACCACCAACCCTTAATTAGCTGTGGGCGGATTATCCAGATTGTGGATGAGACGCACTAAAAAAACCCAACCCAAGCTCTTTGCTCTCCTTGCCCCCTCCTTTGGTATTTACCATCTTTCCCCCCAAAGAGCTGTTGCGTCTTTCCCCAAAGCTAAATGCCACGAATGTGCCCTGTGCTCCCACCACCCCCCAAAAAATGATAAAAAAATAATATATACATGTAAATGGCCATTTGTCAGAGTTAGGTTGATGGTTGGACCAGATGATCTTAAAGGTCCCTTCCAACCTAGACAATTCTATGATTCTATGACTCTATGGGGCCATGCACGCCCTGGCAGGGGATGCCCAGCCCCGCTGTCCCCCAGCCCCTGCGTGGTCCTGTGCTATGGGGCGACGCTGCCCTTCGTCCTGCTCCCCGGGTTATTTTTAGCTGCACTTTTTCATTGTAAACTTTCCCTGTTTCTATAAACTGCGCATCAGTTGTAATTACTGGTCCTGGCTGCTCCCGATGGTCCCCATCATCATTTCAGGCACTAAATTAAAAGGAAATGCCAGGATATTCAACCACATCAAGTGGTCAGAATCCTAAAATAGGTTTAAAGGAGATGCAAGGAAGATGCTATCCTTCGCTTGCAAGTGGGAAAAAAATAAGCTTTGGAGGTTTTTCAAAGTGGGGAGAGATTCCGGAGTTATCCCAAGCTGCAACGGAGTCTCTATCAGGCTCTTGCTTCATCTCACGAGCGCTTCCTCCGTCCTCCTGAGATGAACATCGGGAGCTGTAGGACACAGGGTTCGGTACCAGGTACCCCCAGCCTTCATCCCAGCAGCTGTGGGGCAGCTTTGGCCCCCCGCTTGCATCCCCCCCCAGCCCTACAAACAGCCAGCTGAGGATGTGGACCCCCAGGGGATTTTATTTGCAAAGCTTTTCCCATTTAAAACACACACGGCGGGTGTCTACAGTCCCACACTGCCGGAAAATGCCCCACGGATGTCCAGAGGAGGTACAAAAGGCTGTGAAATGAAGTCAGGAGTGGAAAAATCCTGACCCTGCTGCTAACAGCACTTTGGATTTTGTTGGTAACTGCGTGGGGGCACCAAGGCCGGCAGCAGGCGATGCTCTGCCAGTGCAGGGAGAAGAGCAGCACACCCCAACTCCCCGGATAAATCGAAGAGGTTGCCCCAGGCTTTCACCCTGAACCTGGGGCACTGCAGCGAGGGCTGCCCTGCCTTCTCCCCACAAGGAGCAGACCCAGGAAGTCAGGGTTTGCCGGGAAGATGCCTGGCTGCCCCACTGCTTCATCCCAAAGTGCCAAGGGGGGAGCCTGGCCACATCCCAGGGCAGGAGCAGGTGCCATGGAGGGAAAGGGAGGACACATGTGTTGTGGTGCCAACAGGCAGCCATGGGGGGCTCGGGCAGCAGCATGAGCCACCTCCTCACCTTTCCGTTACAACCCTCTCTGCTCTGTGATTATACCCTGCACGTAACCGTGACTCACGGCGGGTGGCTCAACCCCGGCCGAGAAGAAATCTCCAAGCCCATCCTTACCCAAGGCTTAAAAATACAACCCACCTGACTGCCCCAGCTAGTGCACAGAAATAGCATGGGTCAGGTTTATACAAAGAGGTTTATCCTCACGCAGAGAGGCAGCAAGCGGGATGGGATGGGTGGATCTACCATCACCAAACTCAACCGAAGGTAGCCACCCATTGCCTGGGGAGCCCTGGCTGCCCCTGGCCCCACCGCTTGTCCAGGCCAGCAGGGCTCTCTGCCCGCCCAAACTGGGACATGTTTGTGCGCTGGGGAGGTTTGTCATTTCCTCTTCCCAGGAAAAAGGTGTGCCGTTGGGAGCCGCTCTCCGGCCCGGCTCACACAGAGCTCCCTGGGGTGGCTGGGAGCAGAGAGGTCCAAGTGCCCAACAGAGCAGCAACTTACCCCATTTGCATGCCCCCCATCAGGGTAATTGTGCAGCACATTACACATGCAAATGAAAGCTAGCCTTCTCCCACAAAAATTTATTTAATTAACATGAAGGGGCTGATGAAGCCGCACAAATCAAAGCCATTCAAATTGAAGGCTGGAACTGTGTTCCCCAACTCTCCTGGCTCCTCCAGGAGCACCGGGAAGGGGAGCGGCCCCAGCACCCCAGTGCAAGCACCCACACCTCCCACACAGCTCCCCCACCCCCCCGAACTTCCCACCCCACCTGTCATCAAACCTGGACGTTTTAAAACAATTTTTTATGCTTGTGTGGTCTTGAGTGTTGAAAAAGCCGGGATTAGGTGACCCAGAGTTGCCTCCCTCCATCCTGGCTTCCCTGGATCATTGAGCCCCCACAGCCCCAGGGGTTGGGTGCTGGGTGCCTGCTGCCATGGACCCCCCCTCAACCATCACCTGGTGCAGCAGGGTCTATCCCAGGGAGATCCCAGGCCTCTTTCCATCTGCAGGTGGTACAGGGAATGTAAGAATGGATGAAGAGAACTTGGGAGACACCTCCACAGCCCTCCCTCACTCATTTCTGCTCCTGAGGGTGCAGGTCCCCTCCCTGCCTGGGCTCCCTGGGGAGTGTTTCTCCCCATGCTCAGTAAGGGACCCCGTGGGGGTCCTGGAGGGGTGCAGGGGAGGAAAGGGGGCCCAGCCCCAATGATGCTGGCTGGAAATAGCTGTGTTTTCACTGCCGCTCATGCAACTGCCTGGAAATGAGACGGTGGCTGGAGCTGGGCATTGCTCAGTAACCAGCTGGACGGGATTCCAGCAATAATTAGCAACCTTGAGGATTTTATTTTGAACCGTGATTCAGTGTCCCACCGCGGGTAATTCGGTGCACCCTGCCGCTGGCACGAGAGTTGCTGTCCTGTTCCCCCCCCCACCCCGACTCACTCCATGACCTGTTTGTGTGTGCCCACCAAAATGGGGAGTGTGGGGTGGGCAACGTGGCTCCCTGGAGAGGGATGAACTTGTCTCATCCCACGGTGGTTCCCAGACTCCCTTCGCTGCCTTATGATGGAGATAGTGCTCAGGGGAAGCAGCCCAGTTCATTTTAACTTGGAGACAAGCTCACCGAGTCGCCCCAGCCCTCCCTCACTGCATGATTTTTTCCATCCCCACTCTTTTAAGCAGAGCTGGATTTTTTTTTTCCGGGGTGGAACACCACAGTGGCTCTCTCCCATCACCCAGGGTGCAGCCCCACGGCCACCGTGTCCCTCTCAGCCTCTCTCCCGCTGTAATTAAGCTCAGTTCTGTGCACAAGAGGCTTTTCCGAGCACGGACACACGAGGAAGCACCCCGGGACCGAGGGATGCTCGGAGCTCTCGGGACGACAGCCACGGTCCCCTGCCCACAGCCTGGGACCAGGTTTGCTCCGCGGGATTTACCCGGGGGTGGGGTCAGTATCCCCGCTTCCTGCCGTTCCCAGCCCCGGCAGCGCCGCCGCCCCGTCCCACCGTGAGCCCCCCTCCCGGTGCCCCCCGGTGTCTCCCTCTGGGAGCTGCGAGCGGCCACCCGAGCGCACCGGGGGGGATGCGCTGCCCTGTGCGGGGCTCCACCGCCGCCTCCGCCTCCTGTCCCGCCCGTGAGACCCGGTCCTGCCTCCCGGTCCGCCCGGTCCCTCCGGTGCGCCCCTGTCTGCTGCCGTCCCTCCGCTCCTGCTAAAGTCACCAATATCCTGCCCGCACCTCTCCGTCCTCCCGCCCGGTGCCCCCGCGGGCTCCGGTCCCCCCGGTGCGACCCGGTCCCCCTACAAGTCCCGGTGTCCCCAGTTCCCCCGGTGCGTCCCGGACTCCCTCCCCTCCCCCCCCCCGACTCCACTCGCCCCGGTGCCCCCGGTGCGTGGCTCACCCATGTTAACGAGGCTGACGACGGTATCGGCGCGGCTGACGACGCTGCCGGGCGGGGGGCTCTGGGTGCTGAGCCCGGTGAGCACCGGCCGCGACACCGCCGCCTCCTCCTCCTCCTCCTCCTCCCCTTCTTCCTCGCCGGCCACGGCGTGGTAGAGGTCGAGCATGAAGAGCGGGGCGGCGGCGGCGGGG
>NW_015090879.1:125813-130403 GCF_001431845.1 Calidris pugnax
CCCGCCCCGGCGGGGCGAGGGAAAGGGACGGTCCCGCCGGCGGCGCCGCCCCGGCCACCGACGGCTCCGGGACGCCCCGGCCCTCCCCGCCTGCCGGCCCCGGGTGTAGCGCTGGGGATACGAATCCATGGGGAGCAAACTTAGGGATGCTCACCCTCGTGGGCACACGAACACTCAAATCCGTGGGCATCCATCCCAATGGATGCTCACCTATCCCTATGGATGCTCACCTTCATGGGCACCCAAACACATAAACACCCAAACCTGTGGGCACGCATCACTATTGACATTCAAACCCATGGACATCCACTCCCATTGACACCCAACCACATGGGCACCCACCCCTAAGGATGCTCACCCTTGTAGGCAACCAAACCCATGGGCACCCAAGTCCATGAACACTCATGCCTATGGATGCTCATCTCATGGGCACCTGTCCCTAGGGTTGCTCACCCTCATTGACACCCAAACCCACGGCATCCAACCTTATGGTTATTCACCCCCATGGGCACTCAAACCCATGGGCATCCACTCCCATTGACACCAAAACCCAAGGGCACCCCTTTTGCTCAATGGGTCCTCACCCTGTGTACCCACCTCCATGGACACCCACCCTCATGGAGGCCGACCTCACCAAGCACCCACCTCACCAACACCCAACCCCACCACGCACACAACTCACGGGCCCCTCTCACTGGCAAACACCCATCCAACAGACACCCTCACCAGTTGGCATCCTCATCGGTGGGCACCCACCTCACCAGTGGGTACCCACACCACCGGGACAAGTCCCCAGCACCCACCTACCCATCCAGGCCTTTTTATTTTGGGGCTGGTGGTTCCCTGCTCCCTTCTGCAAGGAAACCTGGGTGCAGAGACCCCACGGCTGTCACCTCCCTGGGTGGGATGAACACCTCCAGCTCTTGTACTTACAAAGCTAACACCGTGGAATAAAGTAGGAGGCAAGATTGTTTATTACCGCAAGCAATTTTAATACAAAAATGTGTCTTGTTTTTAAACAATTCATTGGTAGAGCTTCAGTTTTTGCCTCAATTTAAACCAATTGAGAGAATCACACAGCAACACGGTCAGAGCCGGAAAGGAACAATATTTAATAAATAGAGGGTCTCCGCAGAGCCCTCTCCCCCGGCCCATCTCCTGGTCACTTGGTCAGTTTGATTTTATTACAAAGAAAAAGTAGCGTACAAAAGCGAGACAGGACTTGTAGCAAGTGTGCTGGTGAGACTCGATTTCAAGGACAAGCGACTGTGCGTGTAAGTCCAGATTTCTTCTAGGAGCAGAGGTCACATCAATCTCAGCCTGGTTGGAAGTGGAATGACCAGTTAAATAATAAATAGGAAAAAAAAAAAAAAAGAGAGAGAAGCAGATAAATAGCGATTGTGTAAGGAACACCTTGGGTCGGTCTCTTAAGCCATCAAGCCAGAAGAATCCTCTTAATTTGTAGGACCCACCACCGCTAAAGGGATGTATCTGCATGATCCCGACCTCCCATTTTACCAGCGTGCTCTCCTCGGGCCGGCTTCAGTGTGAACCCTCCCCCCCTCCCCCAAAACCCATCACCATTTATTTGTTCTTTTAAAAAAACGAAGTTGCCGGGACAGTATTTTCAAGACAGCAATTGTCAGGACTTTCGCTGTAGTGTGTGCAAATTTTATTAAGTCAAACTCGGCTTTCTTCAGGTAAAACCACATAGCTTTAAAAAAAATGGAAACATAAGCCCCGAGTCCCCTCACCTCATGTTTCTCTGGTTGAGGTATCTGTGATTTACAAAAAGAGAGTTCCTTGAACACTGTAGGATTCAGGTCTTTGTTTTTAAATATAATTTACCTTGCTGAGACAGCAAGTTAAGTTTATAAAGATGCATTTAGGAAACAATCCTAAAAGATAAAGCAGGTTCGCACCCTGCACCGCGCAGAAATCCTATTTATATTTTAGTTTTTCTTTACACTTTCACATCTTGACCTTTTTTTTTTTTGCTTCTTTTTTTTTTTCTTTTTTTTTTTTTTTTTTTTCTTTCTCTCCCACATTTCAGTTTTCCAGGCCCCTCCCTGAACAGGGGTCACCGAGAGGCAATTTTTTTTATCTACATAAATATTCACATGAAAATAGTAACTTACAAAAAAGGAAAAAAAAAACAAAAACAAATAAGGCAGCTTCATAACACAACCTTCTTTTACACTTTTAACAATATAGTTTCTCCCATTTAGAATAAATATACATCCAATGTACGTAGAAGGGTTAAAAATTGGACACAGGTTGGGTTTTCTTTCTTTCGGGAGGACGTGGGTACAGTATTATCTTTTAGGGCCTGGAGTTTTTGGGGTGGCAGCGCCTGTTTTCTTGGACATGGTGGGGATTTTGGAGGGCTTGGCCATGCCCCGGCGCGAGCTGCCCTGCCCGCCGGCCACGCTGCTCTCCGAAGTGTCCGAACACGCCGACTGCGTCTCCAGCAGGTCGAAATCGGAGGCGTCGCTTCCCCGCCGGCTGCTGGCCCGGCTGCCCGTCCGGCTCCCGGCACGGCTGGTGGGACGACTGGCTGTTTTTTTAGGATCTGGAGGAGTCATGAGAGAGGGCGGTGAGCCGAGGGGAGGAAGAAAATGATGGTGGTGGTGATGATGATGATTCCTCCCCCCATCCCACCCAAATCCCCAGCACTGCTGCAGCTGCTTTCAACCAGCCGCCCAGCATCCCTGGAACGGTGGGTTCAGCATCAGGAATCAATTAGTTCAGAGGTTTTAATGAAGCAGCAGCAAACCAGAATCGCAGAATCACATGGGATTGGAAGGGACCTCTGGAGATCATCTAGTCCAACCCCCTGCCAAAGCAGGTCCACCCAGGGCAGGCTGCACAGGAACATGTCCAGGTGGGTTTTGAATGTCTCCAGAGGAGACTCCACCACCTCCCTGGGCAGCCTCTGCCAGGGCTCTGCCACCCTCAAAATGAAGAAGTTCCTCCCCATGTTTAGATGGAACTTCGTACATTCAAGTTTGTGCCCATTTCTTCGTCCTGTCACTGGGCACCACTGAGAAGAGACTGGCCCCATCCTCCTGATGCCCACCCTTTAAGTATTTATAGGTGTTGATCAGATCCCCCCTCAGCCTTCTCTTCTCCAGGCTAAAAAGACCCAAGTCCCTCAGCCTCTCCTCATAAGGGAGATGCTCCAGGCCCCTCATCACCTTTCTAGCCCTCTGCTGTAGAAGTAGAACCCTTGCAGTGTAGAAGTGCCACGGAGGTGGTCCAAAGGTTGGAGCCCCTCTGCTGGGAGGGGGGGCTGAGAGAGTTGGGGGGTTCAGCCTGGAGAACAGAAGGCTCCGGGGAGACCTTAGAGCCCCTTCCAGTCGCTAAAGGGGCTCCAGAAAAGCTGGGGGGGACTCTTGATCAGGGAGGGGAGCCACAGGACAAGGGGTGATGGCTTCCACCTTAAAGAGGGAAGATTTAGACTAGATATAGGGAAGAAAGTTTTTATGTTGAGGGTGGTGAGAGCCTGGCCCAGGTTGCCCAGAGAAGCTGTGGCTGCCCCATCCCTGGAGGGGTTCAAGGCCAGGTTGGATGGGGCTTGGAGCAACCTGGTCTGGTGGGAGGTGTCCCTGCCCAGGGCAGGGGGGTGGAATAGAATAATCTCTAAGGTCCATTCCAACCCAAACCACTCCGTGACTCTAAAACCGCGGGAGCATTCCCTCTCCCAGGCAGGGACACAGCAGTGGGGCCTCCCCAACTCACTGCGAGCTCTCTAAATATTCAAATATTTTCTCTCCCCATTTAAGCACCCAAGTAAGAACATCGTTGGGAGGAGGTTTTTTTTTTCGTCTTTGCACCTAAACTTACCTGCCCGACTGGTTTTGGCACCTGTAGAGACTGGTGAGGAGCTGTTACTGGTGTCCCCAGCCAGGGAGGTTCGGCTGGAGTGGAAGGTGGGTCGCTTCAGCTTGCTGCCCACCGAGGGGGTCACCTTGGGAGGAAGCACACACAGAGCACCCTTTAGCCCTCACCTGGGTCATAACGGGCTGAGATCCCACCCGAGATCAGCACCTCGGTGAAAAGATTTTGACATCATTTAAGGAACAGCCATCTTAATGGTCAAGGAGAAGACAAGCTGTCGTTTCAGCAGCAGGTTAATAAAAAAAAAAAAAAGAAAAAGAAAAAGAAAAAAGCTTGGATCCTGAAAATTTGGAGGGCAAGGACAGTTTGTGTGCTGCAGGATGATGCACACAGCTATTTGTTGGGAAAAAAAAACCAAAAAAGCAAAACTGCTCTCCATCTGGATGGGACAGCATCCTCTGGGCTGAAAAGTTCCACATAGGGAATGTGAAATCTTGCAAAAATAGGTATTTTAGCATCTAAGCAGCTCATGAAGGACCATTTTGGAAGGTCAAATACAATGCAGCATCTTAAGAAATGCATCCCATGGTCGGGGGGAGGCATCAGCATCACTCTGCCGGGGGCAGGGCTGTCCCCCCGGTGCTGGTGCCCCGGGCAGGTCCATGCACTCCCCCAACCCTGGGGGCTTTGGTCGCATCCTGAAACGGTGCTTTTCCTGACCTTTAAGATGTCACCAAGGCAGATTTGGGG
>NW_015090879.1:130510-139566 GCF_001431845.1 Calidris pugnax
GAGGTGAGAAAGCAGCACAACAGGCAGCTCTGCCCCCGCCGCTGCGGAGGAAAGCGAAGGGAAAGGTGTCGGGCAGACGAGGGCACCCGGATCCAGCTGGAAAAGGGCAGCTCCAGTTTCTACACACCAACCAAAGCTCTGGGTTTGGGGCAGCGCCGCAGGAAAGCGGCTGCCCGGGGTGTTCCCTGTCCCCTGGGGGACACCGTGCTGCAAGGACGGCTCCAGCCCAGCTGCATCCCCGGGCAGATGTAGATAAACACCAGAGAGCACTTCCCAATGAGCTTTAAAGCAACAGCTGGGGGTTTCCTTCCATCCCCCACGATTTCATGACTTTTGGGAAACTTAGAAATATTAAAATGTCAGGAAACTGGAGCTGCAGAGGGGGAGGGAGGGGGTGAGCAGCAGGCTCGCTCCCCTTCGGGCACCGGGGAGGGGGGGAAATTAAAATTCATTAACATGTGATTGCAAAGGTACCGTTTTCATCATCAGAGATTTTGATTCTCCTCCTTGATCCTATTTTACCAACAAGTTAAGAGCAGCAAGCAGGCAATTCAGGGCAATGGGGGAAGTGCTCCTGACCTTCTGATGATTTAATAAAATAAATAATTGTTCCTTTCCTGTGTGGAAGCGGCGCTGAGCAAGATGCAGTTATCTCGCCGGCGCACGCCGCCAGGCAGTGAAACCACTGAGATCTACCGGGTTCACAATTTCTCCTCCCTGATTGACAAGGTCAGGGAGAGGCTGAAGATTTAGGGGAGATTTGAAGTCTCAGCCCCGAAATTCATCCCTCCTGGGGAGCATCAAGCCGGTGGCAGCACTTGAATCCACCATACGTGCTTCAACACGGGTGAGAAAGAAATACATCAAAATGGAAGGCGACGTGGTTACTGTGCATGCGCTGTGTAGCTGATTTTCAAGTCTCAACTCGGCTGTTGGGAGTTTTTCAAGCCTCAAGTCGGATTCTCATTTTTGAAAAGCCAAACCATGGCCGCTTTTCCATGCTCAAAAGCTATTAAAGCTTGAACAAAATAATCGCGCCATTTTTAAAGCGCTAAGAGGGGAAACCTCCCTCTCTCTTGGTTTCGAAAGCAGGTGGAACGTGAAGCGCGAGCCGTCATGCTTTTATTCTAAGGTTCTAAATAAAATTCTATTTTATTTAATCCGAGTTAGAGACCCATGAAAAATGCTAACAGTCCGAGCGTTAGCGGTGCTAACAAAGCGCTGCTTCTACCACAAGGAAAGCGTTAAAACAGGCAAGGGAGCGGGATGTCTCCATGCCAGCGGCTCTCCGGCCTGTCCTCGGGGCTGTGAGACCATACTCTACCTCGGCGCTTGGGAGCTGGAAGTCGGAATAATCGAATCCCCTCAGGGGGGTGCCCGCTTTACTGTTTATCAACCAGGGTTTGTCATAACATCGGGAGAAGTGATGTGGAGTCTGTGAAATGGAAAATCCAAGGGTGGAGAGGAAGAGGGGAAGAGGAGGGAGGAAGAGGTAGGAGTGAGTGAAAAAAAGAAATAAAATAAAAAAGAAACGGAAATGTATCTGGAATGGGGGAAAACAGCACTAAAATGAAATGAAAACCAAAAAGGAATTATATAAATTAAAATAAAGGGGAAAACCCCAAACAGATGATGAAATAAAACATGCATGTGATGGGAAAGGAGAGACAATGGGTGATGGCTTCCTCCTGCGCGCCGGCCGGACACCACAGCTGCGGCACAGCCCTGCCTTGGGGACCAGGAGCCTTTGGCTGCAGACCTGGGGACCCTCCGGCCCTGAGTGCCCAGCTTGGGCTGGAAACCTGCCCCATCCCACCACCCGTGTGGACAGCAGGGTTCTTCCTGCAGACACCACAAACACCCTCTAGAGACAACAGTAACCATCAAGCCCTTGATCCCCAACCTCCCTCCTCCTCCTCATCTCACTGGGATGGGTTTTGGAGGCCACCAGGTTCTAAAGAAGAAGAAAGAGGAAGGTTTCACGCACGAACCCCACCTTGGCCCCGCTGGCCGGCGTTGCGGGAGAGGATGGCATGGAGGCGCAGCTGTGGTTGCTCTGGCTGGCACTGGAGCTGGATCGTGTCGGGGAGGCTGCCCGGGAGGATGGTTTGGATCTTCGGCCTCGTGATCGGAAGGGTGTCATTCCCTGGGAGGCCCCCTCCGGCAAGATGAATTTCTCTCGGAGTTCAAGGTTGGTTCGTCCTCGTGCTGGAAGGGGACAAAAGGAGAGGAGACATAAGGTTGGTGTGAACCCGACATCGATACCAAGGCTCAGGAGGCTCTGGGGGTTGGAGCACGTGGTGTCTCCCAAAGCCCATCTCCAAGGAGCAGCCGGCAGCGAGACCATCCCGACCCTCTTGCTCTGCACCAACCACCTCCTGTCATGGGTCAGCTCTTTGAGAAATTGGCTGATTAAAAGCTGCCCGAGGCCCATGAATTCATTGTGGATGCTCCAATTTCTCTAATGTCCTGGGGAAAAGCAAGAGCGATGGCCTTTAAACACAGCATGTTACAACAATATCATCTTTAACATCACTTAAAAATAGTAAGAGCAGCTCTGACGCCTTGTGGTTCTGCTCTCTCATGGCTCTGGGCAGCTCTTCACCAATTTTTGGGGAGAAGCGAGAAAGAAATGACTACAACCCATTAAAAGCGAACTTTAAAATTCTCATCCAAATGCCCCAAAGAGCTGGAGGGTCTCCCTTCGACAAGCAAGGAGGGAGAAGGTCTGTGACCATCAGCTCCTGGGCCAGCTGACACATCCCAACGTGTCTCATACGGTGTCTGAACGGAGAGCCAGGGCAGGCACCAAGCCCTACAAGACACGGGAGTGATTTGAGAGGGACCAGAAAGCCAAGGAAGCAATTGCAGAAGGGAAGCATCACACTGAGATAACTAAGGGATGGAAACAACCTCCATGTCGGTGCTGTAAAACAGCAGCTGCTGCAGAACATGAACGGGGGAGGCCGGAGGCGCAAGGAAACCCCGCAGGTTCCCCAAAGCAAGCGGCACGGGCTGTAAATCACACTGCTTTCAGCAACAGCCGTTAGGCAGCGGGAGCAGGGTTAGACAGCAGCTTGAAGAAGATATATCCCAAGCAATTAACATCTCGGAGACCCCAGTGAGACAGGGACATATGGAGAACAGACTCAAGCTCTCCAAAATACGCAGTGGGCTGTACATTAAATGCTCCTTTCCTGCTGGAGCAAGGGGGCAGAAAGCAGGGCTCTGGTCCCCTAAGGCACTAGAGGCCCCATCAGTGGCTCTTGCTGCAAATGGGTATTTAAGGTGCAGGGTGCTGCACAGCTCAGGGTTTCCAAACTAGTTCCTTATGCTCCTGCTCTAAAGACAACAAATGAACTGAGGAAATTTGTTTAAGAAATGTACCAGAGAGAAATCAAGTACTTGAAAGCCACAGGAGAAATGTCTCCTCATTCACCAGGACCAACCTGGACCATCAGTGCCTTGTAGCCACAGCCCAGTGTGGCAGTACCACGGGGTTATGGATCCTGGGATGGAGCATCTTCTCCCCACAGTGTCTCAGACCAGGATTTTACCATCTCCTGGCTTTGAACCTTTTGAATTCTTTCAGGTCACCTTCACAGTGCTCACTCCATCACCCCACAGAGCCACCTGTATGCACTAACCACCTCAAAGGGAAGACTCCACTCACTGGGGTCTTAAAACCAAGAAATACAACCTCTTCCCTCTTCTCGTGGGACACCTGGCTAAACGCTGCAAGATTTGCTGCAGTATCACTAAATCTTGTGATATTAATTTCTACAATTTGCTTTAGATCCATTATCTCCAGTTTCAACCTGTTACTTGGACAACCCAGACCCATTCTGGTACTAAGTCCTCAAACTCCCCTTCCTGGGCGAGAAAACCCCAGTTGTATAAAACCCAGGAATTTCCTTACCTCTGCAGGGATCGTTCTTCACTAAGAACTCATCCAGGGCCATCCATCCTCCGCCGACGCGCACCATGACCGTGCTCCGCAGGATACGGACCAGCCGCAGCTGCTGGGAATCGCCGAACTGCGGAGCCAAGGAACAGTTCAGACACAGGGGACACAAGAAGGGGACATGGCTCCTTCCCGCAGAAGGCTGCACCAAACACTTTTAATGATTTTAAGGTTTCTCCTGATAGATTTTTTTGGAATAACTGCAGGCTATTACCAATTTACAGGAGTTTTTCCGCTTTGTGTTTTAAAGACGATGCAACTATCCAAATCCTTTTAAAGTTGGAAATAGAATTTTTTAGAGCAGCAAATGACATTTTTGGAATTTGGTCTTCGGATGGGTTTGTCTCAGTCCGAACTGTAGTTTTTTCCTTTCACCCTGAAGGAAATAAGAGGCTGGCAATGCAACGACCCTCCTGGTGCAGCCCGTGTGGGAAAGGGCCGGCTGGTTCCGACCACCGAGTGCCGGTGAATCCGCAAGGCAA
Source organism: Calidris pugnax (assembly GCF_001431845.1). Classification (NCBI taxonomy): domain Eukaryota; kingdom Metazoa; phylum Chordata; class Aves; order Charadriiformes; family Scolopacidae; genus Calidris; species Calidris pugnax. The sequence continues at coordinate 134,957 of NW_015090879.1, forward strand.
GCAGTGCCGCGTCACCGCTGAGCCAGAAACCTCTTTGCTATCAAGTCTGAAGTCCAGGGGCTTCACTGAGCATCAGACTTGACCCCCCCACCAGCCAGAAAGCCCCCGCCACAGAGATTGCCCAGTGAGGATGTTTCAGTGAGTGCAGAGTGATGGAAATCCAGGCAGGAATCCCCCAGCAATGTTGATTAGTGATTGCGATGTTCATTAGTGGTTTGAAACACCTGCGATAATCAAAGAAGTGCACCCCTGAATCAGAAGCATGTGTCTGTTCTTTCAAAGCTCCCTAATTCTCCTGGACAGCCGAGTCCAGGCATTGGCAGCTTGGGAGAGCCGGTGTGGGACACTGGGAGCCTGGCTCGGACGTAGAAACTCCCCACCCAGGTCTACAGAGCTCCTGCTGTGGTGAGAAGACAGGGGAACCAGCCTTTGAAAGAAGACCATCTTCAGAATGATTAAAAAAAGGAAAAAAAAGCAAAAAAAAACCAGCAACCTTTTTTCCCCTGGGTAGATAAGAAGGCAAAACCCAAGAGATTAAATGAAAACAGAGAGAGCGAAGGCACACTGAGAGGTGTCACGGCAGAGGGGCAGGAGGTAACAGCGTCTCCGACCCTCACTCCTGTGGGGATGTGGGACCGTGGACCTGGTGGGTCTCCCTGCTCAGGGTCCTACCAGGAGGTGCTCGCGGTGGGAGAGCTTGGAACAGCCCCAGTGCCCATGGACAGGGAGGAGGGCAGGGGGGCTGCCTTCCTTCTCTTCAGGCTTTATATAAGGTGTCCTTCAAGGGCTAGTTCTGCAGCAGGGAAAACCCAGGACAAGTCAGTTCTCAATTCCACTGCCGTATTTACATGATTTTTTCAGTTGCCATTGAAGATGCTTCTATGATCACTGCCTAAATTAAGCCAGAGCTCTCTTGGATCCATCCACTTTTGGTTTTGGGGCATGTTTTTGGTAGGACACCATCATTTCACATGAAAAAAAAAAAAGATACGCTTTTCTGTTGAGCGGGGGCAGTGGGCACATGGTAACCACACATGATGCTCCAATCCCGTTAAAAAAAAAAAAACGGAACAGCTCTGGTCCCCAAACCAGCTGTCAGTCGCGCACGCTGCACCGCTCATCTCGGGTCAGGGCAGTATCAAGGACACATGCAGGTTTTTGGGAGCCTTGCTCCAGTTGGGAGTTACTCAGGGGGTGTAGCAGGGATGAGGGTTTAGTTAAGGGCTACTCATGGGATGGAAGGGGTGGAACTCGGCATTCTCATTCCATGGTGATTGCGATCCAAACCCACCCAGAGCCTGGTACAGCCCTCATGTGCAGGCAGTTGTACCCCCGTGATTTCATCAGAGCTGGTCGTTCCCCGAGGGAAGATAGCCTCGGGCACGAGCCCGTAAGTATCTCGGTGCTCCTCACCAGTTTGCCATGGGCTACCATCAATATCCCCAACATATCCAAGAAAGGAGCCATGGAGAGCAAAAAATCACCCCATTTTTGTCAAATTCTGCTTTTTACATTGAATTTTTCCCTTTTTTCTGCCCAATGCAGTGTGGTTTTGGGTGGCCCTCCCCAGCTCAAACACCTCCCTGTACCAGGCTCTGCTGAGCAGTGCTCACAGGTCACATCCTCCCACAGCCACAAAGGACAGAGCAGCGTCACGGACACACAAAGCTACGTTTGTTAAGAAAAAAACCCCAAAAAAATAAAAGAGGTGAGAGACAGCATCGCAAGGCAAACTGTACCTGATTGCCGAGGAAGAACTACGGAGGGAGAAGAGTTGTGGAGGGAAAGGGGATGGGGGAAGGAAAGTCGAGAGGAAGAGGAGGGGAAAGAAAAACAAGAAAAACATTTATGGGATTAACAGTGCAATAATCATGAAAACTGTTAACTGCAGGTAGTTAGAAATCTGTGGGGTTTGCACTATTTGGGTGTAAGGGAGAAGGTCAGGGAGCCTGGGGCTGGGGTAGCCGAAGGAGGGGCTGCTCCGGGCCCACAGCATCTCCCCAAAAAGCAGCGGGCAGGGGAAGCGGGCTGCTCGGCCGCCAGCTGGTTTCACCAGGTCACCTCTGCGAACGCTTTGAAACATAAACAGCTGAGCTGGTTACAAAGAGATTCTTTAAAGGAAATTATTCTTCCCTTCTTCGGGAGCGAGCTAAGAAAAACACAGGCGTAAGGTACACTCATCCGCGAGGAAAACGTCAAGGGCGGCTGCCGGCGGAGTGAATGGGGCGTTTCACGGGGCCGGGGGGGGCTGGCTGCCCCAGAACAGGGCCACTTTTATGCTCTCCTGATTCGGGGAACGCCCTGGGGCTGAGGATGGCGCTGGGCAAACACGGCCCAGCCACCTCTGCCGGGAGCCCCAGGACGAGGTCTCCGTCTCACCCTGGGGAGCCCCCCCCCGTGCCAGGCCGGGCACCCCATTGGTGATCCCAACCCCCCCAGAGCAGAATTTGTGCCGCTTCTGCCTTACCCGATATTTGTTCTCGCCGATCTGCTCCACTTGAAATCTCTTGGCACACTTGCACTGGGCCACTTGCCTGGTGACCTGCCATCACCAACAAAAGAAGTGTCAGGGACCAGGATCTGGGGAGTCTCCCCCAACACAAGCCACTGCCTGGACAACACACAGCCCTGAGCAGCCTTTCCTTCAAAAACACAGTCCGTACCATCAGTACCAGCCAATTATTTTAACCCAGCACCACCACAATCCCTTTTTCCCCCATCCTTTTTGTCTTACTTGCGGCCAGCCCCCCGCCGGAACCACCCCACATCCCCGAGCCCCCATCTCTTTTGGTGCTTTACCTCATCTTCGATCTTGTCGGCATCTGTGGTGGGCCGGTAGGCATCCTTGTTGGGATGGAGAGCAGCCACAAACTCATAGTAATCGATGTAGCCGTCCCCGTCACGGTCAAAGATGTCGGCCACCGCCGTCATCTCCAGCTTGGTGGTGGGGAATTCTGGAAGGAGGGAAAAGTGAGGAACTGATGCAGGGACCTCACTCATGAGACCTAGAGATGGTCTGCATCCCGGTCCTTTAGCAAGGATAACTCGTCATGCCGAGGCGGTTGCTTTCCAAGCTTGTTTTGGGCAGGAAGGGACTTACTGGAGGCCAGGATGCCATCGATGAACTCCTGCCGGGTGATCTTCCCATCTTGGTCTTTGTCGATGCGCCGGAAGAAGTCCATGACGCGGGATTTCTTGTGGTTCATCCAGCGCATATACTTCTTCCGCCAGACATCGAAGTCGAAGTTTGCAAACTCCTTCAACTGGAAGGAAACCCCTGAGAGTCAGCGGGGGAACTCCCCCCGGCAACAAAAGAAACAGCACCCTAAAAGACCAGCCTTCAGGTGAGCCCGTGCCCGAGCTCCCGGCGCTAAATCTCACCACCCGCCCTCCCGGGATGGTTAATTTGGGTTTATCCAGATGAACCCCATTAACGAGGGGGCCGCTCAACTCAACGTTCAGGAACAGAAGGACACACAGCGGAGGCGACAGCCACTGGGTGGGACTGCGCATCACGGAACCACAGACACGGGATGCAGCATCCCCCACGGCAGTAACACGTACACACGGGCAGAGGTATCAGCTACTTGCACACAGACACACACACGCACACACCCCCCCATCTCCAATGGGACATTTGAGGATGCTTCCTCACCCAGGATTTCACCTAACGACTCGCCAGGCTCTGCCTGGCAGGAACACACATCGTGGGCATCATTTTGGCCCCGCATCTTCCCTCTCCTTTTCCCTCCAAAAAGGGATTTCTTGCTCATCTTCCCCAGACAGCGGTTGGGGCACTTCTCAGCTCTGCCAACCCTGGCACCACCAGCCTCTGATTTACCTCCAATTTACACTAATCCCCTTCTGATCACCCCCCCACAACAGGACCCCCATGACCCAAGCAGCTCTCAGCAAGGTAACGTTACCAATTTTTAGCCCTTTCTTTTCTTTTCTTTTTTTTTTTTTTTGTTTTCCTCTAAACATTCTTGGAGTTAAAAGCAACAAAGAAAAAACATTAATACGTATAAACTGAACTGACCTACAGCAAAAGCAACAAAAAACAAAAACACTCACTTCTGGGCATAGCTGCTTTGTTAAGCATAAATGAAAACAAAAATGGTATTAGATGTTTGGAAAAGATATAGACAGTAATTGTTAAACTAATTACTAGGAGTAAAGCAGGCCTGGCTGTCATTACCTCTGCAGATAGTGACTGCAGTGGCACAAAGTAGCTCATTAATGCGCAGTTAATTACAGAAGGTACTTTTCAGCCTTAATATTTTAGGAAGCTGTTTGTTTTTTTTTTTTTCTTTTTTCAGAAAGGCAGCAGAAACCGTCTGCAAGGGCTGGGCAATTCAAGAGGTGACACTAATTAAAAGTGCTTCTTGCACCTCTCTGGAGAGTGACCCCCAGCGCTGTCCCCCCCCCGCCACCCCAGCCCAGAGCAGCCGGTGGCCGTTACCTCCTCCAGCCTGTCCAGGGCATCGTTGAGCTTCCTCTGCCGCTCCAGCGCCAGCAGCCAGACCTGCTGCCAGCGAGCCGAGAGCTGGTTAATCCGGGGGTTCTTCGTTTCCGACTGGGAGATAATGGGCATGCTGGGGGGGGCGGCC
>NW_015090879.1:139652-170487 GCF_001431845.1 Calidris pugnax
GGGGGGCGGAAAAAGGGAGAAAATGAATTGTTGGAGGTGGTGGTGATGGTTCGGCACATCTGAGCCGCCCAGGAAAGAGCAGCAATGAAATAGGTTTTATTTTTCAAATCAAAAAGCCTCCCAAGGCCTCGCTGACTGCTCTCCGAAGGGACACAGTGCCCCCAGGCAGGAGGACGGGGTGATGGACGGCTCCACACCCAACCACCCCCAACGCTCCTTTTCCACTCAGGAATTCCCAGTGGACTCTGGCTTCGTAAAACAACATTTTAAAAGACCCCAAAACCCCATCACAAAGCAAAAAGAGAAGAGCAGGGACAGCACGAACTCCCCCAGGCACCGCACACCCCGGTACAGCACTTGGGCAAGTGCCACCTGGATTTTTCCCCTCCTTCCTGGTGGTTGTCAATGCAGGATGCCTTATTAATTGATAATCAAAGTTAATTAGTTTCCTATGTGTTTCATTTCCTCCCACCATAGCGCATTTCATCGAAAGCAGCTTATCGAGCGGGGACATACTGTTGCTGCGGGACTTCTCGCTGAAAGGCCCGTGGGGGGTCTCAGTAGCTTTCCTCTTGTACGTCTTTGTGACCCGGTCCACATCTGGCTGTTTCCGTGTCATCTCCTCCATGAAGGACTGTCAAAATACAGAAGGGACAAGAAAACCTTTGCAGTTCCAAGATGTTTTCAGTCTCCTGTTGCTCCAGGTCCTCGCTGGGACATGCCATTATCCTCCCAGAGAGGAGATGGGAGCGTGAAGCCCCAGTCATGGGGGCTTGTGGTCCAAGCTACTGGCTTGGATCAGCAAACACTGGGGTTCATCCCCTGGGCTGGCTTTGCTCCCAGGTGACAGCTTTGGTTGGGTCACACGCTGTTTTAATAGGGACTTCCAAAAGTCAATGCTTCCTCCATGGAGGAGCAGGAAAAAAACACCCCTCTGCCCCTCTCCCAAGCGCCCACCATGTTGGGCACTGGGCTCACCTGGTGTTCAGAGATGAGGGCTTTGACCTGGTCAATGTTTTGGGGCATGGGCTCCTGGTCCCGCTGGATGAGGGTTGTCTCAGCCCACTGGATCCAAGCCAGGAGCTCTTCCAGAAGCTCCGCATTTGCCACCAGCTCAGAAAGTGCAGACTCCAGTCTCTGTTGGTGCTGCTTCGTCCATGTAAGAACCTGTTGGAAACGCAGAGACCACCGTCAGCCCGGGGTGGGAAATCCAGGGGCAGGAACCAACACCATGGGCAATGATAGCCATCCTTGGGAGTGGTGTCCACCACCGCCTCTCACCACCAGCCTGGAACAAAGCCCCGTGGACTCACCTCCTCGAACCTGGCTCGGATGATGGTGATCCAGTGTTTGATGGTGGTGATGCAGTCAGGATGGCAGGCGGCCAGGATGACCTCCCCCATGCCCACTGCCGCATTCACATCCACTCTCTTCTCCTCCACTTTCTTCATGAACTCCTGAAAGGCCCAAATGAATTATTATATAAATGAAGCATAGCAGCCTTTCAGTCCCTAAAGGTGCTACAGGAGAGATGGGGAGTGACTCTTGATCAGGGAGGGGAGCTATAGGACGAGGGGGAACAGTTTTAAACTGAAAGATGGGAGATTGAGATGAGATCTCAGGAAGAACTTCTTTGCTGTGAGGGTGGTGAGAGCCTGGCCCAGGTTGCTCAGAGAAGCTGTGGCTGCCCCATCCCTGAGGGGTTCAAGGCCAGGTTGGATGGGGCTTTGAGCAACCTGGTCTGGTGGGAGGTGTCCCTGCCCAGGGCAATGGGTGGCACCACTCCATGGTTCTATGATTTCGCGATATTCTCCCCCATAAATGTTGCTGGGGATGCATTTTAGAAGTCCAGGGTACCTTGTGCGCGTCAATGAGGGACTGCAAGGCCTCGGCATCGTCGGGAAGCGCTGCCCGAAAGCGCAGGGACTGCTCTGCCTCCGAGAGCCACTCCAGCAGCAGCTGCACCGCCGTCCTGAACTCCTCCGCCTGCCGCGACAAAAGCACAGGCGTTAGCCCTCCTCCTCCCAAAACTGACCTTTCCAGTCACCTTCCAGAGCTGGAGAGACAAAAGGCTGAAAGGGACTTTAAAAACAAATAAAAAAAAAGGGGAAAAGCCCCCTGTCTGTTGGGCTGGGTTTGTGCACCACCAGCAGATGGGTCCTGCAGCATCTGGGCACCTCCCTCCCCTTGGCATCAGCCGTGCTGAAGAACTAAATGTTTTTAAAACCCACACAATGACCTGTATTCTGAGCAATTCAGCAGCTGGGTAGTTTATTCTGTAAATTATCTCCTTGACATAAAAACTAGGTAAGAGCCTTTGACTTTTTTGCTTTTTAGCCTCAGTCTAGGTCTTTCTCTTGCACTGGACATTATCAAACACCAGCCTGCACAGTCTCAGATCACCACTCTGTTCCTGCCATGGACATCGGTGAGATCTTTTCGTCCTCCCTTTTCAAACCAGCCTTTATCGGCTCTTTATTGGGAAAAAGAGTAAATAAATAACTGATACCAGCCCACTGCTTTGCAGTTCTCACTGGTAACTGCGGTGGGGCTGGGGTGTCCCGCTCAGCCAGGAGATCAGTTACTGGGCAAAACCTCTTCTCAGAGGTTCCTGTTGACCTCCTGGCACAAATCTGCAGCCCAGGCAAAGCTCTCCAGACCATTTCCACCCGTAGCCTTCTGCTCACCTGCTTCAAGGCCTGTTCCAGGCGGGTTTGCTTGGACACAGACAGCTTGCACACCGTGTCCCACCGGTTGCTCAGCTCCTGCAGCTGCACTTTCACCCAGGTTGTGTCGTCCCGGCTGTTCTCGATGAGCTCCCGGCCGGAGCGCTTGAGCACCTGGACCGTCCCCGTGCGCTTTCCCAGCTCCTTCTGGAAGACCTGGATGGAGAAAAGGCAGAAGCTGAGCGGGGCTGGTCAGTCCCAGTGGGTTGTTTCACGTGGGGGGAAAAAAACAGGAGGGTACATCTGATATAGCTTGGAACATTAATTTTGCTGGAGAGAACTGCCAAGACCAAGGTTTATAGACCATGAATTCAGCCACCTTTTCTACACTAAACCCTCTGATAGTATCTTGGAAGCACAGAGCTCCAGCTCCTGTAACCTTCCCAGTAATGTAAAAGTTTCTTCCCACTTTGTTCACCCTGGTTTTGCTCTCCTTGTCCACCACAGCAAAGCGAAGCAGCTCTGCAGCAAGGCACCAACTCTGGCTCGTCTGTTCTTTGGCTCTTGGGGAAGACAAGCCCCACTTGTGTCCCAGAGAAGAGCTGGAAAAGGCACTCTCACCTTGTGAGCATCCATCAGGTTCATGACCAGATCCAGGTCACCATGGACAGGCTGGTCTTCAGCTAACTGGGGTTCCACTTTGTAGAGCCAGTCCACCAAGGCCTGCAGCGCATCCATGAACTGGCCAGAGAACAAGAGGGCTTCTTCCAGCTTGTGCTGCCTGAAAAACAAACATCCCTGTGAACTTCCATGAACAAACTCACCTTTTTGTCATGTCCCAGTGAACTCCTCCAACCACCACAAGAAATTGCCTCATGCTGTAGGTCCAGCCTCCCCCCAGCCTCCCCTCCTCTGCTCTCTACTTTGAGTCCTCAGCCAACGAGTGCGGTTGATCCAACGTTGGGGCTGGACCTACCTTTCCACGGATTTGCCGCACACGGTGTCCCACTTATCCCGGACTTCTCCCAGTAAATTGTCCAGTTTTTGAGTGTCATCTGGAAGCAAGGCTTTTTCTTTGAGGGCTCTGCCCGTCCTGATGGTGGTGTCGTAGACGGGCTGCTTCCCTCCAAGTGTCTTCTGGAACTCCTGGGAACCGGAGAGGAAACAAAACTGCTTCAGAAAGCCTGGCCTTGGTTCTCTGAAGGTACATGGCGCTTGTGAAGATCCCCAGATGAGTGTTTTCCATGGCAGTGGTGGGCATGGACATGCCTTTCCCCTGTCCTGATGGCAGAGGAGATGTTTCCCTGCTCCCCCTCCCGACAAAGCACCCTTCCACCCAGCGTCCAGCACCAGTCTCACTTTGGCAAAGCTCTACCTTGTGTTTGGAGAGCTGGAGCTTGATTTTGTCAGGATCATTGGAAATCTCCAGCTCCGAGTCCAGGTGATTCTCTGCATCCTCCAGCCAATCAATCAGTTTCTTCCAAGCTTCATGGAACTGCAAAGAAACAGGAGCAACTTTGAAGCTTAACACTGGTGGTGTCCCCAGTCCCTTTCCAGTCTTGGGACCTCCTGCCCTCCAAGGTTGGCCATACCTTGGGGTCTGTTGCACCCTTCCCAAGTTTCTCACCTGCTTGGCTCGCTTCCTGGCATCATCAAGAGCCCGTCCTCGTTCCACTGAGCGCTGGACCACCTTCTCCCAGCGGGACTGGACGCTTACCAGCAGGTTCTTGATCAACACCACATCCTGCTTTTGACTGAGAAACTTCAGCTGGTTCCCAGTTTGATCCAGCTCGATGATCCGATCCCGATGAGCATTCACCTCATTGGCGAACACCTGTGAACATCAAAAGATGTCCTCTTATCTGTTAGGGAGCTGGACGTGCCTGTGAGCAGCCCATGGGTGCAGGGGAGATGAGGTGCCACCCCTTGCTCCCCGCAACCCCTGGGGAGCTGTTGGGTGCTCGGGGGGCTGGTACCTTGTGCTCGTCGATCTGGGCCAGCACGGCGTTGAGGATAAGGCTGGCCGGGGGAGCGACGTTCAGGCTCTGCTCAGCCAGCATGAGCCAGTTGATGAAGTCCTGCAGGGAGTTCTGGAAGTCCGTGGCCAGGGCCAGCGCTTCCTCCAGCTTCGCCTGCCGCAGCAGGGAGGGAGAGAAAAATAAAAACACAACACAGAGGGTGAGAGCTCACGATCTGCCTTTTCGCAGACAGAGGCAGCCTTTGTGTCCCTGCCGAAATGTTCCTCCAAGAGGAACCTCATCACTCGGGTCCGGGAACGCGACTTGTTTACCAAGGGGAAGGGGTTTCAGTGAAAAGCCAATGCTTTCTTTCAAAACAAGAATCACAGCTGAAAGGGGAGACCTTCATGGGCACACAAGCAGCTGCGTCACCCTCAGCTTCCCCAGAAAGGGGTGGCCGCGGGGAGAGCGACTCGGGAAACAAGGTGGATGATATTTCGCTGGTAGCAGCTGCAGCACCGCAAATTTATTCTGGGCCAGGGCCACCCCGTCCCTTGTTTCATCTCATCCCCAGCCAAAAGCCGAAGACGGAGTCAGCTCGGAGAAGGATCTGGCCTGCTGTCTCACAGAGGACCAACAAAGCCTGCCTTTCAGAGCCGCAGGAGGTTTCTTCCCACCTCTCCTCTAAATTAACCCAAAAACACAATTCTGCTCTCATTTTCTGTGTGATTTAACCAACCCTGACGACTATCCAGAGAAAAAATAAAATTGCAGTTTGATGTTCAGACAGCACCATCTCAAAGACAAGCTCAACCTGTGCAACCAAGAGAAGGGTTGTCTATAAAACCCACCCTCCCAGCCCTCCTCTCTCCATCCCTCCCGGGGAAAGCAAAGCGGTGAAGCAGGGAGAAAGCGCTGCCAGACCCGCTCACGGGTCAAGGGTGGACAGCATCTCTCCATCAACGCTACCTTTCTCTCCTCCATCTTGGTGCTGACCAGACACCACTTCTGCTCCAGCAGCGCGACGCTCTGCTCCGTCTTGGAGCCAGAGCCGGAGTCATCGCGGTTCAGCAGCATCAGTCGCCCCTTGGCCAGCAGCTGGCTGTAGAGCTCCTCCTTGGCTTTCAGCTGGCTGTAGAGCTCCTGCGAGGGAGGCATCACCGAAGAGTCAGACAAAAGAAGAGCTCGGAGAGGGGCCACGACTTGCCGCGACTCAGGGTGATGAGAAAATTAGGTTCAGGCAGCAAAGTGACAGCAGTGCGTCACTTTGAGCAGAGAGAGGTGGTTAAAGCATCATGATGCTCGTCCCAGGCATCAAGTGCAGAATTATCAGTAAGAAGAGAGCAGAGAAGAGCTCTTCTTCCCGTCAGACAAAGAAGGGAGAAGTTTTGATGCTGATATTTGACAGACAGGAGATGGATGAAATAAAAGCACTAAAAATCTCTCCTAAGAAATTACCATGTGGGCATTGAGCTGTTCCCGGGCAGTTTCTGGCAGCCCTCCTGTGGGTTTCGATGCCGACAATTGGCTCTCCATCCTCGTTAGCCACAGGAGGAAGTCTTCAATCTCACCATGGAAACCCTGTGCCTGTTCGGGAACATATAACCGGCCAGGGATCAGATGACATCAGCCACCATTGATCACAGGCCAGGATTAACGCTGTGTTTGCTTCAAACCAGATAAAGAGGCAGAGCTGGATGCACCAGGGTGTTAAGGAGGGTTATACATGATATATCCTTAACCAGGCGGGTGTGCCTGGCCCCTGTTGTGTTTCTGGGTGGACACCAAACCACTCCAGGACTAAGCTATGTGAAAAACTTGCGTTTAAAAAAACCCCAGTGTCTCGCTAACTCTTTCCCCCTTCGTTTCCCCCCAAAACAAAGGGAAAAGTGGATCCTCAGCAGGAATCCACCACACATGGGGGTACCCCTAATGCGTTTCCCCGACCTGCTGGAGCGTGGACTGCAGTTGCTGCTCCCTCTCCTCCGTCTTCTGCAGCACGGACTCCCAGCAGGAGTTCAGGTTCTCCAGGCGGTTTCGCAGGCTGCTGGCATCGTCCCCTGCGCTCGACTCCAGCAGCTCGTTGCCTGCTTTGTTCACCGTCTCCACGGTTGCTTGGTGGGCCAGGACATCGTTCTTCAGCACCTACAGGAGATGTGTTGGGCAAACATTGGACACCTCTCAAACTCCCCATTAATTCCTGCCCGCTCTCATGGACTTGAATCAACTCAAAAGCCTTCATGAGAAATAAAATCCCGCAATGGGAACAGGCTAAAAATGGACCTGGAGTGGGAGGACTCACATGGTGCTTCGCGAGTTCAACCTCGATGACTTTTGGGTCTCCGTTGATGGGTTTTTGCGCATCAAGCAGCTCCTCAGTGTGGGTCAGCCACGCCATCAGCTCTGCCAACGCGTGCTGGAACTGGCCGAGCGCCAGGAGAGCAGCTTCTAACTTATGCTGGGCAAGTACAGGGATGGAATAGGAAAGTTTTAAGTCAGGAAGCAGGTGGAGCATCCCAGCCAGTTTCAACCCTGCGCTTGCAAGAGCCAGATCTCCTATCTACCTGTCTGTGTGCAATTTTCTCGCCCAAATTCTCCCAGAGATGTTTCAGCTCTGTCAGTGGTTCCTTTATGATGTCTCTGTCTGTCTCATCTGTGGCTTTTTTTAGCATCAGTTCACCTTGGTGATTAAGCTTTTCCATCTCAATCTGCTGCTGGTAAACCTCCATTTTAAACTCCTGCCAAAATAAGCAGGACAAAAACCAGAACAAAATGAATCACTGGAGTGAGATGCAAAGCCAGCAGGGGAGGACCGGTCCCACTGCCACCCACTTACCTTCATCTCGTTCATTTGCTCCTTCACCGTGTTGAGGTCGGTGCCAACGGGAGACATGTTGCAGAGCTTGATGACGGCGTTATCCAACCAGTCAAACATGGCCTGGAAGGGGCACAGACACCGTGAGCAAAGGGAATGGCAAAGCGTCCTCCCCCGGCACGATCGGAGAAATGGGGTTGGTGCCTCCATCACCCCACAACCATGAAACTCGGCTTTCGGGGCAGAGATGCCCTCTTGGCCAGCACAGGCTTCCGCGAGCTCTTTCCTCCCCTCTCCCAATTCTGAGATAAGGACCCGAGAGCAGCCAGGCTTGTCCTGCTGCTTCATGCAGAAATGGAGAGAGATTTGGGAAGACAAATGCAGCCAGGTGACTGCTCTTCCTTGGAGCTGGTTGTTGAGCTCAGGCTCTAAGAGAGGCTGCAAACACTCTCCCAGAAGATGTTTTCTGCTCTGCACTAATGCAAATCCCAGCACAAGTCCAGGGATAGGACTCATAGCGGTGTTCCCGAGGTCTACCCACCCCACGCTAACAGCCCTGCCTCTTACTTGAAGCGTGTCTTGGTACTGCACAGCCGACTGCATGGCTTCTTCAAGCTTTTCAAGCCTCTCCTTCCATGTTTTGTTTAGATTTTCCCATGCGTTGTTCATCTGCGGGACACAAGATTGCCCACAAAATTCATTAGGCTCTTTGGCCGGAGCTCCCACTTGCTCCTACCTGATCTTATCTGAGGGAGAGGCAGCCGGTTCTCCTACCTCATCAATGCTCTTTTTCACTTCTGGTTTCTCAGTTTCACCACAGGCAAAAATTAAATCCGTTCCGAGGAGTCGGATGAACTCCAGCTCCTCGTGCAAGCCGTCTGTCTCCTCTTTAATAGTCTGCATATGACACAGCGACAAAAGGAAAATGGTTATTATTAAATGCTCTTCCAAAATTGCCCCATGAACAGGAGGGCTACAGGGCGGAGAGTCCTTCCTGCCCTGGTGTCCTCACCCTGGCCAACAGAGCCTGGGATGAGGAGACAAGGCGAGCAGATGGCTGTCACAGAATCATGTGGGGTTGGAAGGGACCTCTGGAGATCATCTAGTCCAACCCCCTGCCAAAGCAGGGCCACCCAGAGCAAGTCCCACAGGAACTTGGCTTTAGCAGGGGAGTGGGACTAGATGATCTCTATGGTCTCTTCCAACTCTAAAAATTCAGTGAAACTCAGTGAAACTTGTCCAGGTGGGTTTGAATGTCTCCAGAGAAGGAGACCCACCACCTCCCTGGGCAGCCTCTGCCAGGGCTCTGCCACCCTCACAGGAGAGAAGTTCCTCCTCATGTTTAGGCGAAACTTCTTAACATTCAAGTCTGTGCCCGTTTCCTCTTGTCCTGTCCCTGGGCACCACTGAGAAAAGACTGGCCCCATCCTCCTGACACCCACCCTTTAAGTATTTATGGGCATTGATCAGATTCCCCTTCAGCCTTCTCTTCTCCAGACTGAACAGACCCAAGTCCCTCAGCCTGTCCTCATAAGGGACATGGCTCCAGGCCCCTCAGCATCTCTGTAGCCTCTGCTGTCCCCTCTCCAGCAGTTCCCTGTCCTTCTGGAACTGGGGAGCCCACAACTGGACCCAGTGCTCCAGATGGGGCCATCCTGCTCCCCAGCGTTGCCACCACCAACCTGCCCTGCTCCCACCTCTGGCAACGCTGCTGGGGACAGGGAGGGACTAAAATAAGAACATCTGTATTTAGCTTGACGTGTGCCTGAGCTGCCTGGCTGAAAATGCTGTTTACAAGAGATGTTCTGTTTATGGGAGTGTTTTGTCAACAGAGGGATTAGTTTTTGAGACTCAAAAGTTGCAAAACGAAGTAAAAATGGTTATAAAAAGGAAATAATGAGGACAAACTTAGCAAAGCATAAAGAAACCTCCCTGCTCTCTAAGGGTCAAGTCTAGTCATAACCACCTGAAGTGGATTTCACCGCTTATTCGAAACAACCAAACAGCAACACACAAATCCAAGCCCATCCAGTTTTACACTTATCTCCGGTCTAACCAAAATCTAAATATACGCTTCCTACGCTAGACAGGGCTGAGATGCCTTCGGCTCAGACTGGGAGCAGAACCGCGCACGCTTCCACATCACTCAAAAAAGCTCTGACCACACGCTTGATAAGCTTCCCAAAACAGTGGCAGATAAAGTGATTTCAGCATAATTTCCTCGTCTGGAACAGGGGGTGATGGCGGTGGGGAGGCATACGTGAAATACACTTCTGTTTTCTGGTGTTTTTTTTTCCTTGCAGTTCCAAATTGCAATGGAAATAACATTACATAATCTGTCTGACTGCCTACAAAGCTGTTTTACAGCCACTTCGGCTGGGCTCATATCTAAGATGTGTCCCAATTTAGCTGAAAAGCAGGTGCTGACAGGTTCTATACAGGGGTAGGGTCCCCTGGTCCTCACCTCCGCCGCTTCCACCTGCTGCTTGATGATGGAGGGGTCAATGCCTGGGCTCTCCAGGTCATGAACGATTTCCTGCGTGTCTTTGATGGTAGTCAGGAGGGCTGCCATGTCGTACCAGAACTTCTCTGCAAGCTCCAGCACATCAAGGAACTTCAATTCACGTTCCTCCGACCGAGCTTTGATGTCTTCCCAGAAGAAGACCATCTGATCCAACTTATCCTGGATTACTGAGGAAGGGAATAAAACCATTCAGTGAAGAAGGAAACCTTTTTACAACTCAAAGGCATTTTGCAAACACTTCCCACTTAGAAACAGCCAACAAAATATTCAAATAGGAATGAAAGATGACCAGGACTATCAGAGCATTAACTCAGAGATGCTGAGGGACATGAGAAACTCCAGCTTGCAGAAATAAAGCCTTTATTTATGTGCAGGCAAGCTGAGGGCAAATTTGCCCACATATTCTCCTCCAACAAACCTCTGTTTGGGCCACCTCTAGCGTGAAGTCTCCGCTCACTCAGCCCATGAACCAGCTTTTGAGCTGCCAAGAAAGGTGCCAATTAGTGCCAATAGTGGTGACAGGTCTTTTTGTGCTGGGGATGTTCCCTTCCATCCATTAGATGTTGAATCAACACCAACAAATAATTTCACAGGGGCCACCAACGGTTGCCACAAGAGACCAGCTCAGGGTGATGGCTCAGCTGGGCTGAGCTGAAACCTCTGCCTGAGCAATCACAAATACTTCTTTCTCCTCTGGCTGATACCACCCTGGCTGCTCCAGATGGAAGCAGGCACCAGATATCTGCATGCAGAGGACTCATCCTTCCTCCTAAGGCCAGAAGACCCTCCACAATACACCCCTGGGACATCAGAGCCTCCCCCCACCATGGTGATAAAGTCATGGCTCGGGCAGGAGAAGCTGGGAAGTTCTACCAGCCCAGGAAGCACCTCCTGTTAAATCCACCCAGAGATACCTTTTGCTGCCAGGTCCTTGTCCGCTCCCTGTGATCGCCCAATCAGCTCTTCCCCGCGGCGTTTCAGAGCATCGAAGGACGGCTGCAGCTTCTCCAACTCCACTGTGGCGTTTTTGTTCTCGCTGATGCACTCCCGGATCTTATCCACCTCGGCGGGGATGAGGGGTGGCAAGCGCAGGCGGGAGGAGAGGGTCTCCAGCGTCTCCAGCATGGGCTCAATCTTATCATGGAACTGGAGAAGAGCAAGACCATTAAGGGGCAGGGGGAGGCGAGATGAGATCAAGCAACGCAGCATCGCAGGGAGGACAAACATGGCCCTGCGACAGCAATTAAAACCTGCAGCCTCCTGTTCACGCCTCCTCCGCTCTCCTTGGCTGCCAGCAGCCCCCAGCCTGCACCAGTTCAAACCACAGGCCAGCCCCATGGAGTCGGCACGGGCAACTGGGAACCAAACGTGGCAGTGATTTGTCACCGGGTTCAACCCAACAAAATTCACATATTGTTTTTTTTTTTTCTTTTGAGGGCCGTCCTGGCTTCTCTCGGGCCATAAAAAACCCCCATCCCGGTTGTTTGAGTATCCGTGGGAAGATGCCGGTTGGGAAAGTGCCCATGTTTGGTGCTGGTGGGAAATCTCCGCTGGGTGCAAGGCCAGCAAGGAAAACCACCCTGGCAGCGCGAGCGGGAGATGGTGGGAGGCCACATGCACACGGGGAGGAGCAAGGTGCCACGGAGCAGGGGCTTCCACAAAAGCAGAA
The DNA here is from genome assembly GCF_001431845.1 of Calidris pugnax. Taxonomy (NCBI): domain Eukaryota; kingdom Metazoa; phylum Chordata; class Aves; order Charadriiformes; family Scolopacidae; genus Calidris; species Calidris pugnax. The sequence goes on from NW_015090879.1 coordinate 151,285, forward strand.
CCAGAAAGCCAGGAGTGAGAGGGGACAGGGGGCGTCTAGCAGGGTTTATTACTATTATTTTGGAATAGAAAAGTCAACTTTGGCCTTAAAGGTCCCAAACCATCTCTGCTGGCGAGAAGGACAGCTCTGCAGTCTGGCTGCCAGCTCAGGTCCCTCTCTGAGGGCCACCAAGGCTGGTGTTGACTGAGTCCCAGGCTCCAACAGCAGAGAAGGAGAAGGGCTCTGGCTCCAAAGTTGATCCCAGGCACAATGGCTCGGCCAACAAGCAGGAGCAAACCAGCAAGTCTAGTGTAAAACTCCTCAGAAAGCAAAACCTCTGCTTTGCAGGAAGCATTCCCAGCAGAAGCTTGGCCAGGGCTGAGACCAGGCAACAAAGCAACAAAAGCCACCTAAGAAACGGCATTTCAGGCCCCCTGAGTTAATTTTGAAGCGTGTCCTGCTGAGCTGTGCATGGACCACAAATTAAAAAAGTCCGGGTGTAAAACAGAATCAGCCCAAAGGAAGAGCGTAAATGAAGATGTGTGGTGGTGGGGCTTACCTCCGTAATCTGCAATGGTGGGACGCAGTCAACACAAGAATGAAATGGGACCATGTGGGGAGGACGGGCACAGGCAGCAACACACACAGATAACACATTCCACAATGGGAGTGAGAGATGAGACGGAAAGGGGGGTGTGGGGAGGGGGGAAAAACTCGGAGTTAATACAAGTGCAAACCAAGAGAAGTGACTACACAATACAGGAATAAAAAAAATAAAAAATAAACATCCAGACATGACAAAAAAACAACTCTGCTACGGTAACACGGAGTGAAATGAAACAGAACTAGGGGTCATAAACCCTCAGCAGCAGAAACTCTGCACCCCCTTTCTGGACATTAGCACCTACAGCCTCTGCCTTTCCCTTCGTATCTCTGCTCCTGCAGTCACCGACCTTCTCTGGAGATGCCCAGGCCCTGGAAACGACCATTAACCCTCCCATACAAGGGATCCCGTGGACATTCGCTGCAGACACAGCTTATCAGAAAGGAAACTTATCTCTCCAGGCTCTTTCAAGAGGCTCTCCGGGGCCCTTCCAACCTTGGGCGGATGCCACAACAGCCCCTTTGAATGAGCATCATTATTGAGGCTGTAAAAATTTATTACCCTATTTACTATGGCAAGATTCAAACGCTTTCACCCCTCCTTCTGCAGCCAGTGCTGAGCGGCAGGAAACTACCCTGGAGGTGCCTGACCACGCTGTGCCTTCTAAGGGGTTTAACAATCGTAAAACTGGGAATAAAACCACATTTCCAAGCATGTGGCTTCCCCGGGGAGGGGGGACTGCGAGAAGAAGACTCTTTGCGCCCCAGCATACCTGGGTGGACTGCGAGACGGCCTCATCAAGGGCCAGTGCCCGCTGGCAAACCTCCTCCTTGATCCTGGCGTACATGGCCTCGGCCGTTGAGTATTTTTTCTCTACCATCTCCCCTTCCTTGGGGTTGAGATCCTTGAGCTGTGGCCCAATTTTCAGCAGCTTGTCAATATGAGGCTTGTGTTCAGCGATGGACTCTCTCAGTTGCTAGGGAATGGGAGGGGGGGAGTGGAAAAAAATAAAGATATTTGTTTAGAAATCTATTGAAAGCCGCTGCCTATTTATTTCATGCAGAGCAGCAATCGTATCTGGGAGGGAACTTGCACCGATGATTTCTTCATCCAGCATCTGCCAAGCACATGGCACTCGGCTTTTCCTAACATGGCCAGGGCTGGGGATGCGCCGGCACATGGCCCAGCACGGCTCCGTCCCTGGCACGGCCGGCTCCTTGCCCTCCCCACAGCCCCATAGGGGACACCACCGAGAAAACTCGCTTTGCAGATCTCTACCCTAAAAGCACAAAGCCATTTTTTCCCTTCCCCGGTCGGGCAGGAGATGCGAAGGCAGCCAGGGCTCCCTTGAGTGCAATCTGCATTTTAGTAAGAAGGGCTCCGATGCAACCAGTGATTTCCACATGGCGCGCTCACGGCACACTTGTATTGCATTGGGAGGATCCCCAAAAAGAAGAGAATGGGGAAAAAATACATTAAAAAAATCAGAAAAAATAATAAAAAACCAGAAAAAAGCTACTTTTCCCCCTGTAAGCACTGCACCTCTGTTTAAGGTAGAGGAAGCAATGGTGCAGGAGATGCAAACACTGCCTCCTCTTACCCTCATGTCCTCCTGCTGCTGCTTGAGCTGCTCGTGATCGATGGCCGGCGGGGGCAGCTGGGAGATGAGGGCTTGGGTCTCCTCAATCCAGGGGTTCAGCTCCTCGTAGGTCTCCCAAAACTGGTTGACCAGGACCTGGGCGCGCTCCAAGCGAGCGTAGCGCTCTGAGTTGAGCTGGCTGACGGCTTCGTACTGCTGCACCAGGGACTCAGTTTTCTCCTAAAAAAAAAAAAAAAGAAAAAAAAAAAGAAGAGGAAGGGAGGGAGAGGTTATAGCCAGGGATGCGAAAAGGGCCCAGGAAAAGCGCCAGCCGCACGCTGTGAGCTGGAAGAGCAGGAGGACCCTTTGGTGGCCCTTCCACGCGCGCAAGCTGTAATTCCAATTAAAGCAGCCGCAGAAATCTCCGCCATCCCCCTCCCCACCCCGTCCCCAAACACTGCCATAAAAATATGCAATAAAGAAAAGTAATAAATGTAAAGAGATTTCTGCTAATGCTGGTGGGAATTGCTAAAGAGGGAGTAATTTTAAACTACTTCTGGCCCTGCATTCGCCCCTTTCCCCTCCCTGTCTCCCCCAGTGCAGCAAATAGCTGGGGGGGGGGGCTCACCTGGAGAACAGCTTTTTGTTCCTCTCCGCACGTCCCAAAGATCTCGTTGCGCTGGCTGAACAGTTCATCCATGGAGTCTTTGTGCCGAATAATGTCAATGGAAAAAGCCTGCAGAAAGGCAACGTCCAAAGAAAGGAAAGAAATCAGAGCTGAGCCCAACCTTCTCCCCCGACCCCAGCCCATCGGCGGGACCCTCCTGCCCAAGCCAGCAGAGCTCAGCGCCGCAGAGACCACACAAAACTCAGCACAAGTGTCCTGTGGCACACAGAAAATCTGGCTGGAAATGCAGATTACCACGTGTTTTTCTCATGACTCATCTACATCAACCTCTCACTCTTTTAAAATGCCTGAAAGCAGCTCTTTAAATGAGGTATCAGTCAACTTCCACACCCAGGGTCCTCACCGGAGGAAAAGCTCCACCATCCCTTCATTAGTGATCATGTTAACCCCCTTATCAATAACTTTCCCATTCCCAAGGTCCACGCAATTAACAGCGGGAAGCTAAGCCAAGCTCAATTTAACTTAATGCTTGATGTTTCAGTCCCCTTCCCTTATAACAACATCTTATTTTTCTTTTTTTTTTTTTTTTTTTTTTTTTTTTAATCAAAAAAACCTTCAACAAAAAAAAAAAAAAAAAAAAAAAAAAAAGTTCTAGGAAAAATATTTTTTTTTTTTTTTTTTTTTTTTTTTTTTTTTTTTAATCCAATAAGCCTGTACACAGCTCTGATTGCCTAGGACTGGTAAGAGAAGAAAAGGGACGTTTATTTAAAGTGCACGTTCTTTCAGGCATGAGCTCATCTCAAAGATATATAAAAAAAAAACCACCCCAGCGACTCTTTGTTCCACGTCTGGCTGCCAGGAGGGAAATGAGGAGTCCCCCCACTGCAAGGAACAATGAGCAAAAAGCAAATGTAAAAAGCACCCTCATTAATCAATATATACATTTCTCTAAACCCTTCCCACTGCCTGTGCCTGCCAGATCCAGGCAGGGCTTGCTCTGGTGGCCAGAGGAAAAGCCTTGGGAAGGAGCAACTCTGGAAGGGAGTCCAGGCTGGAGCACCCATCCAGCCCTCAACGGCCATGCAAAGGTTTCAGAAAAATGGACAGAGGCCTTTTCCTTTAGAAACCAAACACTTAATTCCTCTTAAATCCTCTTTCTCCCACGATTTTGTCCTTCCACTTACCAAGGACAAGCGCTGCGTCTCTCCTGCTGCTCTGGGCTCAGCGCCACAAACCCCAAGGGAAAGTTGCCTCTCCCAAAAAGACCCAACCCATCACCCAAACCGTGGTCTCCCCCATTGCTGCCCGCCCTGTCCCCCCGGTAGTGACTGCGCACGGACCTTCTGGACCTGCAGCTGAGCTGTCGTCTGGTCCTGCTCCAGGCGGATGGGACCGAGGGCCATCAGCTTCCGCTTGGTCTCGGCCACCCAGGCCAGCTCAGCATCGGCCGCCTGCTCGTACTGGTACAGGGGAGAGGACAGGCAGTCAGCCATGGCAGCCAGGATGGAGCAAGTTGGGCAAGTTAGGGATGGTGGGAGACACTGGGGGGGACCCAGCAGGACAAACACCTCGCCTGGGTGTGCAGAGGCAGGGAGGGAAGGCTGGGTGGGGGGCAACCCCCAGGATCAGCACAGGCTGGGGGTGAAGGGATGGAGAGCAGCCCTGCCAAGAAGGACTTGGGGTGCATGGGGGGGTGAAAAGCTGGCCATAAGCTGGCAACGTATGCTGGCAGCCCAGAAAGCCCCCCGGCACCCTGGGCTACATCCCCAGCAGCGTGGCCAGCAGGGCCGGGGGGGGAATTCTGCCCCTCTGCTCTGCTCTGGGGAGACCCCCCCCCCAGTGCTGCCTCCAGCTCTGGAGCCACCAACAGCAGAAGGACATGGAGCTGTTGGAGCACGGCCAGAGGAGGCCACAGAGGTGCTGGGAGGGCTGGAGCCCCTCTGCTGGGAGGGGGGGCTGAGAGAGTTGGGGGGGTTCAGCCTGGAGAAGAGAAGGCTCCGGGGAGACCTTAGAGCCCCTTCCAGTCGCTAAAGGGGCTCCAGAAAAGCTGGGGGGGACTCTTGATCAGGGAGGGAAGCCATAGGATGAGGGGTGATGGCTTCCAACTAAAATAGGGAAGATTTAGACTAGATACATGGAAGAAAGTTTTTATGTTGAGGGTGGTGAGACCCTGGCCCAGGTTGCCCAGAGAGGTGGTGGATGCCCCATCCCTGGAGGGGTTCCAGGCCAGCTTGGATGGGGCTCTGAGCAACCAGGTCTAGTTGAAGATGTCCCGGCTCATGGCAGGCGGCTGGACTAGATGGCCTTTAAAGGTGCCTTCCAACCCAAGCCATTCTGTGATTCTAAGAAGGGGATATTGGGTTGGACACAGGTTTCTGACTCCACACTCCCCTCCAAGAGGGGCAGCAGCTGCCATCCCACAGGTCCTACAGCTGGTTTTGGGGCACGGAGCATCACTGCACCCCAGACACTCCGCACAGCAGGGCACGGCCACCCTTCTTGACCCCCTCCTTGCTCACGGGGAAAGGGACACCTATTTTACACAATCATTTTGCTTGCATGTTCAGCTTCATGGAGCCAGCACTCAAAGCCAGGAGGGCAGTTATTCACAGCATTCCAAGCCTTCCAGTCCATGCAGAAAAGACCTTTTTTGAGAGGACTGTTCACCTGGAACAAATCCTCCTGCTATCACACCAGGGGATGATGTTTTTCCAGCCTGAAAGTCACCTGTCATCGTTTTTACACCATCTACATCCCCCTGGCAAGCAAAAGCCCACAGGCGGGATAACCTGGCAATGCCCTGGAGTTATCCCATCCAAACCACATGCAACAGGATGGGTGAGAAACCAGCCCTGCTGCCACATGCTGCTGGTGGAGACCATTTGTTTCTTGGCTTTCATAGAATTATAGAATGGTTTAGATTGGAAATGACCTTAAAGATCATCTTGTTCCAACCCCCCTGCCATTCCCAATGGGATTTGTCCCTCCTGCTGGGCTGTGCTTGCTATCCCTCCCACCACCATTGTGCTCTCCCACTAGCATCCCTCCCACTCTCCCAAGAAAACCCATCAGCCTCCAAAGGGGTTATTAAATTACCTGTTGAGACCTCTGAATGGCAGCATCGATTTCCTCCACCCTCTGCTTGATGGTGTCACTGACCAGCTTGTAGCGCTCGTTGGTGTCCGACACGAGTTTATCCAGCCCTTCGCGGGCTCTCCAGGGAACCAGCTCCAAGAGAGCTCGGCTCACCTCGTTCACCGTATCCAGGACCAGCCTGTGCTCCATCACCTCCTTTTTCAGCTCCTGTGGAAGGCAACCACGGACATGTATCCTCCTCAGCGCTCTGTGGGTGATATCCCTCTCTCCAGCTCCTCCCCAGCCTCTCAGAACTTGTGTCCCTGTCCCTCCCACCCTCGTATCCCCCTCCCCCTGGTGATGCTCTGCCAGCCACCCCACCTTTTGCCTCTGCTGGAACTGAGGTATCTGCTCGCCGGCAGGGGACTGTCCCCCACTGGAAGCCAGCTCCTTCTCCACTTTGCTCATCCAGCCGGTGAGCTCCTCGTGCGTGGACTGGAACTTGGTGGCCAGCTGGCGAGCCTGCTCCAGCGTGCGCAGCGCCTTGGAGCTGGCAGCCGTGATGTCCGAGTAGCGCGTCTTGATTCCGTCCAGCTTCTCCTGGATCAGCAGCACCTCCTCCCCTGTGGGACAGGGATGATGCTGGGCTGAGGTGGGGGGGGTTGCACGAAGGTTTAAGCAGCCACCTACCCTATTCTCCCCCATTTTGGTAGAATCATAGAATGGTTAGAGTTGGAAGGGACCTTAAAGATCATCCAGTTCCAAACCCCCTGCCCTGGGCAGGGACACCTCCACTAGAGCAGGTTGCTCAAAGCCCCATCCAGCCTGGCCTTAAATACTTCCAGAGATGGAGCTGATTGCAGTCCTGCTTTTCTTTATGTCAGCATACATATCAACTATATATAAATATATACTTATATCAGCTTAGCAGCCTATTTTTACAGGCAGGAAGCTACTCTCAGAGCATTTTCTACCAGCCGGCATAATGTCCACCTCCTCCCTGGAGCAGGATGGAAACGTGTTGCGAAGCCCGGCTTTGCCACAAGCCCCCAGAGCCACCACGACTCAGCTCTCAACAAATGTGTGTCACAGCTCTGACAACAGAACAAGCAAAAAAAAAGGTCCAGTTCACCCTTTACTGCTATTTCCGAGAGGCCAAGAAACTGCGAGCCAAATTCTTTGTAATCGCTTTTCCTGCTACACGGCTCCCACAAGGCCCGAGGGCTGTACATCTGCTCCGAGCAGACCACATCTGAAGGAAACACATCGCCCCGACCTCTCTTCCCACTCATAAACATAAACTCACACCCACGTGGCAACAGCAACAACTGCTCGGTATGGGAAAGCGATATTAGGGGTATTTTTAACCTCTTCCCATGTGATTTAGCAGCTGGATGCAATGAGAAAGCCCTCCCTCGGGCTGCTGGGCACCGAGTGTCACCATGTCAGCGGTGGGAATCACCCGCTCGTGAAGCTGCGAGGTTGGGACCTGGAATCAACCAAGTCCAACCAAGTCCTAAGCTGGAGCGTTTGTGGCTCAGCAGCCAGGTCTGGAATAGGCTGCCCAGGGAGGTGGTCAAGTCACCATCCCTGAATATGTTTAAGAGTCGTTTAGATGCAGTGCTGGGGGATATGGTGTAGGGGAGAACTTTGTAGAGTAGGGTTGATGGTCAGACTCAGTGATCCCAAGGGTCTTTTCCAACCTGAACGATTCTATGATTCTATGCAACACAGCTATTTTAGGGGTATCCGATAGGAAATTAGACCTGAGGGAGAACATCCTCCCCCAAAAAACGTATTGCTGCAGAGCATGGACTTCCCAGGGAAGACCATGGGGAGGATGGGGGGCTTCCCAGACCCCCCACATGAACCAGAGCACACCCAGATCTTGGTGTTACCTGTGGTTTGCTTGAGAAGAGCTTGCCCGTTTCTAATGGCTTGGTCCACATTCTTCTTCCTGTTCACAATTTCCTCGTTCAAAGCCTGGAGAGAAAGGCAAATGGGGGTTATTTTTCCGCAGGCAGGTCCCTGCCAGCCAGAGATGCTAAAGGAGAGGACAAACTGCTCCTCCTGAGCATGGGACAACGGATCTGACGTTAATCCATCATCCTTCTACAGGACTTATTGGGACTTCTGGGACCCAAAAGCTCAAATCTTAGAGCAGACCCATCCCAACCCGTTGGATAAGTGTTACCAAAGACTTTGCCCTTGTATTAGACATAACCTCACTCTTGAAAAGAGCTTGCAGGGCCCCAGGGAGAGGAAGCAGACGGCTTCCTCGGTGGCCAGCCTGGCTCGGAAAACCCACTGGGCTTCTCAAGCTCTCATTCTTGGAAACAGCATCCAGCTTTCTAAAGGCACAGGGTGGCCAAGCTTGCTCAGACATTGTTCAAATGAATCATTTGAAGTTTCCCCCCCTACCCCGCCCTGGGAAACCCATTTTTGGGGCCGCAATTATTGTTTTCGACACATGAAATCTCTTTAGTGCTTCTCCAAGCCCAGAAGAGAACCAGCAGCAGAACAAGTTTGGCAAAATTAAAGTCAGACCAGGAAAGCAAAACAAAACCAGATAAATGCAATAAAATAAAACAACATAAACATGGAAGAAAACGGAAAATACCAGCTGGTCGGCATGCTGCTTCTGCAGGACGTCCCGTTTGTAATCCTTTACGGATACCGAGCCGAGCTTGTCCTCGACCTCAGCCAGCCAGTTGAGCACCTCCACCTCCTCCTCCCCAAAGAGCCTGGCGTTTGAGAGCGCCTGGTCCAGCAGAGCTGCCTTCCGGCAGCAGCGCTCTCGGACCTCGCCGTAGCGGCCCTGCAGAGACTCTAACTTCTCTGCCAGCACCCTCCGCTCGGCAGCACAGCTCAGGGAGGAGAGGGACTGCCCGACACCGGCCGCCCGAGACACGTGGGCTGCGTGGCTCTCTATCTCTTCCTCTAGGGCCTGAATGCCGGGAGGATAAAACGGACAACAGAAAGGAAAATGAGTGAAAAAAACAAAACAAAACAAACAATGGATGGAAAAAAAAAACACAAAACAACAACAACATAAAAGGAAAAACAGAAACAATGAATGCAACTGAAGGAACGGAGGAGACACAAAAACCCACCCGTGAATGGGCAACTGCATCAAAATAAAAGTAACACAAGAACAGGAATGTTGTTTTTTTTCTTTTCTATCCACAGCCAGACGCATTACCAGGGAGATGCAAAAACATCAGTTCAATATTTGCCAACCCAACCCAACAATATTACCCTAACCCAACACTGGTGGGTTAGGGTTTGTAGTCTTTCCTGTCCATAAAGCAGTCTGGATGACTCCTCCAACACTTCTTCGTGCCCAACACCCCCTCACCCCCCACATCGTGGCTGAAACCCCCACGTGAGTGGGACTCACTACTGACCAGCTCCACCAACAGCTCCTGCTCGGGTCCTACCTTGTGCCGGCTGATCTGCTGCTGGATTTTGGCAGTCTGGGTACCAATGGGCTCCGAGTTGGCCAGCTTCTTCTCTGTCACTGACAGCCAGTCCGACACGGGCTCTGTGGTCTCGTGGAACTGTTTGGCCAGGACCAGGATGTCCTCCAGCTGCTTCTGCCTACAGTAAGGAATAAAGCACTGAGGAGATGCTCCCCATTGGAGCCAGGCATGGAAAGCAACTTTGAGTATTAGGAAGAGGAAACCAAAGCAAGATGAGACACCATGACAGGCAAGTTGCAAAGGCAAACACACAAATCAACGTGGAGAAACTGCAAAGTAAGCTTTTTTCTTCAGCTGTGCCTTTAGGGTCCAGTTTATCTCCCAGGGAAGGAGAAAGACTCCCCATTTGTGCTGCTTTTCTTCCATTCCCATCACTATCTCGGAGATCCTCGACCATACTCTGCTTGTGCCTGGTCTCTTGTTGTTTGAAAGCTGCTAAGCTTCTGTTCAAAGACATCCCAGCACTGGTACAAGTCCTAGATGGACAGTCCATCTAGTTGGCAGTGATTTAAAACACTGGGAAGGTCAAATCTGGCCCTCAGAAGTGACTTTATAACCTCAAATATTAGCTCATGTACCAACAAGCGACTCATAAACGAGATTCAGGCAGCAGAAAGGTGTCAACAGGATGTTGCTGCTAAAGCTAAATGTTAACGCTTAAAGGAATAAAAATAACATCCATCCCCTGTGGGGAATTTACTTAATCTGAGCTCTTCCCTGCCATTGTAAACCACCCCTATCAGCCTCAGCTCCCAAACAGGCTTTGATTTCTCATGTTTTCCAGCTGTTTCCAGGATGTAGCTGCACTGAAATCTCTGCCAGCTCCCCACGTGTTGCAACCCGGGGCTCTGAGCCACCGTGAATGGCAGGACTAGTTGGCCCCAGGATTTTTGGCCAGCGGGACACCCTGTCTCACCTGCCGGCTGCCCTGCCCAGCAGCCCTGCCCAGCGCTGCTCCAGGCTCTCCAGCTGCCCGACAATCTTCTCCCGATCCGCTGGCTCAGCCGACTGGGCAATCCTGCCGCCCTCCGCTTGGATCATCTCAACGGTGGCTTTGCGATCGTCCAGGAGTCGCTGGAGCAGCTGTAGTGCACCAGCAGCGAAAGAAAGGAGAAAGGTTAGCAGATTGGATCAGCAGAACTTCTTCTAGATCTCATAAAGGGACTCTTGATCTGGGAGTGGAGTGATAGGATTAGGGGAAATGGTTTTAAACTGAAAGAGGGGAGATTGAGATGAGATCTCAGGAAGAACTTCTTTACTTTGAGGGTGGTGAGAGCCTGCCCAGGTTGCCCAGAGAAGCTGTGGCTGCCCCATCCCTGGAGGAGTTCAAAGCCAGGTTGGAGGAAGCTTGGAGCAACCTGGTCTGGTGGGAGGTGTTCCTGCTCAGGGCAGGGGGTGGCACTGGATGGTCTTTGATGTCCCTTCCAACCCAAACCATTCTATGATTCTATGAAATCTCTAATTGTGGCTGAAAACCATCATAAGGATAGGGCTGAGACCAAAGCCAGCCCAGTGGGACAGCCTCTGCCATCAAAACCAGTTCAAAAATAAATTATCAATAATATAATAATATGCTTTAACTTTTGGGCAGCCCTGAAGTGGTCAGGCAGTTGGACTAGATGACCACTGTAGGTCCATTCCAACTGAAATATTCTGTTCTATTCTAAAAGAGATTCAAAGCACTTCTGCGCCAGAGAAGTTTTCAGAGCTTTCCCCATCACCCCCCCTTCAAACTTATCCTTCAGACTTATCAAGGTCAAGTTTTTTAACTTTCACTTTAAATAAATTTCCTCTTCAAAGTCTCAATACGTCAGCCCAAGCCTCGGTAAGAATTCATTTCTAAGATGTTTTACCGTGACCGCGCTTGAACTTTCATCCGCCCGCTCGCCAGGGCAGGTGCTGGCCTGGGCTGTTATCTCTGCAAACACCGACACGCCTCGGGTCGCCTCTCACCCTTTGTATGTTCAGTTTTGTCCAAATACCCCAAAACCGGTACCTGCAACGCCAGCTCGCTCCTGACGCTGCAGAATTACCAGTGCAAACAAAACTTGAGGCTGGAAAAACACGGCTGACCAGCACAACCAGCAGCGAACTTCAAGAGATCGTGGGACAATAAAGTAACGCTGGCAATTGAGACGATGGAGATAGGCAGCTCATTTGCCCACACTCGCTGTTTAGTACATTAAGATGTGGAGAACCAGTAGAAGAGCCACCAAGAAGGACCCAGGCTTGTGTATGTCCCAGCTACACCTTATCCATTACAGCTGGACCCCCAAAATATTGTCTGGTTGTCCAGAGTTCCCCCATCCCATCAAGCCAACCCTCACCCTGGTGCTTGCTCACCTTCTGCTCCTGGATCTGGGCTTTCACCACCTTGTACTCTGCAGAAGGAGGTTTCTGGTTGGAGATAAGATCCTCCGTGTCTGCCAGCCAGCTCAGCAACGGCTCCAGGGCGTCCTGAAACTTCCCACAGTGCAAGAGGGCCTCCTGCAGCTGAGCAACTCTTTGGGCCACCTGCACCCCAAACACAACCCCATCGCATGGTCAGGCTGGTGATGCATCGAAGCTGGAGCCTCAGCTCCCCGTTGGAGACCAAATTCTTCTACCAGACCCCAATGGGGCCAAGAGAAACCAGTTACAGCCCCTCCCCACGCTCTCACCTTCTTGTTGAGGGTGTTCCAGCGGGTGTTGATTTCTTCCATGTCATGTTCCAGCCCTTGGACGTCACAGTTTTTCCCGGCGCTTTGGATGAGTCCTTGACCAACTCCATTGACTTGCTGTAGTTTTACCTGGAGAGGATCCACTTGCTCCTTCTGGAACAGCTGGGGATGGGAAGGGTGGGAGAGTATAACCCGTGAGTTGCTCTTACAGCCCCTCCATCACTCAGTAGATACAACAGGCTCTCTTCTCTAGACAAGACTCAGTAGCTCCTTGCAGTGATTTTATTATTAGAGTTGTGCAAGTTTGTCTAAACTCCTCCCTCGCCTTGACCCAGTAACACGTCACAGGGGTTCGCTGGTGTGGAGCACAGCTCGGGATCTATCTGCATCCACCTCTGCCTTGAAAACAGGTAAAATCCCCTTTTTCCAAACACTGGAGGGAAGTGAAGAGAGCAAATAGGGGAAGAAATGAGAACATGGGCTCTGGGCGGCCTCCAGCTTGGGAAATAATGCTCCTGGGGAAAAACCCAAAGCAATTCTCACAGTGATGCTATTGAGAACGGAGACCTGACATCACACGAGCGTTGTTAACCACAAAATTACAGACACCGAGAAGCTAGCTGTATTTCGAAAGACAAAGGCAATAGGCAATTAATGTGCTAGTCATTTACCGCACCGCATATTTGGCATGGTCCTGCCTGGGAATCCTGTGGGGAAAAGCTTTTTAAACCAAAAAAACATTTGATAGGCAAGGGGGGAGGAGGGCGAATGAAGCTCCCCATTGTAAAGAGAGGCAGCAGGGAAAATCCTGTTTCCGCGAAGGAGATAAGTGCTCTTTATCAGAGCCTGGATCTGCTGTAACCACCCGCGCACCGTCCCTTGCGTCGCTGCCGGGGCGGCCGCACAGCCCGGTCCCGAGGGACAAGGTTGCTGTTTCCCCATTGCCAGTAGCACAAAATAGCCCCCAAAAAAGGGAGCAGAGTCCTTCCTCGCTTACCCTGGTCCCTTGGACCACGAGCCCATGCAGAGCACAGGTCACTCCGCACCCAGCACCGGGCAGGATCGGAGCCCACGGCCCTGTTGCAACATTTTCTCTTTGGAAAGTGGAGGGGGTGGCAGGCAGCTGCCCGCTTCCTCAAGCCTCCTCCTCCTCCTCACGTGCCTGAGGATATACAGACATCGCCGGCACTGAAAAATTCCAACTCGGATGCCAGATCCCTCCTAGCAGAGCAGAGGCTCGTGGATGGCACAGATTTCCAGACCCAGCAACCACTTTGCCTCCGAAGGAAAACAGGGCAGGCAAAAAAACCCCCAAAATACAGAAAACCCCAAACACACACACAAAAAAATGTTCCCAGCTGAGCAAGAGGGACTGCCTTGACTTTCTTTGCTCTGTTTTCAAAGAAAAATCTATTCCTTTCCGTCGGAGCTCAGCTACAGGAGGGCAGGGAGGTACCACTGCAGGACACGAAGCCAAGGGTGTGCTGGCAGACACTGTCCAGAGCCGTTTGCTCAAGGAGAATTATGCCACAGTTATAAGAATCAAAAGGTGACATGAAATCACTGATTCCCCGGCCGCTTCTCCTGTTACTGTTTATATATGGAGGCGGCTGTTAAGAGCAGCCAAACCCACAAAAGGACCAGGCTGATAAGTCTGGCACGTCGGGCTGGGTCTGAGCCCTTCGCAGGCTAGAAAAAAACAAAACTCTGAGGGGTTTGGAAGCAGACGGAGCCCCGCAGAAAGCCTGTCCACCACATCACCGTCCCTGCAACGCAGGAATCGGCAGGGCCCGAGAGCTCGTTACAGGAAGATAATCACACTAATGGCCTGAGGAGCCAGCACAGTCGAACACGCTTGTTTTTCTCCACTCGTGAAAGATTCCAGCGATTTAGTTCATTAACCTGCCTGTGACTCAGCCCTGAAACAAATATTGAAGGTACGCCCTTTGCTAGGCAGGGAAAGGTGCAGAGCGAGGTGTCCTGCCCAGGCAAAGAGGCTGGAGGGACATAATGGCGAGCAGAAGAACATCTGCTCCATCACACCTCCTCCTCCAGAAACGCTTCCCAAAGCATCCCCTCGCTTTTCTGCTTCCCTCCTCTCCCTCCTTAACCCCACCACTGCCCAAAGCAGAGCCCAGCCCCACGCTGGGAAGAACTGGCACGTCCCCCAGTGCAGACTTGGAGCTGCCAACAACTTCAACAGCATTTGAGGAGGGAGAAGATGGATGGTGTTAATCATCAGAGAGGCCGCACGTGAAATAAGTGTCCCACCATCAAGGACGCACCGACACCAAAGCAGTGAGTTTCAGACAACAGATGCACAATGGCAAGAACCCACCAGCTCTTTTTCCTCGCCAAGGTCCCCACCGGGTGCCCCAGCTTACATGGACCCCCCCTCCCAGATACGAAAGCACCTCACCAAGCCCCTCCACGTGCATCTCCCAAATGCCTAGCACAGCCCAAAGGATGAGTAATTGCTACCGAATCGGGATTTTCGGCGCTGACTAACTTCTGATGTCTCCTTAGTGATATTTCTCCTAAATCCAGACGGCAGTAAATCAGCGCTGGGCTGTGGGAAACTCCACTACCGAGGTCTCTCCAGGCGAAAGCCGCCAGCACAGCACGGCAAAGCAAATCCCCAAATGCCAGAGAGAATTTGAGCCCCTTCCCCCACACGTCCAGGGCCTCAGCACCTCATTGCTCGCTTAAAAAGCTACAGAAAGCAGTGACGGCACAGGACAGGAATTATTTGCACTTAATTTGTTTTACAGGATTCTCTCTTCCCGTAGATTTTCTGCTTCAAAGATGGGAACCACCCCGCCGGGATCTGGCGAGAAGGGTTTTTTCTGAAGTCTGTGATTTACATCTCAGTGACCATAATGTGCTTTAATAAGCCGAAAAAGTTTAAGACAATAGTTTAGGTCATCAAGCAGCAATAGTCTTTTGCCTCCCCTGCTTATAAAAACACACAATTCGCCCCACAAACCCCTCCCAAAACTTTTTGCCTGCCAAATTCAAGCCAAACTCAGGAAGAAGGCTGTTTCAAAGCCTGTGCATTACCGAGTAGGCACCCACTTCCCACCCACCCATCCACCTCTCGGGTGCAAAATAGAGCAATTTCTGTGCCTGAGCAACAAATACCTCGTTATCTGGAACGAATCCATCTGGTAAAGCAGGAGGCCCTTCTGCGACGAGAGCGGTGCCGGGAGGTCCCTCCATGCCCACGGGCACCTCTCCCTCACCGGGCACCAGGGAAGTGGCACCCCCAGGGCTAAGGGGACAGAGGGTGTCCCCCAACATGGCCCTAGGGAGGGTTTGTGCGGTGGGTGCCACAGCAGAGGGGGCACCCGGCAGCTCTGAGGTGGTGGGACCCTCCCAGGGGGGTGGGAAGGCAGAGGGGGGATCCTCCATGCCCGGCAGCATGGAGGCACTGTCCCACGGTGCCACCTCTGCTGCCGGTGCTGTCACAAAGGGGTCATCCTCCAAAGCCAGCGCTTCGGGGGGTAGGTAATCCAGGATGGGCGGCACAACCATGTTGACAAAGTCATCTGTATCCCCCAAGGCCACCACTGGCCTCCCCACTGTCAACGGCTCAGGGCCACCACCAAGATCCCCAACACTAGAGACGAGTGGGTCGGCCGCCTGTGGTGGCACAGTGGCAAGAGGCACATCAGCAAAAGGTGGTGGGGCATCCAGAAGCTCTTCCACCACCAAGGACATGGCAGTGGTGGAGGAATCTGGAGGCAGGTGCTCAATACACAGTTCCTCAGCATCCATGGTAGGATCCCCAGTGGCTCGTGATGTCTCCTGAGCCTGGGGCTCTGGGACAGCCACATCCCCTGGTGCTGGTGGGTCAGCTGGAGCAGAAAGCTCCCCAACATCCCATGGGATGGCATCAGGAGCAGGCTGCCCCACAACGGGTGACGTGCAGGGAAAGTCTTCTGGGGTGGCAGCACATGGGAACCCCTCACCCAGCACCACAGTATGGCACCGTGCCACCGGCTGGTCCTCCCACCCGCTGGCAAATAGTAAGTCCAGGTCTCCCGGGTGCAGGATGGCTGCTGGAGCCTCCCCGTGTGCCACAGCCACCTCCACAGGGGACCCCTCAGTGTGGGCAGCCCTTTCCTGAGTCAGGCCCTGGCCCACGGGAACTGTTTCCCATGGGATGTCCTCAACAGGCACCAGGGACATCGTCGGAGGCTCAGAACCCAGCTCTGATGCAGAGCCGGCGTGGAAAGGCGGCAGAGAACCAAAATGAGCATCCCCACTTTCTGTTGGATGAGCCCGGCCCTCAGCTTCATCATTTTCTGATCCCAAATCTGTGGCTTCATCCTCAGAAACCAGTTCTGGGACATCCCAGTTGGCAAGTTCAGCCCTTCCACGCAGGAGGTGATGGGTCCCAAATGGATCCGTCCCCTCAATCACGGCCTCGTTGTGCTGCAGGGGAGACCCCAGCTCCTCCACCTCTGTGTCAGGAGCTGGGGGCTGGCAGGGGGACGTCCCAGTTGGGGACACTTGGTCAGGACAGGTCTCCTCGGGAAGCTGTGATACTTCACCATCAGAGACCAGTAAGTCTTGGTTATCCTCACCCCACCCCACTGGTGCACTGGGGTAATCAGCTCCCTCAAAGCCAGAAGCTGGAAATGCGCCTGTCTCAGGAGACGGCATCCCACCAGCCACCAGCACTGCCACCACACAACTGTCCACGAGCTCCAGGTCCACCAGCGGGTCAGGTTCATCCACTGGTGCTGGAGAGCACTGCTGGAGGGAGCCTGTGGCCACGGGGCTAGGTGAGACCCCTCCATCCGAGTCCGTCGGGGTGATGGCCGAGGTGTCCCTTTCTGAGAAGGGCTCTGTGGCCGGCTCCAGCATGCTCAGCACCTGCGAGCTGCAGGTGACATCAAAGTCCTCCAGATCTGACACCACGGCAGAGTCGGAAGCACTGATGTCCAAAGGGGCCCTGAGCTGACACGCTTTGACTGGTGCCCCGGCCAGTTTGGCCGAATCTGGGTCCAGCCCCTCCGAGTCCATCGGGGAGACCTGAACCTCTGGGCAGCTGGGGGTGGCCCCACCGCCCTCATCCTCGTTCAGGCACTGCTCTTCCAGCTCCAGGAACATCTGCACCGAGTCTGTGTCGGACAACTCAGGGTCCGCGGGGGTGGCCAAATGCTCCAAACCTGGAGCAAAGTCCTCAGCCTGGCACTGCACCGCCGCGTCCTCGGTACAGCAGGTGCTGCCAGCGAGGGGGCTGCAGGCACCCTCCGGGGATGTGCAGGACCGGGAGGTTCCTGGGCAGGGGACAGAGCCATCCACTGGAGCAGCAAATTGTTCCCTTTCTTCAGAAATATCTGCCAAGCAACAGCTCTTCTTCTCCTCTGCCACCAGAACAGCCTTTCCTCTCTCTGACAGCGTCGCCTCCTCCCACTCCTCCATCATCACCCAGCGCTCGTCCTCCTCAAATCTCAGTTCAGACTCCGTTTTCTCCCTGAGATTGGAGGTGATGAGAATATCCAGTCCCGCATCCAGCAGCTCTTCGCTAAGGCACGGAGAGAGGTTGACGTTCTCCACCGTACAGTCCGACTCGGAGGCCTCCAGGGTCTCCTGGTGCCCATCGCTGAGGCTTCCCTTGATGAAATTCTTCCTGGCCCGTGGCCAGGTGGCACTGGGGAGCCGGCGAGCCCTGGCCAGGTCCCCGACACGACTGCAGCCGTCACCAGCGTTCAACAGGGCCTGGCGTTCATCCCGGGGACCGCCGTAGCCATCTGCGCCGAACTGCTTGGCCGTCAGAGCCTCTGTCGTGCCGGATGACTTGGATACGTGCTCCAAGGTGAGAGACTCGGACACGGGCTCGCCGTGGTCGGGCTGGCCTGGGCACTCGGTGAGCATGGCACTCGACTCCCGCTTATCCCGCAGGGAAGGGTTGGAGGCACCTGCTTCCGACACCTCGCTCAGGGAAGCCCCCATCCTTTCTGCAAATTCGGTGAAGTTGGGCGGCATGAAGGATTTCCACGACCGCCGGTTGACGTTCTCCTTCCTCTCGGGGTTCGGCCGTCTCCTGGGTGGAGCCGGCGCTGGTTTGGAGACGTCGCTGCTGAGCTTCAGCGCGTCGAAGATGACCCGCTCATCCAACTTCTTCGTTTCTGGCGCCCTGGACTCAAAGACATTGGCAGCTCCCAGGGTCCCGTTGCTGGAGATGGTGCTGCCATCCCCTTTGCCGAGGGTGCTCTTGGAAAGCTGGTTGAGCTTGGAGCCCTGATCGATTTGCTCGTTGATTCTCATCGTGTCATATATCGACCTCTGGGGGACGTAGCAATCCTCTATATAACCATCCTCTTCCTCGCCCTTCCCCAGGCAAGTGCGGTTCTGCCGTAAACAGTCTGGCCGGCTCAGTGGTTTGCCCATGCTCTCCTCCTTAGGGGTGACGGAACCGCCCCGGCAACCTTTCGCCCGCCACCGCGGGGAGCATCACACGGCCCAGCAGGTCCCAAACCCGCCGTGGCGGACTCAAATCCCAAAAAGCAGGCACGCTACGGGGACGGGAGGGCGCGCTCAGCAGCCCCACCAGCACTCCCCAGCAGCAAAACAGCCCATCTCACTCCCCCCTCCAGAACCCCATCGGCAAAATACATCCAAATCCGGCAGCTTCGATAAAAATATTCCCGATGGCCGTTTGCGACCGAAACGGCGGAAGAGTTTGAAGCTTTTGAATTACCCTGTCCGTTCCTTCTTTAGTAACAAAGGCACTGCTTGTCCCACCGCTCACGGGTGGCAGTCCGAGCGGCGAGCGGCTCCCGGCGTTCTCTGTCCCGTGGAAGTCCAGCTGGTCTGAATTAGCCTCTCCCCCCCGACTCCCGTGTTTTCATTTGAACCGAGCTTGTCAGCGGATATTCGTGCAAGTTTAAACACAGGAAGTTCTTCATTCAGGGCAAACTCGGAGGTTTCCTGTCTCCCAAACATGATGGCATTGTTATTCCCCTCACCCCCCTCACCCTTTGGAGCCACCGAGAGCCACCGAACACTCCCCCCCCCCAAAAATGGCTGGAAAACGCATCCAAAAATGGCAAAGGGGATGGAGCGGCACGAAATGCCCCAAGTTGCCGGGAGCCGGCGCAGGGGGGGAACGGCGAGCAGTCGCGGCCGGAGGCTGCTGCTGTTGCCGCTTCTTCTTCTTCTTCTTCCTCCTCCTCCTCCTCCTC
>NW_015090879.1:171380-221808 GCF_001431845.1 Calidris pugnax
GTTATTATTAAATCCCCGAAAAATACCCCACCCCACCCCCAAAAATACCTTTTTTATTTTTTTTTGCCTTCCCCCAAGCCGCATCGCCCTGCCGGCCCTCCCCAAAAACCCACCCACAACTTCCCACCACACGGCTCGCCGTCTCCTTTCCCTAAAACCGAATTATTACAGCCCCAACCTTGGGTGGGCATTGCTCTCCCCACAAACCCATCACCCCTGTCCCCCCCCGGCCCCAACCCTGGGGTTTCAGAGATGGGGGAACGTTTAAAAAGCAGGAGATGGAGGCAGCCCGGGGGGGCTGGGGGGTGAATCACTGCTGCCAAGTGATGCTGAGGGGAAGTCAGACTTGGGAAGAGAAAACAGGAGGGCTGGAAACAGCCTCCCCGCATCTCCAGGCAACAACCCGCCCCACCAGCCGCCCTGCCTGGCTACTTTCGGGGATGAATTATAGCGTCGGGATAAAAATACGGGAGACAGGTGCTTAATTACATCAAAGCCTGCACCCCAATAAAGTGCCAGCGCCGGGAGATGGTGGCCACTGGCTGCAGCTTCACCAAAAGCCTTCCTGCCTGGCCGTGGCCGTGTTACAGCCCGCTGGAAGCCAAGGGAGGGATGAAAACCTGATTTTTTGGGTTTTTTTGGATGCGCTGCAGGTGCCTGCTGTCTCCAGGGCTTGGCCCACATGGCTGTGGTGGGAGCCCAGTGTCCCCGTCCCCAAGCCCTTGGGGGTCCCCAAGTGACCAGGCATTGATTGCACACGCAGCAGCTCCAGCACTGCGTTCCCCAAGGGATGTTTTTCCCTTTGGAGAGATGGGAAAGGACATTTTGTGGAAGGGGAAGGCTCAGGGCAATGGAGGAGAAATGCCCATTAAATGGCCCGAAGTGCTCAGTGGGGCCGAGTGGGAAATCTTCGGAAACCCCTTTTCTTATTTCCATCGTTAAATATGATGACGGAAAAGAGCAGGAGGAGGACAAGGTGGGAGCTGGGAGGGGGTGTACGAGCAGCCCTCTCCATCCCTTCACCACAGCCCCTGGGACCCCCTTTGCCCATCCGTGGCTGCCCCCTCCACGTCCCCACCCAGCCTCCTGCAGGGACAGACAGCGAGAGCTGCTCCCGGCAGCCAGCACTGCCAGAGCGTCCCAAAGCCCAGATTTTTGTACTTGGTGGGGGACACCCCAGCTCTTCGGCCGAGTTATTAATCCAGCACAGCTGAAATAACAGGAGAAGGAGGGCCATGCTGTGCCAACCCTTTGGGAAAGCCGCCCCTGGCTCCCCCGCTGCCACCTTGGCCGGGAGCTGGCGGAGCAGGAGCAGGACCGTTACCGCTCCGGGGGCCCCTCCGCAAGGAATCCCAGGCATCCGGGCTGGGGCGCGGAGGCTTTTTGTTCCACTGCGAAGAAGAAGGAGGAACAATCTCGACGTGGAGCTGCCGTTTCACAGCCAGAAATTCTTTTCCCATTTCCTCACCGCATCACGTGCCAGAAGCAAGCCAACTCTTCCTCCAACACATCCCCCCCTACCCCCCACCCCAGTCTCTAAAACCATTAGGGAAATATTCCTAAAGTACTAAAGCCAATTAAAAACCTGCTGTGCCTGGCCTGAAGATCCCAGGCCAGAGCTTTTGCAGGTTCCCCAAGTCATGGCTTTAAGCCACCAAGTGCCACCCCAGTGATGGGGACAGAAGCCGAAAGGTGTGAAGTTGCTGGGAATTGCAGCTTCAGGCCTTTGCTCAAGCCTTGCGTTGGTGTGAGGGAAGGACAGGGGAGGATGTGAAGGTCCTGGCCGAATTTTTATCCTTTTAGGTGCCTCTGAGTGGCTCTGGCACACAGAGCCCTGCCAGGAGCAAGCACCGGGACTGAAGTAAAGGCCTGAGAGAGCTTCAGAGCCTCAGCATCAAGCTCAGGAGAGCACATCTGCTCACCTGGCAGCTCGCCGGACCTACGCTGTGGCCACGATAGACAAAATGGACCATCAGGACCCCACACCTGGCTTCTGTTCAGTCACCGCACCTCCTCTCACCTGCCCTGTTACCAGCACATTTGGCCAAACCTGAGTTGGGACCCATGGCTCAGGCACTGGGATGCTCTGGCAACCAGCCCACCAAGGGGCAAGAACCAAACAGCTCTACCGAGGGCTGTCACCCAGCCCAGCCCCACTCACTGCCCCACAGCCACCCCATGGCCACATCCTACAGGCAAAGACCCCCTGCTAAAACCCACCCAGGGGTTTTTCCAGGCTTGCTCCAAGGAGGAGCATCCCCATTTGTCTCCCGGATCCATAGGTTTCAAGCTTTCCTCATATGGCCACCGTCCCCAGCGCAGGGGACGCGTGCCTGCCCCGTCACGGGGTGATGTCACCCTGTTTATGACTGCATTACATCCTGCCCGCCGCTGCCGCCACTGTTTACATGGGAAAGCGGTATTTGGAAACCAATGTATTTTTAGCTTTCTTTTAATGCATCTCAGCAGCTGGAGATGAGGGACCTGTGTTATGTGACGAGCAAAAGAGCCCAGAGACAGCTCAAGATCTCCGACGGACATGTTGCTAATGAGCCCAGGGTACAACCAAGGGCCTTCTTCATCCTCAAAGCTCCTTTAATCTTCACCTTGGTGCCCTCCTGCCCTGGGCAGAGCAGCACCCGCTCGCCCAGCCCAGGAATACTCCTGCCTTTCCACCACAAGCTTTGTCCCTACATGTCTTGCTGATCTTGTCCCCCCGTATCTGACTCTGGGAGGGTCACCGAGCCAGTGGTGGCAGGAGGGACCACTGGGTTGGGACACGGTGCCACAGCCAAGGAAGGCAGAGGGGATAAACCCCGAGTGCCTCCAGCCCGATGGAGGGACCTGGGGTGGGTTTCAGCCTCCCCCAGACACCATGATACAAGCACAAAGCCACATCACGCACACCCAAAATCTGCCTTAGAAACCACTTTTTAGGTTTTGCTGGCAGATTCATGTTTTGTAAAGCCTTCTCTGCCTCTGGCGGGAGGTCTGCGGGATTTCTTCATCTCTCTTTCAGTGAGATAACTCACTCCTTTTGCCAAATCTTTGTGATGGCTGTGTCAGCACCGTGTGGGCAAGCCCCGAGCTCCCAGCCTGATCCAGGCAACGGCACTGGGGCTAACCCCATCCCACCTTCCCAGGCTGGGGGGTCCTTTATCCCCACGTCTTACAGCTGACTTCAAACCCATTTCACGTCAGGCCTCTGCCAACACACAATCCCTCTCTTCAGAGGCTGGTCGTGACGCAGGGAGCCTTTCCGTCAGTCATTTGCAACCTGTAGCCCAATAATTCGGGACTTTTTCTCTGCAGGGCTGGGGGAGGAAACCTTGGTTGGCTCCACGGGGGTCAGCACCCCCACTGGAAAAGTTTTAGGAAGAGGTTAAAAACCAAACTCACAGAGAAACGTTCTGCAGTTTGGATGTAGAAATGCAGGGAGCACTGCATTTTTAAATTTATTTTCTTTTTTCCAAGGGTGCAGGAGTTGCACTGTAGCGCTTTCCCTGCAAGGCAGCTAATATAGATGTTGGTATAAATAATTCTCCTGAATAAAACCTGAAGCCCACGTGTTACGGCAGCGCTGAGGCACAGCCACACACCATGGCATTCAATGCTCAATCACTGCAGAGCCTGGGACCCCGTCTGTGCACAAAGAGCTCCCCAAAACAGCCCGGGGGTAACCCAGACTGGGAGTGGGAGTGAAGGGTAGAACATACTGGGGTGGTGGGTCCTTGTGGCTTGTCTGGGCACAGCAGGTGCAACCCGCTGAAATGCCCATTTTTGTCCTCAGCTGCCCATTTTTCCTGCAAACCCCGCTCCGTGGCTTTGCTGTGGTGGTGCACGAGGGTGGATGGAGCACCCCGGGCTCTCCAGCCAGCCCGCTCCATGTTCCCAGTGTCCCAGCACCTGTGGGCAGGGGTGGGAAGTGGGAAACTGCCAAAGCTGCTCCTCATCCAATGTCAGGGCAACCAGGGACATCAGGGAGAGCCGAGGGATGGGGTGATTAATAAACTGCTCTGGAGGTTCTTCAGGAAGTGAGGTAAGTGCATTATCAGCCAGAGAACCCTCTGGATGGGAGACATTTTAAACCACTCCTTCGGCAGAACTGGCGATTGTTCTTGAGAGGCTGTGGTGACTAATCCCAGCCCGAGCCCTTCCCTTGAGAAGCCCCAGCCCCAGTGACCACAGCCACCCCCTTCCTGCTAGCGAACGGTGACTCGCTGGGATGCTGTGGGTGACGGAAAAGTCCCCCAATGGCTCCACCACACGCTTCCCCATGGATCCCCCCTCCATGGCTGCATCCCGCCGGGACCCTGCTCCTCTCCCTCCTCTGCTCAGCCCTTGCAGACAAAAAGCTTCCCATCTCCTCCTCCCTCGGATCCTCAGCTCTCCCAGCCTTATGCAAAGCTGGTATTTTTAGCATCTCGTGGAAACACTGCGAAGTGTCACCACCACCAGCCAACGAGCGCTCCTGTGAGAGGACATTCCTACAGCCATCTCCCCCGGCAGGGACCTGGCAGGGTCACCAAAGCATCTGCAAGTGGATGGCTTCAAAGCAGCGACCCAACGTCTGCTCCGTTTGATCACAGCCTAATTGTTTTAAGGTCAAGAAAAGGAAAGAAAGGGAAATTAAAAAAAGCCTTGCTATGATTCTGGTCACTCTCAGCTCAATTCACTCTTGTTCTGGGCTCGCTGGGAATCAGGGAAGTGCCTGTGTCTCTCTGCCTCCCCGCTGACACACCAAGGTCAAAACCCACCAGTGGCTTGGTGATGGAGAAGCAGACACCGACGAGGCTCCCTTTGGAGCTCCGGGGGTGCCTTTGCTTTTCCCTTCTTTATTTATTTCCAAGGAATGAGGAAGCTGCAGGGGCCACACGTGCTCAAGTGCCTCTTGTGAGGCCACGTTTATGACACCCCCAGACAACCAGGTTGGAAGAGCAGCAAACACCGCCGAGGCTTTGCAGCTCTGCTCGGGCCACCCTCCCCAGCCACGTTTGGTGACAGCCCTGTCACCTGGCACAGCTCGGTTGCTTATCACCCCCCATTTATCATCCTCTTCTCCAACAAGGGGAGATGGTGCCTTTAAGGCAGCTTAACAGCTGTCAGAGAGGAGGCATTTTTGCGTGTGTTGCTGATGCTGAAAATACTGGCCAGAGATACTTTAAGTAGGTCTGGAAAGCGTTCAACGAGAAGACACCATGGTGCAGCCTGTCCTCGCTCCCAGCCCAGACCCACCCAGCTGCTCCCCAACTGGACGACTGTCGGGAGCCTCACGCATTCCTCTGGGGGCACAGAAGGGTTAAAAATACCCTCAGCCAGGCTGGGGCACAGCAAGTGGCAGAGCAGCCCTTCCCTGCCCCATCCCATCCCATCCCAGAAACCCACCTCCCCTCTCCCACCCACCCCTGAAGCCCCCGAGGGGACGATGAACCCCCCGCTCTGGGGTCTTTGGCTTTAGGAGCGGGTGTGGAGTTGCCAAAAGTTCCTCCCCGGAGAGCCAGGATGGGTGTTTGGGCATCACCTGCAAGCACACGTGCCTGCGAGGGGTGGTTAATACCCTGTCTTGAGGAATTAAGGCTTTGAGCGTAAATGCTTAGGTGTAAATACCTCCCCTCATCAGCACGTGGATTCGGTCCCGCTCCCCGGTCCAGCCCCGCCATCCCCACATGAGATGCTGGTTTTCCTCCGCCCATCCTTGAGGGTGGCTCTGCAGGGGCTGGAGCAGAGCAGGTCCCAGAGATAGAATCATAGAGTCATTTTGGTTGGAAAAAACCCTTAAGATAGGCACGTCTTGCAAAGGAAGGGCACAAAACGCCACTCGTGCGATCGGGGACGGCAAAGAGATAGATAATAGGATAAACTTCTGGGGAAAAACCCACTCATTTCAGTCCTCCTGCAAAATAACCACCGTGAAACCCAGCACGGCATCTCACATCTCCCTCTGCCACCACCCGACAACAGCAGCTCACCTGGGGGATGCAATGCACCCCCACGGCCACGTGCCACCGGCCACCCCTCTTTGCCCAAAAAGCAGTGACACCTGGAAGAAGCCTGGGGACATGAGGCAAACGGTTAATTAGCAACAGCGGCATTTCTGATAGCGCCATTGAGTCAGCTCCCCCCTCCCCGCCCTGAAAGGTTGGGGGAATTAAGAGAGTCATAAATAGAGCGCTGAAGAGAGCCACCGCCAAGGGGGGCAGCTGTGGGGGGGCAAGTGGGGGCGCGGGAGAAACGAGCGCCCGCTAATTGCTGCTTTTACCGAGGGTGAGGCGGGGAGGACCCGGAGCAGGATTAGACAGAGCGGCATCTGAATGGCGGGATGAGTAATGCTGTTTAGGGCTTTACTCACTCACTGCATCACCCCTCCTGGGACTTCTGATTTTTTTTTTTTTTTTAATTTATTTAAAGCAGACAAAAAGGGGGCTGGAGGCACAAGGGCTCCGCGGCTCACTGCATCACCCCTCCTGGGACTTCTGATTTTTTTTTTTTTTTTAATTTATTTAAAGCAGACAAAGAGGGTGCTGGAGGCACAAGGGCTCCGCGGGCCCTGAACGACCTGACCCGCTCTAAAATAAAAGGGGAGTGTGGCTTCAGTTAATGCTGTCTAGGGATTCTCCCTCCCCCTCTCCATCCTCCAGCATAAATCCTTTACTGGCGGTGCTCGAGCTCACTGCCTCGAGTAACTCCCAGTTTCAAATAACCTCCCCCAAAAATTCTGCACCGGGGTGTGGGGCGGGGAGAGGCAGGAGCTCCCATGTCCCATCTCCTCCCTCCGCTCCCCACGACCTGCCCCGGCAAACCCATCGCCTGTGAGGTGGGATGCGGTCCCCCCCCACCCCCTTCTCTCTGGCTGGGGCAAGGGTGGGGTTTTAATTAATACTGAGAGGCGAGATCGGGGATGAGCGGGGTGGCCCGTGCCAGCTGCGGCAGGTCCCGGCTCGCCGGCATTCCTGGGCCGTGCCCCAACGCCGCCAGCAGACGCGAGGTGAAGTGCAGCTGTGGTGACGGCGGGGGCTGCCGGCGCGGCATCGGGGAGGGGGCCGGCAGAGGTGATGGAGGTCCAGCCACCCACAGAGGCATCACCACACATCTTACCCTTTCAGCCAACTGCGTCTGATCCGAATACAGAATCCTAGACTGGCAGGGGGTGGAAGGGACCTCTGGACATCATCTCCCCCAACCCCCTGCCAAAGCAGGGCCACCCAGAGCAGGTCCCACAGGAACGTGTCCAGGTGGGGTTTGAATGTCTCCAGAGAAGGAGACTCCCCCACCTCCCTGGGCAGCCTCTGCCAGGGCTCTGCCACCCTCACAGGAAAGAAGTTCCTCCTCATGTTTAGGAAGAACTTTTTATATTCAAGTTTGTGCCCATTTCCTCTTGTCCTGTCCCTGGGCACCACTGAGAAGAGACTGGCCCCATCCTCCTGACACCCACCCTTTAAGTATTTACAGGCGTTGATCAGATCCCTCCTCAGCCTTCTCTTCTCCAAACTAAAAAGACCCAAGTCCCTCAGCCTTCCCTCATCAGAGATATGTTCAAGTCCCCTCATCATCTCCATAGCCCTCTGCTGTACCCTCTCCAGCAGTTCCCTGTCCTTCTTTAACCAGGGATCCCAGAACTGGACACAATGGCGACCCTTTCGTTACATCAAGTTTGATGCTTTTCCTCGAGTTTCATTTTGGGTCAAGTTCTCCAGACTCTTGCAGAAATCCCTTCTGGCCAACCCATTTCTGCTCTCATCTTCGTCATGGCATGATACGACGGGGGAGGCAACGGCATCCTTCCACTCCCAAGCACCGCTTCCTTTTGCAGCAAGCATGAAAACCTTTCCTAGTGCCTCTGTCTCAGAGCGTTCTGCTCCGCTTTGTAGGAGAAACATGGCAACGTTTAAGAGTTTGTCCAAAACCAAGGAGGATAATCAAAGAGGGTCTCAGCTCTGAATTGCCAACGCTACGTACAAGCCGGGCTTTGAAACCCAAGTTCAAAATCCACTTGTATAGACAATGAAGTAAACAAAATTCAGGCTTGAGCTCGCTTAGCCAGGAGGCCAGGCTACCCCGGCACAGATGCCTTCCCCCAAAACCACCAAAAAAATTTGATTCCATCAGCTCTCCACAGCCCTGGTTGATGGATGCTCTTTGGCTAGATGGGACGAGCCCATACCTGGGGCTTTCTGGCACCACCGCTCCAAACCAGCAAACCTCACCTCTGCTTCTTGGGGGTGGCAAAGATCAGCCCCTTATGCTGAACGGCACAAGCTTTATTCAAAGTGCAGCATTATTTTTCCAATCTTTGGGAATGGCTGTAACTTGGGGTCTTCCGACTCGGGGGTCACTGATGCTGGAGAGCAACGTGATGGTGGAAAGTCCTATGCCTTCGCGTGACCCTTCCATCTCTCGGCCTTACCTGGGGAATCACTTCCCCGGGGAATTCTCCTGTTTGCTAAACTGAACCAACATCACTGTTATGTTTAGTAACATCTCAACTGTTGCTCATTTGATTCCAGTCATTAAAATTTAATATTAGCATAAGCTTTGAGAAACCTGAGCTGACAGCAGAGAGCGCGGAGGGGGAAGAAATGCTCCAGCCTGAAAACTCCTACAAGGAGCTCTCACCAGTGGCTGTCGCTTGTCCCTCGCACCGAAGAGCCCGACTCGCCGTGTGATGCTCGTGGAGACACAGAACAGAAAGATTCTTCCAACTTTTAGTACCCTCTTACACACACACAAAAAAGGGCTCCTCAGAGAGGCAGCACGGGAAAGGCAGCCCCTTGGGTTAAACTCATGCTGAAGACCAGGAGTGAAAGATGAGGTTCCTTTGCTCTGACACAGCTTAACATAAGCTAAAAACATGTTATTCTTCTGTAGCATAGCTGTATCTGAAGCCATCCATCAGGATGTCCATATAAGCACAGACTCCAAACCACAGAAATGCCTTTCAGCTGCACTTGATTTCACCATAAAACTGAGGACTAAACTAGACAACCCCTTAAAGTCTCTTCCAGATGGGTTCCGTGTGATCCTCCAACAACACGGGGCCCTGAAACAGTCCCTACTGAAGTTTTCCCCACCTCCCGACGGCCAGCTCTGTCCCAACAGTCGTGGGAGCCGGTGGGGGCTCAGCCCCTCGGTGCAGCCATCCCCACCCTGGCACCCGCTCGCTGAACCAAAACACCTCCTGCAAACAAAGCTTCTCCCCCCGAGGAAGATCCGACAGCTGCTTCCCAGCTTCCCGCCTCCAAGAAACCTGGCCAGGAGCTGCATGTACGGCAGGAGAGGGCTCATCCCTCCCATAGCCAGGACTAGTCCCTCTGTGACCTGGGAAAGGGGCTACGGGGGGAGAGAGGAAAGGCAGGGGTGGCAGTTCTCCAAAAGTTAAGGGTTTGTTGTAGGTTGGGGCTTTTGGGGGCAAGTTTGAGGGGGGGAAATAAAAATATATGGGAAGCTTCAAGTAGGAATGGCTTCAAAAGTCATCTGCTCATGGCCTCCATCAGAGTCCTCAATATATCTTCTTTATTAAAATCTGGACACAATGAGTCCAGAAGTGCCCACCTTTGTCAGGGCTGCATTGGCAACGCGCCTAGAGCCCTGGGGCCATGCCTAATTTGCATCTCATTTCCACAGCTGTTCATTAAAATTAATGCCTTAAGGCATAATATCTGCCCGCATTTGAGCCTTCTGGACAGAAGGACCGCGACCGCTCCTGGAGACCCTCAGCAACGCCTGTCATCATCCCCACGCCACCCTGGGGACCGCTGCCCAGCTGAGGAGCTGCCTCTTGTTTGCCATCCAAGATGGAAGATGGTTGTAATATTGTCTTAGGGGATGAGAAATAAAAGCTTGGTGCAACCCCCCCCCAAAAAAAAATTCCCCCCTCACTCCCTGCCTCCTCCAGACTTCTCCACCGCTCTCCCTCCTGCATGTCTGGAGCACAGACGGTCCCTGCTGGAACGCGGTGATGCCCTTCCACGTGCAGATCGGTATCTGGGATTGCATTTCCCCTTGGAGACGCCCGTAAGAGGAGGCTTTGCAAAGATCTGCTCTGCAACATTTATGATTTGTGCAAAAATGCTTGCTCTCTGGATGAACCGTGCTGGGGAGGAATGCTGCTGCGTAACCACGATTGCTCCATCCCCCCCTTCTCGCTTCTCCCCCATTTTATTCTCAGCAAAACCCCACCATCACTGCTCCGACTTTCATTTTTCTCACTAAGCTTTCCGTCAACGAAGACCCCAACTGCCCCCTGTGGCCTCGATGGCCAACGGATGACTCCTGGGTAAAGACATGTCACTCCCCCAAAGCACCCTTGGCTCTTGCAGCCCAGGCCACCATTGTCCTTGAGAGTCATCCTCAAGGTCATTGAGACACAGACCATCTGGAAGGGCTACCATGGGTTAAGCTGCGCTTGCCAGCCCCACTCGACAGCCCGGCCGACCAAGCAATCTCCACCAACGCTGGGTTTCATCATCGTTGCTAATGAGAGCTGCTCAGCCGGGAATAATCCCTTGCTCTGCAGAAAAGTTTCGCTGGTTTTAAAGACTAGAAACTCCTCTTTGGATATATTTGTTCTGAGCAACTGTGCGGTGTTTAACAATGGAGTTAAATCCTTCCCATCAATATAAGCTCAACACCAAAGACCGCCCAACAGCAACATTATCAGATGAGTTTGATTTTACCCTGTAACACTTCCAAACTCTTTTTTTTGGAAAAGCAACCCCCAAAATTGGAAATACCTTGTCCCGGTGAAGGTTTCACAGAGCTATTAAGCGGTGGAACGGGATCAATTAGCCGTGAGATGAAAAGTAAATGGCTCTAAAAACGCCTTCCCCTCCCAGCCCCCATTAACACCAGGAAACAAGCAGCCAGATGTAAATCAGCCCAATCATCAGCTACCGAGCACATCAGTAATAGAAGTTTCACAGCAAGAGAATTTCTAAGCAGAATTAATATAATTAATGTAGTGTAACAGCATGACCCAACACCGGAACACTGTATAAAAAAAATGCCAAACACACTCCAACTCTTCCCTCTCTCAGCATTTCATGCAAGCCCTGATGGTCTCCAGCACCTCTTTGCTGGAAACATGAAGAGCCCATGGCAAAACTTCGCCTTGGCTCTATTCCCTCTGTGTCTCTTGTCCCACAGTTTATCTGTGGCTTTATTTGTACCCAAGGATCCCAAAAATGATTGGGATGTCCCAGATGAAGTGAACAACAAGCAGGAATGGCAGACCAGGTAGAAAGACCTATAGGATGATCTGATCTGGCCTAGGCTCTCAGATGAAGCCAACGTGCAGTTCAGATGGACTCAAAAACGTCCCTCCCTTTTGCAAAACCTAAATGCCAACAGGAGGTCCTAGCACACCCATATCACAAATCACAAAGAGAACAGGGAGAAGCTTTTTTCCTCCAAATCACAAAATCTTTCTGCATCTTTTCCCCGCAGACCATCAACTCCAGCAGTTGAACTTAGGTTCTCCCGAGAAAGGATATTTTACACCAAAAATGCTGACATTACAGCAATGAACAATGAAACCGCAACAGCTTGAAGGCTGGAGGTCCTACACCAAAGACCACAACACTAGACAGACCTTCAAACACCAAACACCACTTCAGAAAGGTGATAGCGTGAAGACTTACCTTGAAGTCTGCCAGCTGCTGGTTGATGGTTTCCACCTCAGTTCCCACCACCCACTGCAGCGCCTCGTTCTCCTCCGCCGCCGTTGTCATGTGGGTCAGCTCCTTCAGCCTGCTGTAAAAGTCCTCGACACGAGACAGTGTCGTCTCCACCTGCTCCTGACGGTTCTTGCCTCTCTCCGTCAGTTTGCTGCACTGCTTATTCAGTGTCTCCAACTCACGTTTCAGTCCTAATAAATCAGGGCTCCCTTCATCCTCCAGCATCTTCTTACATTCGCTTTCAGACGTTTCAATGTCAGTCTTCAGCCTGTGGAGTTTGCCCAGGAATGTGCGAACATCTTCTGCCTGGGACTGCAGGCTGTCGGAGTCTCTCCCGATGGGGCCCATACTGTCTAGTTCATCATCGAGATCCGCCAGCTGCGAGAACATCTCCCTTACCCGATTATTGAATTGGCCAATGCCTTCAAGCTTGTTTTCCATGAGCGTACAGCAGTCGTTTACTTTCTGCTTCACAGCTTTGAACTCCTGCTGAGCCACCTCAGCTTGGCTTAAGAGCTGAGAACAGTCGGACCCATCTGGGGCATCTTCTACTAGGCCTTGAGTGAAGTTTTTCAGATAATCCACTTGTGGCTCCAGGGCCTGCAGCACCTCCTGCTGCGCCCTGAGCTTCTCCAAATTCTTGTTGCTGCAGGCTTGAGGCCCCAGCGCATCATATATCTCCAGCTGGTGCTTTGCCCCTTCCAGCTTCTTCTCAATGTTCCTGAAGCTCTCTTGAAACTCCTTGAGCCTCTGCGACATTTCCTCGATGGAGCCCGTCTTGGCTTGCAGCTCTTCTGTGATGGCATCCATCTTCTGATTGATCCCGGCCTTCTCATCCCGAATGTCATCCTCATCAGTTTGAGAAGCATCGATCAGGATGTCGGCAGCGCTGTTCAGCATCTCCAGCAAGGAGCGGCGCTTCTCTACGTCGCTCAGCATCGCCTTTGATCTCAGAAGAGTCGCCTCCAGCTGCACCGGGTCCAGGGTCACTTCCAGCTCTGACATCTTTGCCTTGCAGTCCTCCACCCAAGGCAGGAGGTCCTCTGTGTGCCGTTGATACTTCTGAGCTTTCTGCAAACAGTCCTTGAGCTTAGAGTGTCTGTCAGCAGCCTGTTTGCTGAGCTCTTCCCAGTGTGTTTTGAGGCCAACTAACTGGTTTTGCAGAGTGGTCTTCTCCTCCCCAGGCTGGACAGAAAGCAGCAAAGCTTCTCCCTCGGCTACAATCATCTCATAGGAGCCACTGTGTTGGTTGAGGCTCTTCTGGAACTCTTCTTGCTCCTGAATCTGGCTCTGCAGCCTCTCCAGTTTAGCAGAAATAGGTTGGCTCTGAGCTTGCTGGCACAGTTTGTCATCCAGCCAGGTCCTGAGTTCATCGAACATATGCTGGAACTGCTGGGAACTCGCAAGCGCAGTCTGCAGTCGGTTCATCCGGTCGGCTGAAATGGAAATGAGATTAGAACGCCACAATTAAGCTGAAATCAAATAAGCAAAGTGCAATTATTTAAAATCATCTCAGATGCACCAACTGTGTTTTGATTAACAGGAAGAAGCTTTCCATTGCATCACTAGCCTTTTTGCTCGCTGATTCATAAATTTCTTAAGTAGTAATAGGTAACAAAAAGGCAGCAGTCTCAGTTCTCCCCACCAGTCTCTAAATGCAAGCTCTTAGAAACCAGAAGAGGCATCCCAAGATTAGAGGGTGGCCACTGGGTCTTCTCCATGCCCCACTCTGAATTTAGGAATGAATTTTTTTCCCCGAGCAGAGCACATGCCACACTGCTGCAGGCCAAGGAGGCTTGTTGGAGTCTCACATCAGTGGGACTGAACATCTCTGCTCACTCTCCAGCCTCAGGTATGTCTGGAGTGTGAACCCTCCTGTGCTTAGCGCCACATAAAACACCCATGAAGCACCCTAAAAAGTTATAACGGTGCTTCCCCTATTATTCCTAGAATCCCGGTGATGGGAGAGCCCTTTGGCGAGAAGCAGGGGTGGAGTTCAACATCCCAACATCTCTTGAGCAACTTCTCCATCTCACCTGCCAGGTCTTCCAGCCCTTTGAGAGGAAGTGCCACTGTCTCCAGCCGTTTCCTTAACTCATCCTTGAGATACTGCTCCCCAATCAGGACAGAGAGGTCATCACAGAGGGTCTGAGCCTCTGCAATCTCCTCTTCCAGCTGCCCCAGGTCCGAGCGGATCTCACTGGTTTCCTCTAGCTGCTGCTTCACGGCGTCGGGCTGGGTGCTGACAGCAGACTGGCTGCTCAGGCGCTGCCCAACCGCCTTCACCTTCTCGGAGAGGCCCTGGAGGAGCTCCTGGTACTGGGTGCTCTTCACTATGGCTTGGTCAATTTGGCTGGAGCGGGAGTTGAGGCGTTCCATTAGCTCGGACCATTTCTCATTAACCCCTTGGAGTTCTTCCTGCACCTGGTTGGTGGATGGAGAAACATCTCCAGGGCCAGTCAAGATGCCCTGAGCCGCCTGGTTGAGCTGCTCGTGCTGCTGTCTGCGTGCTTCAAATTCCTTCAGCATAAACTGCAACAGAAATAACATAAAAATGTTTGCATAAAACTGACAGCTCTGAGTACACACAGTCAAAACAAACCAGACCTCCAGGGGCTTCATCCAGCCCAGTGAACCCATAGGAACAAGCCCTGGGGTGGGACGGCAGTTGAGCTCCTTAGACCATGATTTACTGTGACCTTGTGACTTAAAAAGCTGGGAGGGGTCCAGTACTTCGCTCTCTTATTTGTCCTACTGCCGCCTAACGTAACACAAACCAGTTAGATGAGAGGGAAATCTAATGATGTGAACTGGTGGATTTGATGTTCTGATGTGGCCGGTTAGGGACGTGTTGGGGTCTGGGAGCGGGAGGCGGGGAAAGAGCAGGCTGCCGGGTGGAGGGGCAGCATCAGCAAGACCTGTGGAGCATCAGCACGGGTCTGGTTTAAAGCCATTTCCCTCTCCAAGAGGGGCCAAAATGATTCACTGAGCGATGAGTCAATCCCGCGCGGGGAAGGGAGCTCCAGCGCTGCATTTCAAGTTATTCACAGTAGTTTTGTGCTCGGTGGGGTTTGGAGGACACAGGAGAGGAGCCATGAGATCTCCCACCACCCACTGCATGGCTTGCAGGACAAATAACTCCCCAGTGCCATCCTCCATCTCACGCTCTGGGTGAGACACTCTCCCCTCCTCGTCCTGAACCCCACTGTGGAGATGCAGACCCAGCTCCCCGGCTCACCTGGACCTGCTGCTTCTGCGCATTCAGCATGTTGGGGTCAATGGAGAGAGGTCCCAGCACGCTCATCATCAGCTCCTTCTCCATGAGCCAAGGGCGCAGCTGGGCTTCGGCAGCCTGGAAGGTGGCCAGCTGGTTCGCCGACTCCTCCAGCTTCTGCTGCCGCTCGGCCGTGGCTTGGCTGGCTCTTTCCCACCTGCAATCTGAAACACCCAGCTGTGTTGGGGGTGACAACGCTCCCATCCCTCCGTCCAGAAGGTTTTTCACTCTCCCCATGGTTTCTCCAGTGGGAAACCTCCTCAGCTTTTCCATCACACTAGCATGGCTCTAGCGACTCTCCATCTAATCATTTTATGAGGGAGTGGAGCGATAGGACAAGGGGGAACGGTTTTAAACTGAAAGAAGGGAGATAGAGATGAGATCTCAGGAAGAAATTCTTTACTCTGAGGGTGATGAGAGCCTGGCCCAGGTTGCCCAGAGAAGCTGTGGCTGCCCCATCCCTGGAGGGGTTCAAGGCCAGGTTGGAGGGGGCTTGGAGCAACCTGGTCTGGTGGGAGGTGTCCCTGCCCAGGGCAGGGGGGTGGAATGCGATAATCTCTAAAATCCCTTCCAGCCTAAACCACTCTATGGTTCTATGATTCTAATAAGCTGTTACCCATTTCTAATGGCTACGTGGTCTTGAAGCTCATAAAAAAAAAAAAGCCTCGCAAGCAGGATTTCTGTGCTCTAGTCACTACTGCCATGAGCTGGTCTGACCTTGGGTGAGCCATCCCACATCCCTGGCTCGATAAATGAGGATACTCTCATGTGTATCAGTCCTCACACAGCGCATTCAGATCTCCTGGACAGAGAACTCCATAAACGTGTTCCAGCTATTTCAAAGAAGAGAATCTCTGGGCTTCTTTTTAAATACACACTCTTGTTTAGTCAACATTTAATTATCTAGGATAGCCTTACTAATGACTAGAATTTTATATCAAGCACTGAAGCTTCTAATAAAAATAATCAATCCATGTCGCTAATGTGTTGTTTGTTTTTTTTTTAAAAGAAGTAATTTAAGGAGGCAAGTCTTTAAAATACACATCCATCACAGAGATTTCATTAATCACAACAGCGCTGGTCTCAGGAACACCTTGTGCACCAGACAGCTTGGACGTAAGTTCGTTTTTTACTGAATTTTAATTAGAAGTGACTCTGCTCTGCTGTGACTTTGGAATCGCCCTGCAATCCCAAACCCCTTCTAATGGGATATTTCAAGACAGAAGCCTCACTAATTGCTTCAGGCACTTACTCAGGTCTTCCTGCATCTTCTTCCAGTTTGCTGCTTCTGGAGAATCTGGATATTTCTCCAGCAAGCCAGCAAGTTCCTCCTTTACCTTCTGGATCTTCCCTGAATTCTGTTCCAATTCAGCCAGAAATGCCTGGAAAATAAACCATTTGAACTTCTTCAGATACCGGGTAAAAGGATGAAATCACTGAGTAGGAACGAAGCAGCAGCTACGAGCTGGAGTTGGACAATTTCTGTTCTTTGCTCTTTAGTGAAACCACTTCATTTTATTAGCAGTATCATGAGCTAACTTGGCTCCAGGAGCAGGGAAAGGCTGGGAATTGCTTTCCAGGAGAAGCTGGAGTGACCCAGCAACAAGGGCTACAGATAAACTCCCTTCTCCTGAGCCAAACGCCTGAAAGCAACAGGTCTAAAAGCAAAGAGGTCGAGCAGAGTGCATGGGCTCCTGCTCCAGGAACCCTCCTGGGGAAAGCCCTTCTTTAACCCAGGGCAGGTCCTCATTGCTGACCCTTCTAGACCTGCTGTAATAAAGCCCATCTCCGAGATCCTCTGGGAGGAGATGCCCCTGCTTTGTTTTATTTTTTTTTTCTCTGAAAGAGAAGTTACCTTGTTGTGCTCAGCCTGAGCTCTCATCGTCTCCGTCTTGGTGGGCGAGGAGGAGGCATCCAGCTCCGAGAGCGTTCGTTCCTTCGACTCCAGCCACTTCAGCATGGAGCTGGCCTCCTCTTCCACTTCTTGCATCTTCTCCAGCATGGCTGAGAGCTGCTGCTGGCGTTCCCGCAGCACCGCGCCGAGGGCCTGGTACTGCTGGCTCACGTCTGACACATCGCACTGGATCTCCGTCAGATCTGTCCCCAAAAAGCCAGCTGAGATGAGGACGGCCGCCTGCGTTGCCCATCTTAATCCAGGCTATCGGGTACTAAACTAGCCCTCCCCATACCCCAGGCAGCCCCCCAGCTGGCCAAGCAGGAGGAGGAAGAGGCCACGCTGCCGTCCGCCTGCCTGCAGAGCCATGTCAGATTGTCCTCACCTCTCCCCCATGCCAGGAGGGCCCTTCCAGCTGCACCACAAACACGTCCTGACAGTTTGCAAACACAGCGAATGCCTCCCTGTTTGTGAGACTGATGCAAGCTGAGCCCCCCCTCCCACCCCCCCCATCGCAATGTCACTGCTCATACAATGCTAAATAACTTGACACCACAATATAAAGCCATTTTTATGCACCTATTATCTCATTGAACCGGTGAGCTAACAGCAGATAACGGGCAATAATTAAAATTGATCTTCAAACTGAAGGGCTGGATGGCATTATAATCCCCTCAGAACCCATAAATTTAATTGCAGGCCTTAAAACCACCTCCCATTTATCAGCTTTTACCACCACCTGATGGGGTGTGAGGGGGGCTGTCCCTCCCCAGAGCTGCCCCTTTCTCTGTCCTTCAGCCTGACCTACATCCTCCATCACCTCCTGGCCCGGCCCCGTGGCTCCGGGCTCCGGGGCTGGGAGGAATCCCCAGCCCATTTTCAGGCTCATTTCCCTCGCGCCAGGGCCGCTGCCGGTGTCACATCGCGGTTTGTAATTCTCGTGGATGGAAATGCACAGACAGAAACGGACAGACATGGCGGGGGGGTGGGGGGAGACATGGGGAGGTGACAGCGAGCTCACCTTTGCACGTGTGGTATCCGTTCACGCTGCCTACCGACCCTCCCGGCGCGGGCAGCGCGGCACCTGAGCGAGAGGGGGACGGGGGACAGACAGAGGGACAAGACAAGACGCGTTAGGAGAGCAAGACAGCAAAGCGATGAATGGGCCCCTTTCCACGACACGGACCACAACTGGCCACCAAGCACAGACATGGTGTCTCCACAAGCCCACCCCGCCTGGAGCTGATGGACCCCCACCTCGGCTCGGCAATGAGGGATGGGTGTTAATTGGATTTGGAGCCCCTTTATTTCTCCTCCTCCCGACACACCCACAACCCCTGGATCTCCTGGAGCTGCTCCTGCCTTGCTGGACCAGAAGCAGAAGAGCTGAAGCTGCCAGGAGCTGGGCACCTCTCCCAGCATCGCCCAGAGAGCAGGGCAGAGGTGGCTCCTGCGTGGACCAAAATAGCAGGGACCACTGGCCATCATGAATTCTCATATCAAGTGAGACTGCCGAGTGCCTTCCCTTTCCCGTTATTGGGCAAATCTCTCTCTTTCTAACCACACATTTTAAAGCTTTCATGGATGTAAAGGGCTGCAGCTTTGGTCAACCCACAAGGGTGACCATGTGGGTCACTCCCAACAAGCCTCTCCACACCTCTCTTGGAGGTTTCCCATGGAACTGCTCATCAAGTTAACCCCAACAAACGTATCTTAGACTGCATTCTCATAAATGCCCATCAACGATGAGAGCCCGGGGAGTTGTTCTCACAAGCTGGAAGACATCTTTTAGCTGGTTTCCAAACGAGCCAGACATAATCTCATTGCTTCACAGACTTGAAGCCAAAAAGGAGAGTAGTAAATCACATCTGAATATTGCAGGCTTAAATTTCATCCAGATATGAAATCCAAATACCAGAGTTTGAGTAAAACACTCTGGCCCTCAGGAGGCTGGAGAACATCACCAAGAGAAACCAGGAGCCGCCTCCACAAGCTTCCCATGGGGCCGAGAGCCTGGACCCCTGTGCTGCAGGAGCCTGAAGCTCCTGTTCTCCACCTGAGCAGGGATATATGTCCCCACACTGGGCCCACAGCAAACTCAGGGTAATTCAGTGCTCATTAGGCTCCAGCAGATTAAGCCAAGGTGGTGGGTTCCAAGCGCTCAGCTGATGCATCAGCGCAACAAGTGGCAGCGACTCAACCGACGGGCTGAGCCCCCCGATACATGGACCACCATGGGCCTTCTGGAATTTGTTAAAAGGGGGAAATAACCCCATTTTTGGCTTGAGAAGATGCAGCAGAGAGAGCAAACAGAGTGCCGAGGATGGAGGCATCCTCGGGAGAGCCAGGCTGCGACTCACCTGCCTTGGAGGGCGTGTCGGGGGCCGTGATCTCCACGATAAGGTTCTCCAGGAGGGTCCCTCTGCGGGCGATCTCCTCCACTTGGGACCCTTTCCCTTTCCACTCCTCCAGGAGATCCTGGGCAAAAGCAAAGCCTGGGATGGGAGGTTGCACTTGCCCCACCACAGCCCTCTCCCCTCCTTGATGACTCGGTGGCACCGGGACACAGTGCCCAGGGAACTGGCAAAGGGCACAACGCCGCGAGCAGACTGTGCCGGGAAAGTGGGTGTCTTTACATTTATTTTTGTCAGGTGGAATTAAGGAGTGAAAAGCTCTTCCCTAACGAGCGGGCCTGTTGCAGGAAACCTTCTCCCTCCTACTGTTTCGGGGACCCCCCCCTCCTCCTCTTGGCACCACCCAGCCTCATGTGACCCCAGCCCTGGCGGCGTTGGGCAGAGCCCGGAGCTGTGCTGGCACCTGGCGCTGTGCCGTGGGGTGCGAGGCCGTGGGGTGCGAGGGCCGTGGGGTGCGAGGGCCGTGGGTGGCTCAGCAGACGCTGCTCTGCCTCTGAGTCAAACCCTTGGCATATCCTGATTTAAAGCATCACGGTGCTGGGGAGGAGCGGGGGTTGGGATGACGGGAGGCCGCCTTCCGTGTCTAGCGAGGGGAAGCACTGGGTGAAAATGAGTGTATTCAAGGTCTCCCGATCCCAAAATCCTGCCCAGAGCTGGAAGGAGGAAGGAAGGGAAAGCAGGCAGTGCCCAGGAGGACCTTCACGCTGCTCCCTTCACCACAAGGCAGGGACCATGGGATGCATGCACACAGAGGGGAGCCCAGCATTCCTGAGACCCATAAAACACCTCCCAGGGCTCTGCTTCCTGGGATTTATTTTTCCATCTTCCAGCATTTCCACGCCAGCTGCCAACCTTCCCAGTCCAGTTCCGGCTCCCGCTTCCCACCTGGATCTGCTGCCGGCACTTGT
This sequence comes from Calidris pugnax, assembly GCF_001431845.1. Lineage (NCBI taxonomy): Eukaryota > Metazoa > Chordata > Aves > Charadriiformes > Scolopacidae > Calidris > Calidris pugnax. Next base: position 191,543 of record NW_015090879.1, read on the forward strand.
GCAGCTCCTGGGTGCCCAGGGAGGTCTCGGCGGGTGGCATTTTGCTTTCGCTCTCCTTCAGCCACTTCCTCACGGCCCCCACCAGCTTCCGAAACTCATCCAGTTGCTCCTGGCAGGACGACGCATCCTTTTCTCTGAGAGATGAAAAGGTTTCGGAAAGTGAGAGGCTCGTGCTTCGCCTGGCAATTACCCCCGCCTGAATGTAGCCCAGTTGTGTCTCTAGGAGCCTTTCTTTTTATTATTATTATTATTAGATGTTGCTTAGGAACAGCGCAGGCAGCGCCAGCCAAAGCGGGGTGCGTGCCTCAGCCCCCCCCTCGCTGCTGCTGGACACCCCCCCTGGCTAAAATGTGGCCGGTGGCACTTTTGGGGCCACTCCGGCACCACCGGGGTAGCCAACAGCCACAGGACCACCACCGTCAACTGGCGCTGGCTCCACACCGAGCTCTTTGTCCCATGTTTTTGGGAAGACAGGGCTCATTCATGGCATCTCACCCCAGCCAGCTGCAGCCCTGGGGGGAGGCAGGCTGTGCCCCTCCTCCCTGGCCACGGCTCTCATCTATTCAGCCCATCCCAGAGGAACAAGGCAGCCCCCGGACGGGAGCCACGGGCCCCTCCAGACTAGCCCCCGCCGACCACAGCTGCGAGCAGCCCCCACGGGGCCGGCCGGAGGCAGCTCCTTGCGCCACGCTGAATTACCGGGGGTTGTTGTGAGATTCATCTGGTTTTCCCCATCACCTTCTCCATTTTCCCCAGGGGGGTTGGAGATACAGCCCAGGAGGTGTGACCCCTCCCCAGGGACACAGGCGAGATGTCCCTCTGACCCTGCTGAGGCTGCCATGGCCAATTCGAGCTGAGGCTGCTTCTAAAGCTCCCCCTGCTTTAAGGAGACTCTGGGGACAGGCTGCTCTGCTCTGTCACCTCCTGGTGAGCGCGCCTGGCTCCCGCTCCCCCGCCAGCACCCCGCTCCCCTCCGGCAAGATGCTCAGGGATGGAGCTGTGGCAGCCCACACGCCGGGAAACGCACGAATGCCGGCTCCTGCCACACCAGGAATTTTTCACAACGCCCCCAGCCAGGGCTTTTTTTAAAACGTCAGCTGGAGCGAGCTGCCTGACGGCTCCCGCTGTGGGAGGAGGGAGGCAGGAAGAGTTGGGTTGTGCCCCCTCCCCGTGGAAAGGAGATCGCCACAGGGTCTTGTTCCGACCATGAAGCCACCCCAAGGCTCACCTCCCCTGGGACTCACCTCTCCTTGGCCACCTTCTGCAGCTGCAGGAAGTCTTTCTTCAGGCTCTGCAGCTTCTCCTGCTGCTGGGAGGCACTGAGGGTGAAGCCGCAGGACCCCAGCTCTGCAGCCAGGTTCTCCAGGGTGGCCAGGTCCTCCTGGTGCTGCTTCATCTCCGAATTCAGTTCCTGCCAAGAGCAAAAGGTGATGCTGACCCTGCCCTCACCAGCAGACTTGGGCAGAGGGAATGAACCCCACATCCAAGGGAGACTCCCAGCGAGCAGCACCATGAATTCCACCAGTGCCAAACTGGGGGCACAGCTCGGTCCCACCTGCTCCGCCAGTTCCAGCTCAGCACATACTTCAAGCAGCTGCAAGAGTAAGTCCCACCTTCCCCAGTGCTGGTGGAATGGGATGGCGGGGGCCTAAACCAAGCCAAATCAACCCCCCCCCCAGCACAAGTGTCCGGTTTTACACCAGCTTAGAGCATTTCTGAGGCTGTGGCCAAACCACCCCCCCCATAGCAGAGCATTTGTAGGAAGCCAGAGGGAGGAATCTTGTGCTGCCATGACTGGCCACCAGCATCCATGGCTTCTCCAAGGGCTTTGTCACATCCCACACCGCACTTACTGCCAGCACTCAGGCACATTTTGCTCTATCGACCCCGTGGAGTCTTTAATTGGTAAAACCTTGCTATATTTGGTCTGGCCCCTAAGAGCCTGGCTTAGAGATCCCTTCGGAAAACCAGGCTGGCTCCAGGGAAATGCCATTCCCCTCTCTCACTGCCGGAACCAGCCTCAGCCACTCCGGCCACGCTCCCTTCCCCAGGCAAAGAGCCAGCACAGGTCTCGTGGATCCTGCCAGCCTGGGAGGGAACCAGGGGCTGTTTGCCCAGGAAAAAATCACAGTGAAACATCCCTGCCCCAAAAACCCGGGGCAGGTGGAGTCTTCTCCCCCTGGCATCTCACCTGGATGTGCTGGGAGAAGCGAGCGATGTCCCGGTCCGGCTGGTTCCCGGATGCCAACATCCGCGCTCTGCTCTCCGTGAACTGCTGCAGCTTCTCCGAGAGCTGCTCATACTGCTCAACCTTCGGCAGGAGCCCCTTCAGTGCATCCTCCCTCTCCCGCTGCCGCTGGCAGAGCCGGCCGAAGTGCTCTGTCGCCTCCGCCAGCTTGCCCTGCAGGGCAGAGGCCGTGGGGCTGTCTGCCGCCTCCATGAACCGTGTCACCATCTCACGGGTGGCTTCCAGGCAGCTCTTCTGCCTGGCGATGTCCTGCTTCAGCTTCTGTGGGGAGCACACACAGAAAGGATGCCATTTTAGGAAGGCTCTTGAGCAAAACGGAACTGGCATGAAGTGGCTGGGCCACCCCTGGAGAGAACAGTTGGGCAAGAATAGTTTTCTATCCCAGTTTTCCGATCCGATCTCCCCAACCTGCTCTGCCTTTTCCCAACACCAGATACCTAAGCCCTGCTTGTGAGCAGAAGAGAATCTTTCCACGGGACTATGCCCTGGCTTAAAGAAATTAAGTAAAGGTTCTGCTCATATCCTGTTTTAGGGGTTTTTTTTGTGCTTTCAGCATACTGTAGCTAACCCTCAGGCCCTGCCATGCAGGTCCAGGTCCTGCGGAGAGCCGTGTTTGAGGCAGGGTAGCCCAGGGACCAGCCTTACCGCGCTCGTGGCAAGCGAGTCCTGGATGGAGGCGGAGGAGAGCGCGGCCGGCTGCTCTCCCTCCAGGCTCTTCTCAATCTCAGCCACCGACTGGAGGAGGCTCTCCAGGCTCTCCTGGACGCTCTGGGACTGAGCGATGGATTTCTGCAGCAGGTCCGAGCGCTCGGCCATCTGCTGGGAGAGGCTCTGGAAGCGGCTGACGATGGCATCTGCAGAGTTCAAAGGAGGATGAGTGACAAAGAGCTTCTCACTCAGTGCTCAGAGAGCAGCAAAGAACCTTTGGTCCCTGCCAAACTCTTGCTGATGACAAATCCTCGTCCCCAAACTCAGCAGCAAGACAGGGGGCCCAACACACACGTCCAGCCTGGATCACAGCCCCCTCCACGCGCAAACACAACCCCTGCAGACGCATTGCTGGGTGCCTTTGCTTCACCTTCCCCCAAAAGTGGGACACTTCATCTTTCCTCCCTGGTTTGTTTTCACACTCTCCCCAACCATTCCGTGCCTTTTCTCTGTACCTGTTGTTTCCTGAATGTGCCCATGGTCCGGGGCCGGCTCCCCTTGAACATCCAGCAGGGACCGAGCTGCTTTCTGGAGCTTCTCCACCGGCACCTGATGCTCAGCGAGGTCTCCCTGTATCTGCTGCTTTGACACGAGACACGGTAAAATCAGTGGTGGGTCACACATGCAAGACCCGTACCCATGGGGAGCTCAGGGCTCCATTTAAACCCAGCTGAGGGATCCCGTTCCCTTAACCACAAAATCACTAAGAAGAATAACGTTGGTTGGACGGTCCAACCCCAGAGCTGGATCAGAAAGTCTGGGCTGTCCCAGACACCTTTAGGGAGGAGGAATGTCCCCCCAGTGCCCTGCTGGGATGTCCCCTCTGGCAGCCCATGACTACAACCCCTGGTCCTCGCTCTGAGCACCTCTCAGAGGAGTCTGGCTCCACCTGATCTGCAGCACTGGGACTTGCTGAACCTGCAGGTGCATTTTTGTGCTCAATCCGCAAAAAACCCAAATGGGTTGAGTCCCCTTCATGCTCACGACTGCTCAGAGCAGCAGCTGAATTCCCATCCAGGAGAAGACCTGAGGACCCCGTACCTTGGCACTGACGAGCTGCTCCTGCAGAATGGCTGGATCTGAAGAAACCGTCTCTGAGAGCAGTTTCCCAACAGCAGCTTCGCTCTCCTGCAGCCACGTCCTGAGAGACTCTGCCACCTCCTGGAACTGCTGGTAGTGGTCCAGCAAGGTGTTCAGGTGGGAGCCAAGCTTGGTGCACTGCAAAGGAGCAACAAGACATCATGGGAGGATGCACACAAGCACAGAGCAACCTGGACACTGAAGGAAAATGCCCAGAAATCATCTAAATCTCCCCTCTTCCAGTTTAAAACCATTCCCCCTCGTCCTATGGTTAAACTCCCTGACACAGAGTCCCTCCCCATCTCTCCTGTAGCCCCTTTCAGGTACTGGAAGGCCATTATAAGGTCTCTCCAGGCCATTATAAGGTCTTCCCTTCTACATACTTGCTACAAGTCCAGCCAGAGGCTCAAGAGAAACACCCTTCTGCCCTCCCTGCTGGTTCTACATACACAGAAGAAAAACAACTCCCAGCCTTGCAAAGCCCTTCCCTTACCTTGGAGTGTAGCGTGGTGTATCGCTGTGTCGCATCCTCCAGCTTGCTCTTGACCACGCTCCCGGACATCAGTGACTGGGACCTCACATCCCCAGCAGCTCCCTCCGCATCCAGCACCTTCTGCCCCGACATGGTAACGAACCGCAGGTCGCCTTTGTGGGAGATGACGTCTTCTGAGAAGCTCCCCTGCCGCAGGAGCAGCTGCCGGAGGGCCGCGGGGTGGCTGTCCTCCTTGTACATCCCCTCCAGGTCTTGCTCCGCTTGCTTCAGCCAAGCCTCGAACTCCCCGTGATCCCGCAAGAACTTGTGCAGCTCGTCCCGCAGGACTTGCACTTGCTTCAGCCGTGTTTCCGACTGGGAGAGGGAAGCCGTGTACTGGTCCTTCAGCTCCGCCAGCCGGCCCTGGAGCCGGTCCCGCTCCTCCCCAGCCAGGCTGTGGCCGTGCTTGTCCAGGAAAGCCTGGGCTGACTGCGTGGCCAGGATGACGTCCTGCTGCTGGGACAGCAGTTCCTGGTGCTGGGCCTGAAAGATCAGAGAATTATAGAAGGGTTTGGGTTGGAAGGGACCTTAAAAACTATCCAGTTCCAATCCCCTGCCCTGGGCAGGGACACCTCCCACTAGACCAGGTTACTCAAAGCCCCATCCAACCTGGTCTTGAAGGCCAGCGAGCAAAGGTGATGCTTATGACTGAAGGTCTCTACCCACCAGCACCCAGTGGGTGCAGCGAGGCCACACGTGTGACCAAGCCTCTGCACCCTCACATAGCACTAGCAAGGGGAGGGAACACCCCAAGGCTGCCCACAGGAGAGTAACCCCTTCTCTGACCATGATGGGCACCATATCTCGTTACCTTGATTGTACCGTGGCACCCACCCACCCACACAGTATGTGTGTCCTCCAGGAGCCAGGCAGGGACTGCCCAAGTCTCCCATAAGGAAAATCACCCTGAACACGTGTTTCGGAGATGCCAGACCCATCTAAGTCCCTGTCCCACTCCTTGGGTCCATGTGTCGGACAGAAAGATTTGAGAGAGATGAGGTGTTGGTCCTGACCTTCAGCCTCTCGTACTGCTCATCCAGGCTCTCGGCAGCGCTCTCAGCTCCCACGACATGGCCGTCGGGGACATCCCCAGTGCCCGTCCCCGTTCGCTCCATGGGGTGTGATCTGTACTCCAGGAGCTCTCCCTTCTCCTCCAGCGATGCCACCCAGTTCAACAGGGAATCGATCTTATTGCTGTTCTCCTCCAGCTCCTTGGCAGCTTTCACCTGAAAGCACAAAAGCTCCAGATATGAATGACCTATTTTATGCACATTCAGCAAACGGCTGCGCAGGGGGGGAGACAAAAATCAACGGAAATAAAATACCCTAACACTTTTCCAGCCACAGCAAAGGTCTGAGACACTCACAGACCTCCAAAACACTTTGTGGCTCTCTGAAAGGGAGCAAGGTGTGGAGAAGTTGTGAATAAACTCAGCCTTTCTGCCACGTTCCATTTCTAACCCTGACACAACCCCGGATCCCCACCCCGAGGGGCTGTGACTCCATGCACAGTGGTGTGGGCCTCACTTTCATCGATGCCCACGCTCCCATTAAAGGTTGCCCCAAAAGGAGAGCAAAGTGCCTTTTTTTACTCCCCAGTTTCCTCCACAACCAGCTCATCTGTGGCTGCATCTCACGAGGAGGGGGCAGCATCAGGGCCCCACCTCGCCCAGGGGACAGAGAGGAACAATAAATTCCTTTACAGCACATCGCCCAGATGAACACCAGGACCTGGAATGAATCTGTTTGCGCCCACCAGATCTCACTGCCCACCTCGAGCAGAGCCCAGTGGCTGCAGCTCTTTCCACATTACCTTTTCGGTCTCCTGCTGCACGGCAGCACTCACAGCGCTCTCCAGCTCCTTCTGGGCCACCTCCGTCCTCTCCTGCAGGGACTGGTACTGCTCCTTGGCACGCTGGAGTTTCTCTTGCAGCGCTGCCAGCTCCCCGGGCTCCATCTTCGTCTTGTTCTCCTCCAAAAATTCCTCTGTGCTCTTCAGGACGCTGGCGAAGGAGGTGGCTCGGGTGTGCATGTTCCTCTGCAGCTCCTGGGCAGACGATGCCGTAAGGCTCCGTGCCTTCCCAAGGCAGCGCCGAGCCCCGCCGCCTTCTGCCGTGTGTCCGCCCCCCAACTCCAGTTGTTTTAAAGCACTGACCTTAACGTCGCTTTGCCTCTGCTGCAAGGAGGACAGGTCCCCCGCGCTGGCTGCTCTCTCCTGTTGTGCCAGCGTGTCCTCTGCCTGGCACAGCCAGCGGCTCAGCTCGGCCAGGCTCTGCGCCCGGGCTGCCTGCTGCTCCTGAAGTGTCTGCGGGCAGAGGGGACAAGGGACAGTTAGCACCCAGCCTCCGGCCACGCACACCACTGAAAGGCAAGGTGAGAGGTTACAGCTGGAACATCTCCTGAAGGGGAGGATGCAGAACAGAAAACGGCTTTTTTCAGCTCTCTGGGTGCTCCCTTCTCCCTCTCGGACGCTGCGGAAACGGGCCCGAGGTGCTGAGTCCTCGCTCGCCACACAATTGCCACCATTCCAGCAGGTTCCTCCCCATCTGCTCTTTTGAGAAGCCAGGAGAGCTCCGACGTGGAGCTACGCCCCAGGTCATGCACTCCTCTGCTGGGAGAGCTCGGCTAGAAGTTTCTGTGCCTTTTCCATTCCACCATCAAAACTCATCTAATGAGAGGTAATGACCACCTGAGGTCAGGCAGCACCACGGTGGAGCCCCAACCAACCTAAGCAGGCTGGTTTTTTGGGCCTGGGGTTGGAGAGGGGAGCCCAGGAGAGAAAAAGCCTTTCTGTAGCTGATCCAGCTCCTCCGTTCTGCTGCCAGAGCACAATAACAGAAGCGCCTGTTTGAGCAATTGAGCATGATGTGACCCGAGAGTCCCTGCAACGTTCCCGCTCCCCTTTCCCAGGGGAGAGACAGGTTTTTGAGTTTCACTGGGCATTTCAGCAAGGGTGATGTACAAACTTTTTTTGGCAAAACACTGTGCTTGTTTCTCCCAGTCATAAGATAAACAGAAGCAAATTGAAAGAGCCTTCTTAAGAGCTCTTCAGCTGCAAAGCGAGTTCTTCCTGGGTTAGGATGGGCGCACACTCAATCTGAAAAAGCAAAGCAAACTGGTTAATATACACACACACACACTCCAGAGAGGACAGGCAAGAGTTACAGAGAGCAATTGTTAATAAAAAAAACCACATTAATCCTGTCTTGAATAGGAGGATCCATGCAGTGACAGGTGGAGACCTGAGGACTTGCTTTGGCAGCTGCCTCCACACCATCAGCTGCTTCTCTGGGACAGCGATACCTGACTTGTGCAGTGTAAATATGACATTAAAAGTGCCAGGTGTCTGTGGTGGCTCCACAGCACAGCGGTTTTCTGGGGGGGTTACAGAGACTGGGGTTTATTCCACCCAGCCCAAAGCAACTCGATGTCTAGCAGGGGGGCTGCCCAGGCAGGGCTCCCATCTTTTGGGGAGGAAAGTGACTTTCCGCCAGGGAGTTACGTGGTAGGAAGAAGACAGACTTTAGAGGAAGCTCATGATGTGCAATGAAAAGTCATAAACTGCAAGTGGCATGCACATGAAATCCCAACTAGGAGGTGTCTCAGCGCACGTTCTTGTGGCCGGGAAGCGCTTCAGCGAGCAAACTGCAGCCAGGAAGCAGATGTTTCCCAACCTTCACCTGATCCGTCTGCTCCACTTGCTGGAGACAGACCTGCAGGACCTCCACCCGCGCCGTCACACGCTCCGACAGGTCCCGGAAAGCCTTTTGCAGCTCATTGAGCAGCCTCAGCAGCTGCCTGCTCTGCTGAGGGGTCAAGTCCTGGGCGTGCTCTGAGATAAGGAACTGGATGTCGAAGGCAGTGGCATCGAGCTGAGACTTGGTGTCTGTGAGGGGCTCCTTCAGCTCCTGAACAGGAGAGAAAAGACCTGTCAGGCGAAATGACGCTGCAGCCAGCACCATCCTGCACTGCCACCTTCAGATGGGACATGTGGACAAGCTTTGTCACCAGAACAATACACTTCAGAAACTCCAAATCATCCCAAAAGCAAACTCAGCGTCGAGGTGACAGCATCTCACCGCAGTGATTTTTCAATGCTCCTCTGCAGGAGGCCTCCAGCACCACACCAGGAGGCTGCTTGGACCTTGTGTGCTGGGCTGCCTTTGGGTCTGAAGGCAACCCTGAAGATGACCCAGCCCTCTCCAGTCCTTGGTGACTCCATGTGCCATCATCAAAGCCTTTCATCCCCTGACTTCAACGCCAAGGTGCAACCAGCAAATAGGAGATGCTGAACTGACCAAATCTTGAGAGTTATTGGTAAAACATGAATAAATGTGGAAGGCTCCTCGTACAGTCGATGGAGACCGGGACGGGTGTGATGGAGGGGGCTCTCAGAGCTCCCATGGAGGAAGCAGCTCCCTCCTCAGCATCTCAGAGCCTCAAGGGAACCCCTCCAGGTCGCTCAGCAACCACACACCTGCGTTGAAGCATGTTCCCCAAAGGGCCAAAGCAGAGGGTTTGTGTATTGTGGAAACAAATGACTTTGGAGCAAATACAGTATCATTGCTCCTTCTGCAACACAAGGATAAGGGCAAACCCTTGGTAGGCTCCAGGAGGGAAGCAGGATTAAAAGCTTCTCCTCCGCGCAGGGGACGGCAACTTCATCAGCCAGTGGGATTAGGGGCATTGCCATGGTTACCTTGTAGTGCTGGAGGCAGCGGCTCAAGCTGTTGGCATCGGTTGTCTGGTGGTAATCACTGCTGTCCAGCGACTCTGCGGTGCCCGAGACCCAGCTCAGCAGCTCCTGGAGTTTGCCCTGGAGAGTTTCATGATGTGCCAGGATTTTAGCCTGAAAACCAGAAGCGCGTCATTTAAATGCTCCCAGGGAAGGAGCGTTGGGATGCTCGGGGTGGGGGGCAGTGGGGACAGTTGCCAGCTCTACCTTTTCGCTTTCTGCTGCCCCGCGAAGGTTTTGCAGCCGGGACTCCAGGACATCACTCGCAGAGCTCAGAGACTTCTGGAGGTTCTTGGCATCCTTCTCCAAAGCCTTCAGTAATTGCTCAGGGACTTCTTCGGGGGGGTTGGCCACGATCCACTTCACGGCGTCCAACTCCTGATTCACTGGGAAGCTCAGCTCCTGCAGCTCAGCGCCCAGGGCCTGAGGCAAGACAGCATCGTTATGTCTGAGATAGGGTGACTTCATCTTCCCGCTGCCAAAAGGTTTTGGAGACCCAGCTCCGAGCCCTGCGTTTATCTCCTGGAAAGATTCATCACCGTCCTCCAGCCGGCACTTGCACTGCCTCCAGGCTGTAAAACTCATTTCAGCCACGCTCAGGTTATTGTCTAAGCAGGGAGGAGAAGGTGAGCCAGAGGCAGTGCCAGAGTGGGGAGGGACGGGGTTTGCATATAAATGCCTTTAAAACTTAAGTCTGACCTCCCTGGCTGGCTCCCAGAAGCAGGGAGGAGGTGCAAGGGCTGTGGATGGAGCTGGGGAGAGGAGAGAGGAGCTCTGTTTCCCCTGCAAAGCCTGGCCAGGGCTCCCTCACCTCTGCCTGCTGCAGCAGGTCCTGCAGGGCTGCCAAGTTCTGCGCCGCTGGCTGCACCCGCTTGATCCTCATCTCGATATCCCGGAGCATGGAGAGATACGATATCAGCTTCTCGTCGTGCTCCAGGCACATCTTCTTGCTGAACATGATCTACAGGACCAAAGAGTAAAACAAAACCTCAGGTTTAGACAGAAAAGAAAACAAAGGATTATATGCTTTTTTTTTTTTTTCAAAGAAGAAATCTGTTAATAACATCCCGTTTCAGGGACTTTCCACTTGCCAGCCTTATCTACAAGATTTACGACAGGGAAAATAAAACATGTGGCTCTTTTTCCAACATAAGCTTATAAATGGCAAGAGATCATTGGTGTTACAGTAAAAGTGCCAAAAAAGAGTCCCACTTATTAGTCATTTATAAGTAATGCTCTTGCAAAAAGAAACCACAACTAAAGCCTTGAGTGTTTTCAGTCGTACATCACTGGGTCCTTTGTCAAATCCATTGCAGCATCAGGCTCAAATCTGGCTGTCCCCTGTGCCAAGGACAGACTTAACATCAAACATGCACAAATAGCTCATCAAAATAGGTTGAAATAGCAAAAAAACGCATCAATTTACCTGGGCTGGTCTCGTGGATTCCCTGGAGGTTTCCAGCAGCTCTCCCTCCACTATCACAGGCAACAGCAAGCCACGATCACCCGGACCCGGCTGCCTGGTCCTCTCCTGGGATGTTTCTCCTTGGGATTTTGGAGGAACAGGAGCTTGGTCTGTGCCAGTCTCCGCCGTTTCCTGTGTCTTTTCTCTAAGCTCAAGGACTTCAGAGGTTTCCTGAACTACTCTGGGTTCCTCTCTGATAATTAACTCATGGGGCAGTTCACCTGCTGCAGGGGCTGTGCTGGGCACATCACTGGTGGTTTCCACCTTGGTGCTTTCCTGGGTCATCCTCTCCTCCAGGCTAAATGCCACCGAGGAATCGTGACCATTTCTGATGCCACCTTTTGGCACCTCTCGAGCTTCCCCTTGTCCTGGGGGAACAGGGGACACTTGACCCCCAGCGAGCTTTTCTTTCTCTTTCTCTGAAATTGTTTTCTTTTCTTCTTCATGGCTGCTGCTTCCCCTGTGCTGGGCTGTGTCTCCTGCCAACCCAGCACTGATCTTGGTGGTGGTTTCACGTTCTGGTTCTGGCATGCCTGAGACGAAGTCCCCCTCCTCCTTCATCCCAGGAATTTCTTTGGAAATCGGACAAGGAAGGGACTGCTTTTCCACAGAAGGTTTCTCGGGCTGAGCGCTGTCTCCGGGGATTCCTGTCTGCTTTGCTTTCTTCTTTTTGCTTTTCCGTTTTTGGGTAGGTTTTAGCTCTGTTTCACTTGTTTGTTCTTGATTGACTGGACCTTCTGCACCCAGTCTCGGGGTTTCTCCCTCAATGTGCTTGACAGATCTTTTACCCACCAGCTTGTCTCCTGCAGGCTCCACAGGGATGCCAGTCCCAGGGGCTTCTCCAGACTTGGTAGGACCCATCTCTCCCTCCCCTTGACCCACAGTAACAGATTTGCTCAGGGCTGCTGATGTTACCCCCTCCAGGCTGCCCGCTTGCTCTCCTTGCTCAGAAGCCACCACTACACCTTCTTCACCTCCCACAACTCCCTCTGCACTTACAAACCCTCTCTTCCTCCTCCTCTCCTCGCTGTCCTCCACTCTGTGAAGCGTCTCTGTGTCCAACAGCGACTGCTCTTTCTCCAATCCCTCTACTTTCTCTGTCCCTTGATCTACTTCTTCTCTCCTCAATTCCTTCCCTGAGGCTGCTCCCACTGGGAAGCTGCTTTTTGCCATCCCTTTTCCCACAGCCCTTACTACCACCATCTTTTCAGGGGGAGATGCTGCACTTAATTCCAAGGAGTATTCTGGAGTCACTTCGACCTTTTCTTGGGGATGAAGTGTTACACCATCCTCTGAAGTTTCCTGAGGCTTTGACTTCCCTTCTGTTGGTGTCACTGGAGATCTCTTGGTGGTGGTGGCTGTACCTCCAGCCACGTTGTAGCTCACGGCTTCAGATCCAGCTTTGTGCTCAGCACCATCAGACTTCTTAGCTCTGGTAGAGATGATGACACCTTCCTCTTTTGGAGATATTGTTTCCATTTTTTCCTGGGAAAGGTGGGGTTTATCTACTTGGCAGACCTCAGAACCATATTTGTCTTCACCCATTTTTGCCCCCTGAAGACTGGCAGCTAATTTTTGGCTAACCAGTTCTTTTTCAACAGCTTCCTTCAAGGTCAATCTTTTCCCACTGCCAGCATCAACAATTCCCCCGCTCCTCATCTGGTTGGCGGCGATGAGTTTGGCCATCTCCTCGTCCAGCAGCCCTTGCTCCACCGCAGCCCTCAGGGAGAGCCTCTGGCTGACACTACCCTCCACGACCCCCCCGCTGTCCGCCTGAGCCTGCAGCAACCGCAGCGTGGGCAAAAGGTCCACCTTGCCCAGCCTCACCGCCTCGGCGCACGTGAGCTTGCTCCCCGTCACCTCATCCTTGATGGCTCTGAAGGGATGGACCTCCAGGTACCGCTGGCCAGACTCTATGTCAATTTTGCACTTCTTCATGAACTCCAAGTAGGGAACGATCATGCAGGTCTCAGGATCTACAATTCCTTCTTTCATTTCTGAAGATGACAGGGCTTTCTCCATGATCTGCTCGGGCAGCAAGCCCTGCTTCACCGCTTGACACAGTGCAAGTCTCTGGCCAGAAGCAGGATCAAAAATGCTTCCACTCCCAGCCTGGATTTCTTGCACTTCCCTCTGGAAGTCAGGACTAACGAGCCCTAACGATACCGCCTGGGGCAAGGGCAGTTTCTCCTTTGTAACTGGATGAACATAGTCCTGCAGACACACGCTTTCAGCTTTCCGGAGTTCCTTGCACAAATCTGGATCGATCAAACCATGTTTCATGGCATCGTTTACCGAAAGCCTCATTCCAGACACGTGATGGATGATTCCTCCCTCAGCGACCTGCCTGGTCAGGAGCTGAAAAGCTTTTTCCTTTTTCAGGAGCCCTTTTTCAACAGACTCTGCAACAGTCAAAGGCTGCTTGGTTTTAGGGTCCATGATTCCGCTGGTCTCAGCCTGTAAGCTAATGAGCTTCTGCCGGGTCACCTCATCAGTGCCTTTCCCTTTGGAAGCCTTCTCCAGCTTGACCAGCTCTTTCTGACTTGTTGGCTCTATGAGGCCCAGATTTGAAGCCAAAGTGACCGATACTTTTTTGCCACGTTTCAAGTCAACAATCCCCCCAGTAACCACTTGCCCTTCCAAGATCCTCATTGCCGTTTCCTTATCCAGAAGGCCAACTGCAGCGGCATCCTTGATAGAGTAGACAAAGTTGTTGCCTGGGTCAAGAACGCCACTTATCGCTTTGTCAGATGCAAGTACCTTCTGGAGAAGGTTCTCGTCCATCAGACCTTCTTCAATAACATCCTCGGTGGTTAATGATTCGCATGTATGCGAGTCAAAGAAACCACTGAACATCTTCATTTTCTCCATTAGTTTCACAGCTGTGTGGCTGGGAACCACTCCGTGGGCTACTGCTTCATTGAGAAGAAGTCTCTTCCCTGTCTGCTCATGGATGATGCCACCACTTTGGAGCTGCATCAACAGCATTTCCAAAGTGTCCTCAGCTTCCTGCTCTGCAGGGGCTGGCAGGCATGTGCCATCAACACTCTCATCATCTAATACTTCTTCCCCTTCTCCTTCTTGCACTTCCAATACACTTTCAATGCTTTCGCTTTGTCTCTCTACTTCTCCTTCCTCTCCATTTTCAGGGAGTCCAATCTCCTCTCCTCCCAGCATGCCATTCTCAACTCCTTCCTCATTCGGCAAATAAATCTCCCTGACATCTTCTGCCTCTAGTTCAGGTTCCTCCACACCCTTAGACCTCTCTGCCATGACTTCCAGACTCTCTCTGCTTTCTGAAACACCCATTGAGATGCAGATTTCGCTTTTCACCACAACTGTCCCACTTCCCAATGCCCTCTTCTGATCTTCAATGCTTTCCATCCCATCTACTGTAGCAAGCTTGGACTCTTCTTCTGCCCCAATCATCATTTCCTCTGTTTCTCTCCGTCCACTGTCAAGGTCACTGGGACGTCCCAGCATTGATAATTTTACCTCAAGTTTTGCCTTGCTTGTAGAGGCAGCTTGCTGTCTCCCAAGCTCAGCATCACTTTCACTCTTGATGACAGCCTGTTCGGCGTAAATCTGCTTTTGCTCCTCCATGAGCAGGATATCCTCTTCATCCTCTAACAGAAGGGTTTTGGGTCCCATCACCACCTCCCCATTCTCCAAAGCAGCTCTGGGTGGTAGGACCTTTTTGCTTTCTTCATTTGAAGGAGCAAACTGAAACTCAAGCTGCTGCAAAGCCAAGCCATTGCAAGGCTCTCTTTCAAGAGCTGCATCTGCCTTTGCCTCCTCAAAGTCTTCGGTCTCTTCCAACACATGCGCACTGGATCCATTTTCCTGCACTTGGATGAGGGCTTTAGTGAGATTGTTCAGCTCTCCATCTACTAAGAGCAGCTTCTGGCCATCATGGATGTTGATGTAGCTGTGGGTCATCAAGTGGAACATCAGCCTTTCATCCTCACTCCTCAGCAGAGGGTCACTTTGCTCTTTGTGACTTGTGGGACTCCTTCCAGCAGAGCTCTGGCTGTGCCTGCTTCTGCTTGGAGAGCCAGCGAGCTGCACGCTGGCCATGATGTCAGATATGACCGTTGACTGCAGCTTCTTGGCCACATCTCTCTCTAAGATGCCATGTTCAACTGCTTTCTTCCAGGACATCACCTCAGTGGTTTCTGGTATAAAGACAGCATTAATGAGTTGCCTCTTGCTGAGAATCTTGTAAACCATCTCTGTAGACAGGACTCCTTGCTCTAAAGCATCTGCAACCGGGACTATCTCCCCCGTCTCTGGCCACAGGAGCCCCATGAAGGACCAGAGGGATTCCAAGACCACCAGTGCAATCCTTGGTGCTACCAATTCTTTCCTTACAGCTTCATCAATGGTCAGTCTCTCTCCCGTGACGGTGTCGATGATGCCACCCGTCTGAAGCTGCCGGATAAGAAGTGTGCAGGCCAAATCCTGGTCAATTAAATTATGTCTCACAGCCTCATCCACAGTCAGCCTGTGCCCTGTCCTGGGGTCAACAATCCCACCAGCAAAGAGCTGGGCTTCCAGCAACCTGACCGTTACCTGCCTGTCTATCAGCCCTTCCTGGACAGCACGGAAAATGCTGACTTTTTGGCCTGATGTCAAGCTCACCATCCCCCCCGCCAGCTGCTTGACTGGGAGCAGCCTCAGCCCAGTCTCTTGGTGGAGGATGCATCGGTGCATGAGCTCAGGCAGACTGATTTTCTCAGCCGTGTTGGGGTCAATCAACTCCTTGCTGCTCTCCAGCTGAGAGAGAAGCCTGGAATAAAGCTGGGGGGTTAGGAGCCTTTCCTGCATCGCTGTCTCCATGCTGATTCTGCCCTGCTGGGCTTTAAGGCCCCCAGTGACAAGCTCAGCTTTGAGGATCTTTAGCCCAACAGTCTCACTGATCCTCCCCTCTTCCATTGCAGCAACGACGGGTAGGAGCTGCCTCCCTTCACATCTGACTTCTTCCACCCGGTGGAGAGCATCCTTCAACTCCTGCAGCACCTGGAACGTCCTGAGATCGATGACGTTTCTTGCCAGAGCTTTCTCCAAGGAGAGTTTCTCATTGGTCTCTGGAACAACTAAGTCAGATGTGATAACCTGGGCCTCCAGGAGGACGAGGCCAGTGTCCTGATCTATAAGACCTCTCTGCATGGCACCAAACACAGGAAATATCTCTACTGTGCCAAGATCGATCACTCCTGCCACTGCTTCGCTGCCCTAGAACAGAAAGAGAAGGAAAAGAATTAGATGAAACTTGAGAGTTGTCAGCACTCAGATGGTGTGAGGCCCAGGGAGGTCTCAGTTTCAAAAAAAAAAAAAAGCTTAAAAACCCTAAACAGGCTCTAGAAAGTGAGTCCCAAAGTGTTTGAAATGCAACTCCAAAGGCATCACAGCACGCAAATCGGTGCCTTTGCTAGCTTGCACATTGCCAGCAAGTTCTAATGCTCTAGTCCATCACCCAGGGCAGCACCAAGATGCTCCCGACATCCACCGGCAGTAACGCAGCAAAGCGCCAAGCAGCAAAACCCAGGAGTGATTCTAGTGCTCCACGGAGAAACAGAGGGAAGGAGACCAACAAGCACACCAAAGCTGTTCAGCAACTCCAAGAAGTAAAGACAACACAAATCCCACTATGTACTCAGAGGAGAAAAAAATACCCCCAAAACATCCACTTCAGGGTATTTAGGAACCTCTCCCAGTGCAGTTCCCACCCTGACTCCTGCCATGCTTTACATCCTGCACTTCCCCAAGCAGATCTCAAGTGCCAGGAGAGCCAGTGGACACCGCAGGGCCCCATGCCATGGAGCAGCTCCCCAGCCACCCGGAGCGGCCATGCGTTAGGACAGGAGCGCTGCATGCGGGGCAGCCCCTGAGCACGGCCACCGGCACCCGCTCCGCCCCGAGCGGCACCTCCGAGTCACCGTGCTCTTCAAACAGGGGAGAAACCTAAGAAGTCGGAGGTCCCGGCATGGAAACAGTGACAGAATCACAGAATCACATGGGGTTGGAAGGGACGTCTGGAGATCATCTAGTCCAACCCCCTGCCAAAGCAGGTCCACCCAGAGCAGGTCACACAGGAATGTGTCGGGGTGGGGTTTGAATGTCTCCAGAGAAGGAGACTCCACCACCTCCCTGGGCAGCCTCCCAGCAGACTGGGAACAGATCATTTACTTTGGTGTTTCTGGACCAAACAGTTCTCTTCTTGCTGGTAACCCCAGAGGTAGGGTAATAATTAAGAGGATAAAGAGTAATGGCTCTTTGGATGTCCAAAACACAAATATCTTTGGATGTCTGGGCTTCTCCCAGTCCCATCAGTTGGGTATAAGGTTGGCCTGAGCACTAGAAGAATTTTGTGGAGACAAGGAGAAGGGAATCTGGATTGTGGAATTAATTCCTTTTGCATCCCCAAGACCTTCAGATTATTTTTTTTTTCAATCAGTGAGACTAACAGCACGGCTGGGGGTGTTTGTGGCGGTGGCACAGCTCGGTTTCAAGCCCAGCAGAAGATGCAGCCTCCACCACGCTGGTCTGCAGGTCTCCCCCACTGCCTTCTGCTGGAAAAACCTATGCTCTCCACCACCACCACCAGCCTCAGGCATGCACGTTCAGAGATGAACAAGCCGTGGAAAGACAGAAGAGGAAGGGCAGAAAAAAGAAGAAGATAAAAAAAAAGGAGATGAGAGGGAAGGAGGTGGGGGGGGTTGGGGTGTAAAAGGCTTTTACTTACCCGAGTTGCAGGGTGTGCCTTGAGCAGTTAA
Source organism: Calidris pugnax (assembly GCF_001431845.1). Lineage (NCBI taxonomy): Eukaryota > Metazoa > Chordata > Aves > Charadriiformes > Scolopacidae > Calidris > Calidris pugnax. The sequence continues at coordinate 209,087 of NW_015090879.1, forward strand.
AGACAGAGCCTTATGGAGCAGTTCAGCCGTATCACACACAGTGTAAAGCTTGGTGTTAGCGTCCAGCATGCGACTGTTTTGTTTGCAAAAAAGAACCCCCCCAACACAGGTCGTCCTCTTTCACTTTGCGTGTTTGGTTTGTTTAAATCCCGGAGGGTTAGTTAAAACTTGTAAGCAAGGATGTCAGTTAATCTTAAAAACAGTTGACATGAAACACAAACTGTACAGGGACACATCATGCTCAATTTAGCGCGTTCTGCTTTGCATTTTTGTCTTTTATAACTTCTCTCTGACAGTTGGATGTTTCCAGCAAGCAAATGTTAAAGAGTTCCTCATGCTCCCTCTACAGTGAAGCAACTGCACCACACGAGATCATCTCGTAGATGGGGATCTACACGAAGCCCCACTGCCACCTCTTGTTTTCTTTTCTGGGCTTCATCGAGAGCGTGAGTGAAAACTGTCCTAGCCCCAGCCCCAAAGCGCGCTCATGCTGCACAAAAACAGCCCGGCACGCCCCAGAGAAGGCTTTTCTCATTTTCCTGCCCAGGAGGGAGGAAAAGGGAAAGGAAAAAACATCCTTTCCACGGGCAGGCTGCTCTCAGCTGCTCTCCTGGCAGCAGCAAAAGAAGTATCATCGAAGCCGTGATGGCTCAGCAGCCGCTAACGAGCCGGTTTGCTCACCGAAAGCTTTCTGCTGCCAGCAAGAGGGCTAACAGGCTCGCAAGAGAAAGCATTTACTGCTCTGAGACATGTGCTACGAAGTCCAATTTGGAGAGACACCATATGTTCAGGTGAAAGCTGGACAGGCAGATTTCAAACAAGCAGCCCTGTCGCCCTCTCCCCGTGAGCGGCTCGAACAGGGCTTCACTCACGGACCCAAGAGCCAAAACCAATGTCACATGTCCAGATCTGAGCGGGCTGTTGCTTCAGAGTACAGGGAGCCAGCAAGCAAACACACAAATATATCCATCGACACATGTATATACATTGATATAACACGTACACGTATATCTGTGAATGACCAAAGACAGCTCATAACAGAGGCAATACAGATGTGCTTTCAGCCCTCCCTACCCAGCGACACAAGGCGGGGGACCGATGGGAGCACTGGTGGATGTGAACAGGGAATGGGACCAGCTACGGGCCCTGAAGGTCTCCTGGGTCACCTGAGGGCCTGGGCGATGCGGTCGCCTTCCACTGGGGAGGGCATCTTCATTCAGCCAGAGCTGAGCCAAACCTCTTGCCAGACCCTGAGATACACCAGACCTCAAGGGCAAACGCCCATCTGCAGAAACCCACCTCCTCGTGTCTCCTGCACGCAGGAAGCCTGTGAGATGGAGCCCTCTGTGGTTAAAGCACCAAGAGGACCTTCCTCAGAGGGCACAGATTTGCTAAGGGGACCGTTTCTAGGACAGAAGTCCATCTACCTCCTTGCCCACCATGTCAACAAGCCAACCCTGGTGCCCAGGGCAGAGCTCTGATGACAACCATTGCCAAGGACAACTCTCCCGCTAACCCTGAAGGCTCCTGCTTGGCCTCCAGAGACCACCCCAGCCTGGATGCTCTGGGTGACACATGGATGGAAGAGAAGGGAAGGTGACCACATGCAAGTAAGAAAGTCGATGGGCTGTGAGCGGCTGGTGGCCATGAGACATACAACCAAGGAAAACCTTCTCCACACCCTGAGGAGGTCCCTGTGTCTGTGCAGCCACGGGACTGAGTGGGAACCAGTACCTTGTGCTCTGTCTCCTGAGCCAGCTGGCTCTGGAGCTGCTGGAGCTGCTCCGTGGAGTCGCTGCAGAGCGCCTGGTAGGTCTCCTTCAGATCACCGATCTGAGCAGAAATCTGTTCCTTCTCCGGATGGGAAAGCCTGCGCGGGGAAGGGGAAAGCTCTCAGGCAAAGTGCACAAACCAGCTCCCAGCTCCACAGAATTCCTGTGCTCTTCTGGGGAAGGAAAAGGCCAAAGCCACCACGAGTCCCCTCTTCCCACTTGCCCGGCTCTGCTAAACCCAGCAAGGGAAACTGTGCTCAGCAAACCGGCGTTGTGACTCCCCGATCCCCAAATATACAGGGCTGGATCACTGCTGAAGGGGGTTAATATTGCCCCAGCAGCACAAACGGGTTGCATGTTTCACAGCTCGTTGCAGATGAGACAAAAAAAGACACTTTTCATCACTGTTTTTAACAGGAGTGGGCCACTGGACCCCAGGCATGCCCCAGTGCTGCCTCTAAGGTAACTCATCTCCCCCCACTGCTCCCCCTGCCCGTCCCCTCCTCCCACTCACTTGTGGCTGTGTTTCGCCAGGAAGATTTGTGAAGTTTTGATGGCCTCAGAGATCTGTTCCTTCTTGGCAGCCAGCTCCTCATTCAGGGCCTGTCGGGGGAGAAAAAAAAGAAAGAAAGAAGCTTAATTCAGCTGTGGAAAAAGAGCAGAAGTAAACAAACTGCCTGAGGGTTGCCCCCAGTTCACCTGCTGCTCCGAGATGGATTTCTCGATGTCGCCCAGCTCTCTGCTCCCGGCAGCAGCCGTCCTGCCTTGCACGCTCTGCTTCACGCTCAGGGCCCAGACCAGGAGCTCCTTCACCTTGTCCACATGCTCCTGCTTCTCCTCCTCCACCACTTTCTGCAGAGAGAGGTGGGAGGAAGATAAACACGTCAACAGGGTCCCAGATTTCATCAAGGGGGAGAAGTTCTCAGGAGCAACCCCCCCAAAAAGGACAGGGAACTGCTGGAGAGGGGACAGCCGAGGCTACAAAGATGATGAGGGGCCTGGAGCATCTCCTTTACGAGGACAGGTTGAGGGACTTGGGTCTTTTTAGTCTGGAGAAAAGAAGGCTGAGGGGGGATCTGATCAATGCTTGTGAATACTTAAAGGGAGGGTGTCAAGAGAATGGGGCCAGTCTTTTTTCAGTGGTGCCCAGGGACAGGACAAGAGGAAATGGGCACAAACTTGAATATAAGAGGATCTTCCTAAACATGAAGAGGAACTTCTTTGCTGTGAGGGTAGCAGAGCCCTGGAAGAGGCTGCCCAGGGAGGTGGTGGAGTCTCCTTCTCTGGAGACATTCAAACCCTGCCTGGACACGTTCCTGTGTGACCTGCTCTGGGTGGACCTGCTCTGGCAGGGGGTTGGACTAGATGATCTCCAGAGATTCCTTCCAACCCCTTGTGATTCTGTGATTCTGAGATGTAACCTCACCGTGGAGCAGCGTCCATGGGGGTGTGGGAAATGATCCTACACGTTTCAAACAGAGCTCAGCTCCATGCAACACCCTTACCTCCTCCTCCTCCAGCCGACGAAGAGCATCGCTGATGTACTTCACGTGCTGCGTGGTCAACGTCACCAGAGCTGTGTAGCGAGTCCGCAAATCCATGAACTGCGAAAGGAAAGGGAGAAACGGGGCGCATCAGTCACGACCGGCAGATGCGGAGCGACGTACTTTACAGTACATGACAGGGATGGCACCATCTCTCACTTGGGAAGCCCCCCAGGCACCTCGCAGACCCCGTAGGGCACAATGCAATGCAGCGAGTCTGACGGGGAGGGTTGTGGCCACACACGGCATGCTGCACAACACTGGAGCGAGGGGGAGACTCCAGCCACGGACACCGGGGTGGATGCTCAACTCTCGACAAAGAGGGCTATCGGGATCTTTAATATCCACACGGAGCAGACAGGACCTCAGGTCCCTAAAGGTCTCATCCCAAAGATCCACACACAGTAACGCTGCCATGGCGCTCCGGTTATTTACCTCACAGGCTGAAGGGCTGAGCCGACCCCGCTGGATTTGACCCAGGGGTTCCCAGGAGTCCAGGTATTTCATACCTGGTGCCTTACAGCACTAAGCCATCCTCTCTGGCTATTGGAAAAAACAGTGAGGGTGGAAACTTTATTTATACAGGAGAGTTCAGTAGAAAGGAGCTCGTTTCAGAGGCTGCTCGGCGGTTTGCTCAGCGTGGAAGAAATGCCCCCACCCTGGCATGATTTCTCTCTCCCTCCCTCTCTCCCTGGCCAGGGCGGGCGGGCGGCCGCGCTCCTACCTCCTGCGTGATGGCATCCGAGGATGAGAGCATGCGCCGGCGCTTCATGGGGGACTTCTGCTGCGACTCGACGAACGCCCTGTACGTCATCAGCTGCAGCTCGTAGTCCTGCGACGGCAACCAGGGTGGGGGGAGAGACATGAAGCATGGGAGACACAAACTGTGCTGGGGGTGTTTCTGCCCCCACCAGCCTTATCAGGGTGCAGGAAGGGACCAGCAGCTGCACCCCGGGTAAGCGACCCCACTTCGGGACAACAGTACCTTGACAGCAGCCGAGTACTGCTGGGAGAATTTCTGACACTGGTCCAGTTTGGCTTGATTTTTCTCAATTTCTGCAGCCAAAGCCTTCAAGGAAATTCATAGCAAAAAAAACGTTTGTCAGGATGGCTGCTGCGGGTGAAGCAAGCTGAATTTCAGTCCCCATCCCTTGCTTTTCGGGTAAAGCCTTTATACTTTTCCATTTTTAATGCAAGGCCCCATCTCCACCTCAAGCTAAGCAGAGTTTCTCCACTTCCCAGGCACCCAGCTGACATCTGGAGCCTCTTCCCCACTGTCTTTTGTATTTTCAAGATCACGGATGAAAAGATTTTAGTAAAAGAACGGACACGGTCACTGCAGCAGCATCACAAGGTCCTGCCTCACCGTTTGCTGGCTCAGCTGCTCCGACAGCACCCGGCTGTCCTCCGCCTGCCCGGGCTTCATCAGCTCCTGCTGGACTGTGATCTCCTCGATCCACTGGATTAGGGCACTGTGGCACTGACGGTAATCACTCAGCACCTCCTGGATGCTCTCCAGCTCCGCATGGCTGAGAGAAGAACCAAGACAAGTAAGAGGAGGGTAAAATCCCACCATAGGCTACTAGGGATATCCCAGCCAGCGGCAGGAATCCCAGCTGGAAAAATATCGCTGCTAAGAAGCCTGATCCAGGCTCTCAGCTGAAGTGTGAAAGTTAAAGCTGTGAATGGAGGCAGGAAGCTTCTCACCGGGTCTCGATCTGGGCACAGACGCGCTGCCAGCGGTCCCACAGCTGGGCTCCCTTCTCCTGGTAGCGCTCCAGGTCGATGCTGCGCTCCTGCCGCAGACGGTAGAGCTGCTCTCCCACCGCCTTCGCCTTCGCCATCTCCTCCTCCAAGGTGGAGAAGACAGAGCTCTTGTCCTTCACCTCCCCGAGCCATTGCTGCAAAACCAGCAAGAGAGAGCACTGATTCAGTGTCACTGAAAGCAAAAGGCAACTTAAAGTCCAAGATGCCCTCCTGCCTGGAGGTGACCAGCCTGAGAAAGGGTTTATCTTCCCTTTCTCCTTAATCTGCAAAGAACTGGCCGATTATAGGGGGTGAAAAATGGAGGGGAATCATGTTCCCAGTTGGAGCAAGTTGGTTTGGCTCAGCTCCTGTCCTACAGCAACAGGACATGTAGCTGCCAAGGTGCTCACATGTGCCCTACAAGAGAGAGCACAAGCCACAGTGGCTTTTTGACCTTCACAAAGCACTAAGGGGTCACATAAGGAGCACCAAATCCTCCCAGCAGCTATACCGAGGCAAGAAAAATGGCATGGAATGCAAATTCAGCAGAGAAAGGGAAGGATCCTGCTTGACAAACACCAAAGCATTGGCCGTTTTCTGCTTGTCCACCTTGGGAAGGGACCAGCACCAACCTGCAACGCCGCTCGGTGAGACTGAATAGCTGCCAGGTCAGCGGGAACTGCCTCCTCTTGGCTCAGCTTGACCTCATACCCTTTGACCAGAGACTCTGCTCCTTGGGTGTTACGGATAATGACATCAACTGTCTTCAACCTGGCAAATCAAACAGGCAGCGTGATGAAGGACAGCCCAGGAAGGACATGGAACTGTTGGAGCGGGGCCAGAGGAGGCCACAGAGATACTGCGAGGGCTGGAGCCCCTCTGCTGTGAGGACAGGCTGAGAGAGTTGGGGGGTTCAGCCTGGAGAAGAGAAGGCTCCGGGGAGACCTTCAAGCCCCTTCCAGTTCCTAAAGGGGCTCCAGGAAAGCTGGGGAGGGACTCTGCATCAGGGAGGGGAGCTATAGGGCAAGGGGGAAGGTTTTTGAATTAAAAGAGGGGAGATTGAGATGAGATCTCAGGAAGAACTTGTTTGGTGTGAGGGTGGTGAGAGCCTGGCCCAGGTTGCCCAGAGAAGCTATGGGTGCCCCATCCCTGGAGGGGTGCGGGACGGGGTTGGATGGGGCTTTGAGCAACCTGGTCTGGTGGGAGGTGTCCCTGCCCAGGGCAGGGGGTGGGACTTGACAGGCTTTAAGGTCCCTTCCAACCCAAAACGTTCTATGATTCTATAGTGTGAGGTGTGTTAGAGGCCAGAAGAAGGGTCTTTAGTAGAATCAGGTAGATACAAAAAGAGTACTTGGGAACAGAGGCATGTCCCAACTCACTTGTCCAGGTAGATGGAAGACAGCCCATACATCTGGTCCATCTTGTTCACCACCAAGTCAAGCTCCGAGCGCAGGTGGGGGGTGCTGGGCCCTGCAGGCGCCTTGTTGAGGAAGCTGTAGCACGTCTCCGAGACCAACCTCAGGTCTGACTGCAGCCGCTGCAGATCCTCCTGCATGCGCTACGGGAGGAAGGGAAAGAACATGAAAGGAGAGCCCAAGCAGGCGGAGGAAAAGCAAAGGATTGCCCTTGGCAAAGGAGATGGTATGAAACGAAGCAGGGAGCCCACCTGGAGAGGGTTCCTGCTGCCTTCTGTGCAGCGAGACCCCCTTGAACCCCACGCAGTCACGCACCCACACATTCACCCCAGCGAAGATGAAAGCTATTTTTGGCACATGCTAAAACCCAGCAGCCATCAGCTCCCTCCCCTCCGCATCTCACAGCAGCAGGACTGACCTCCTGCTCTGCAATGCGGATGGTGTTTTCCTGGATGGTATCACCATCTGCTCGGGCGCTGCTCGGGGACTGGATCCGGCTCACGAGCCTCTGCTCACACTCCTCCAGGCGCAGACGGATATTCTTCAGCTCGGAGAGGTACGTCCTGGCAACGGTCTCATCCTTGTCTTCTGCAAGTCACAGACAAACCAAAAGAGCAGCTCAAACAACCCTGGTCAGTACCTGCCCCAGACAGGACCTGCCAGGATCCCTGGAGCCAAGTGCAGCGTCGCGCTGACACTGAGGCACCGGGGTCTCTGCTCAGATGGAAAACAAGTTAATCAAATCATCTCATTCAAACACAGCTTATAATGAGCCCAGCCACAGGACACACCGCATGATGAAGCTGGAGTCCCCGGTCTTAGTGGGGACTCAGTCCTGCTGTGTCACGCCGGGAGCCATCCCCTGCTCTGAAGAGCGGGACTGAGACCACTACATCTCTTCTCTTAAAGATTAAATGCTCAGAATGCATCCTACAGACTAAACCCATCTCCAACACTGTTTGTAAGAGGACTCAGCAGTTAAGCTGAAGTGGCAAAGCCAAGCCGTCTCTGCAGGAACATCGCTGGACAAAAGCTGAACCTTTGAATGGATGGAGAAAGGAGGAGAGCAGCTGCTCACACCATCAACTAGCTAGCTCAGGAAAAACAAAAGAAAGAAAACTAAGCCATCCCATAAATCCTTTGTTTATGAGTCCCCTCAGCTCCTGGTTAATCCATCAGCCCTTTGAAGCTCACCGTTCTCCATGGACTCCAGCAGCTGCCGGATGTGTTCCTTGGAAGACTCCACTTCCTCCTCCAGGCGCAGCCGGTCCGACACCGAGAAGAGCTCCGAGTCCCGGCTGTCCTGCAGGAAGTCCTCGTAGTGCGCCTGGAGGCTCTTCAGGGCTTGCTGGCATTCTCCTTGTGCCAAGGACCTGAGCTGCAAGTGGAAAAGCAGCACATCAGACCACCGGGAACAACTTCCTACGCATCACCTGAAGCCACCCTTAATCACCTTCACTTGCCAAATGAGCATTTCCTCTTTAGAGGAGAAGACGAGTTCCCCTGTATCAGCCTCACGCCTCCCTCCAGCCTTGCTCACTGCTTAATGAAACGTTAAGTCCTCACTCTCTTACTACAGCTCAGCAGAGAACTGCTGATGCTCTTTTTATTGAGAAGAACTGCAATTATTCTGCACAGAACCCCCAAGCTCGGGTTTTCCCACTGTTCAAGGCACCCCTGACTTCCTCAACCTTGCAGTCTCTGGTCTTCCTGTTAACACTTCCCTTCCTCCTCAGCCACACAAAGAAGCCCAGACAACGAGCGAGACAGCCCCAGAGCAGAGAAATTCCCACCGTACCTTTTCCATGCTGAAGCTTTGCACCAGGGCTATGTCCTTCCGCAGGTAATTCCAGGAGATGAGGCTCTTCGTGTTCATGTGGAGCTGGTGCCAGAGAGCCATCACTTTCTGGTACAACTGTTCGACCCTGCAAGGGGAAGGAGCGGATTGATCAGCCCCCAACCTCCCCAGCACGCTCAGCCCTCACCCTGTTGATCCACCAGCCATCACCACCAGCCAGTAGCCCATCGAGGTAGCAATCCCAGCCCAGCTCCTGCCATCCAGTGCCAAAGGTCCCTGAAGGGATCCCTCCTCCCGAATCATCCTTTTCTCTTTTGCAAGTTACTACAGCACTCGCTGAGATGGAGTTTGCAGTTGTACAACAATAGATTCCTTCCCTCACCCCAAATTATCTGTGCCACCCCCTCCTGTTCCTCCACCCCAGCTCCTCTCCCATTCCCACCCACCCCAGATCTGTCCCCTCCCGTGCCACCTCTGAGACTCCCCGGCAGCAGAGACCAGCAAGTTACCTGTTGGCCATCTCGATGGCCTCTTTGTTGGGCGGGGGGATCAGGAAGCAGACAGAAGGCACCATGGCCTCGTTCCCGGTGGGGCTGATCACCTTCCACTTGGTCCTCTGGGAATTATCCTCCAGCACGCACTCGTCATTCCGGCAGATGGTGATCTGCAACGGCACCAACACCACCCAACCCATCAGAAACCAGCAGCACATGCCTGCCCTTGCTGCCAGCCCCCTTCCTGGGGGTGAGCTGGCTTCCACAAATACATAGCTATATATATTTTAATCAAGCAACAGTCTGGCATAGTGCCAAGGCGTGCAGCACACTCATGTCTGGAGAGGAAGGGACGAGGAAGTTGAACGGAGCTGGCTACCACCACCCACGTGCTGATTTGGCTGAGGCTTGATGAAGCCCATCCTCCTTGAGGAAAAGGACTTTAACTCCTGCCCAGAATAAATCTGAGACGTGGAAATCTGCTTCAGGAAAAACAGCTGCGCTACTTCCCTCCTGTCTTCCCACTCCGTTCCTGCTCTCCATCGACAGACACCACGAAGCTCCCCCTGAACCATCATGGGCCTCGCTCTCCTGCCTCGTCCCCACTTTCCCTTTCAAAGTGACCCCCCTTCCAGGCCTCACCTCAATCTGCCGATAGTCACAAACGGCCTTGATGGGGATCGTGCTCTTCACAAGATGCTCCGGGTTCCTGGGCCGGAGCTGAACGATGGTTTTGGACCGTCCCACCAGGCTGGCGACGGAGCTCTTCGACTGAATGAGCTGCTCCTTCTCGTCCTGGCAGAATGAAGAAGGATGGAGGGGTTGCTGGTGGCAGGGGAGAAGAGGTGTCTCCCAGGCATCTCGGCACCCCCCCAACCCCAACACTGGTCTGCAAGAGCTACACTGGGATCACAAGGGCTGAACAAAACACATCAGGAAGATCCTCTTGCCCTAACGGATGGGAAGAAGCGTGAGGAGGGATGGGATGGGATATCTCATGTCCAGGCAGGGGTGGGACCTCTCCACTTACTACTCCCACCGCCCTGCAAAGCCGCATGCACACCTCTGGCTCTTTTGCTGCTAGGACAAGATAGCATTTACTTCCAAAAGGGAAAAAAAAAGAGAACACAGTGTATGCCAAAATTAAAGTCTCAGGAGGTGTAAGGGGCCAAGAGCAGGACAAGCTCCAACCCAAAGCTGGGAACATTTAGTTGTCTGGAGGAGAGACCACAGAAGCATGCTCCCTGTCCTAAAGCGAAGGATGAAGGCACGTTTCAATTAATGGCTGGAATGGGGAGAGGATGAATTATGCGGATAAAACATCTCAGGAGAAGGGGCCAGTGGTGGAGTGATCGCACAGGTCTCTGGGTTTGGGGAGAAATCTGCCAGCTGGATGAAGATGCTGCATAATGGATTGCCACAGGTCCCTGCTGGGTTCGGTGATGGGGACAACCCGGGGGGGGGGTGCGGGGCTGGTGGCCAAGGTCCCCCCAGACAGCCCCCAGCACCGACGGAGACGTGTGCGGATCACGGCACTGGCAGCTGGTGGGATTAGTGGCAGCTCAGCCCGCTCTGGCTGCAAAAGTTTAGAAAGGGTCCCAAAAAAATGTTCTCCCTCATGCTCGGTACTCTGGGGGTCGGTTAGTGAGCTAACAACAGTGGAGGGTAATTTGATGGTAAAAAATAAAAGAAAAAAGAAAAGAATAAAATGATTAAATAAACTACCTGTGCCTGTCCCAGGGAGCATGATTGGAAGAAATACAACTTTAACTTATTAGGTAAGAAAGAGTAATATTGCTGAGCTCAGGGCAGCTGCCCCAGCCCTGAGATCGTGGCCACTCTCCACCTGCCCGGACGAGCCTCTCCCACCCCAGACGGCGTCTGCCAGACTCCTGGTGCCACAGTGCTCACAAATATGGACCCCAGGAGCCCAGCGGGCTGTTCCCTGTCCTGGTAGCACCGAAGGACAGACCAGGACAACCCCAAGACCAAGACAGAGGGGATGGGACCCCCCAGGAGAGAAGACAGTGAGCCCTAAGCCCAGCTGATGCACTCGTCATGAACACCCAGTAACAGCATCCCAGCTTCACTGGGGACACGCTGGAGGTCAGTGGTGTGCCCTAAGAGCACAGCCAAAGCAGCCACCTTCCTCCACACACTCAAATGTCACCTCCTAGCACTTCCACCAGCAGCTCAGCAATTAACCCACAGCCCAAATCCTCCCCCCGTCCCCTGTTCCAAACACCATCTGACTCTTTGGTTCCATGGGTTTTGGTTTTAGGTTGGTTTTAGTTTTTTTCAGGCCAATTCGGACAATGAGATCAGGGCACAATCGCCCATCGCCTGCTCCCTGTGACGCCGTGGCTAAGCCAGGCCACATGCTCAGAGATCAGCACTGCCGAGCCCCCGAGCCCCCCGTCCCCCCGCAGCCCTGGCTCTCCCCCCACCGGCACAGCACGATGGATTAACACGGGATTTGGTCCTGATAAAGAGCAGGCATTTCTCCACATCCCATTGTGCTCCCAGCAACCCCAAAAGCAGAAACAGGAGAGTCCTACGAGTCTGCGTGACACCTCCATCAGCAGAACACGACTGGCTCCACGCAGACCGGGATGATGGACACCGATGGGGAAGGACCAGCTGAAATGTTTTATTTTTCCCCATCTCAAGCTATGAGCTTGCACAGACACCACACGCCGCCTGCTCTTCACCCCGAGGCCAGTGTCACTAATCAACAACGACCCTGTAACGACCGGGATCTGGCCACCACAGGCCACATTACACCCTACACCCCATGGCCACGTACAAACCCATGGAGCAGCTCCAAGGAAAAGTGGAACATTGACTGAGATGGGGAACCAAACCACAACACATGAAACTGTGTTGTTGCAGGAATAAAATGAGCCCAGTTTACCCTGGGAAGCAAGAGGTGCCCCAAAGCAATGCTGCTGGACCAGAGCAAGAAGGCCACCCGTCGCCCAGCCTAGGGTAGTGGGGATGTCGCAGAACCCACCATGGAGTCCTGCAGCAGGTCCTCCAGCCGCGTCAGGCTCGTATTGTGGTCACAAGAATACTTCCTTTTGATGGAGTCCTGCAGGTTGCGCAGGTAGGTCTCCGACTCCCGGGCATCGCTGAAGAACTGCAAAGGCAAAGAGGGTCACAGAAACCTGCACAAGTCCACCGAGCAGTCAGCAGCCCATGGCAGGCAAGGGACCACCCCAGCATCTCAACACGAGGAAAAATTTCTTGAGGGTCCCAGAGCCCTGGAACAGGCTGCCCAGAGAAGCTGTGGAGTCTCCTTCTCTGGAGACATTCAAACCATGCCTAGATGTGATCCTTTCCAACCTGCTCTGGGTGACCCTGCTCTGGGAGGGGGTTGGACTAGATGGTCTCCAGAGGTTCCTTCCAACCCTGACCACTCTTGATTCTATGACCTCAACCAGCAGCTCCCAACACTACTCTGACCTCAGCGCTGCAAGGGCAGTGAGAGTCCCTCATGGATGGCCAGAACTACAAGGAAGATGATCCCTATGGCCCTAGTGAGACACCCCCAGAGAGCAGCTAGGGAGAAAGAGATGACTCGGAGGGCTGGAGCATCTCTCCTATGATGACAGGCTGAGACAGTTGGGGATGTTCAGCCTGGAGAAGAGAAGGCTCCAGAGAGACCTTACAGCAGCCTTCCAGTCCCTAAATGGGGCCTGTAGGAGACATGGGAAAGACTCTTTATGAGGGAGAGAAGTGATAGGATGAGGGGAAACGTTTTTAAACTGAAAGAGGGGAGATTTAGATTGGATACTAAGAACAAATTCTTTGCTGTGAGGGTGGTGAGGCTGCCCAGAGAAGCTGTGGCTGCCCTGTCCCTGGAGGGGTTCAAGGCCAGGTTGGAGGGGGCTTGGGGCAACCTGGTCTGGTGGGAGGTGTCCCTGCCCAGGGCAGGGGGTAGCACTGGATGG
>NW_015090879.1:222390-270514 GCF_001431845.1 Calidris pugnax
TGACTCTTTGGTTCCATGGGGTTTGGTTTTAGGTTGGTTTTAGTTTTTTTCAGGCCAATTCGGACAATGAGATCAGGGCACAATCGCCCATCGCCTGCTCCCTGTGACGCCGTGGCTAAGCCAGGCCACATGCTCAGAGATCAGCACTGCCGAGCCCCCGAGCCCCCCGTCCCCCCGCAGCCCTGGCTCTCCCCCCACCGGCACAGCACGATGGATTAACACGGGATTTGGTCCTGATAAAGAGCAGGCATTTCTCCACATCCCATTGTGCTCCCAGCAACCCCAAAAGCAGAAACAGGAGAGTCCTACGAGTCTGCGTGACACCTCCATCAGCAGAACACGACTGGCTCCACGCAGACCGGGATGATGGACACCGATGGGGAAGGACCAGCTGAAATGTTTTATTTTTCCCCATCTCAAGCTATGAGCTTGCACAGACACCACACGCCGCCTGCTCTTCACCCCGAGGCCAGTGTCACTAATCAACAACGACCCTGTAACGACCGGGATCTGGCCACCACAGGCCACATTACACCCTACACCCCATGGCCACGTACAAACCCATGGAGCAGCTCCAAGGAAAAGTGTAACATTGACTGAGATGGGGAACCAAACCACAACACATGAAACTGTGTTGTTGCAGGAATAAAATGAGCCCAGTTTACCCTGGGAAGCAAGAGGTGCCCCAAAGCAATGCTGCTGGACCAGAGCAAGAAGGCCACCCGTCGCCCAGCCTAGGGTAGTGGGGATGTCGCAGAACCCACCATGGAGTCCTGCAGCAGGTCCTCCAGCCGCGTCAGGCTCGTATTGTGGTCACAAGAATACTTCCTTTTGATGGAGTCCTGCAGGTTGCGCAGGTAGGTCTCCGACTCCCGGGCATCGCTGAAGAACTGCAAAGGCAAAGAGGGTCACAGAAACCTGCACAAGTCCACCGAGCAGTCAGCAGCCCATGGCAGGCAAGGGACCACCCCAGCATCTCAACACGAGGAAAAATTTCTTGAGGGTCCCAGAGCCCTGGAACAGGCTGCCCAGAGAAGCTGTGGAGTCTCCTTCTCTGGAGACATTCAAACCATGCCTAGATGTGATCCTTTCCAACCTGCTCTGGGTGACCCTGCTCTGGGAGGGGGTTGGACTAGATGGTCTCCAGAGGTTCCTTCCAACCCTGACCACTCTTGATTCTATGACCTCAACCAGCAGCTCCCAACACTACTCTGACCTCAGCGCTGCAAGGGCAGTGAGAGTCCCTCATGGATGGCCAGAACTACAAGGAAGATGATCCCTATGGCCCTAGTGAGACACCCCCAGAGAGCAGCTAGGGAGAAAGAGATGACTCGGAGGGCTGGAGCATCTCTCCTATGATGACAGGCTGAGACAGTTGGGGATGTTCAGCCTGGAGAAGAGAAGGCTCCAGAGAGACCTTACAGCAGCCTTCCAGTCCCTAAATGGGGCCTGTAGGAGACATGGGAAAGACTCTTTATGAGGGAGAGAAGTGATAGGATGAGGGGAAACGTTTTTAACCTTAAAGAGGGGAGATTTAGATTGGATACTAAGAACAAATTCTTTGCTGTGAGGGTGGCGAGGCTGCCCAGAGAAGCTGTGGCTGCCCTGTCCCTGGAGGGGTGCAAGGCCAGGTTGGAGGGGGCTTGGGGCAACCTGGTCTGGTGGGAGGTGTCCCTGCCCAGGGCAGGGGGTAGCACTGGATGGGCTTTAAGGTCCCTTCCAACCCAAACCATTCTGTGATTCTATGATTCAGGAGAAAGCAGCCCTCACGAGCACCACAAATCCTTCCCTCCCTCTCCCCCAAAGGGAGCAGCAGCGTATGAAGCTCATCCAGCAGGACACAGCGGATGGTGACTGGGGAAATTTGGGCTGCCCCTCCCAAGTACCTGGAAATAGGCGGCGTTCTCCTTCACGTGCTGTTCCACGCACAGGCAGAGCTGCTTGATCCACTGCCACTGAGTCTGCACGGCAGCGCTGTAGGCCTGAGGAACACAATGCACCCAACAGCAATGAATAACGAGCATTTACCAGCCAGGAGGGTCAGAGGAAGGACACAGCTACAGCCAGAGGGATGTGCATCAATGCGCAAGATCTGGCTGCAGCCAGAGCTAGACACAGACACGAAGAGGAGGAGGTGGCAGACCCTGGGCTGGCGATGCCAGGGGCTGTGGTAGGCACAGGCTGGATTTCTCCCACCCCAGAGAGAAACATGTCCCCATAGCCCTTTGCTTCCTGTGAGCCTGGAGAACTCCAAGGGAGCCGAGGCCATTCCCTGCATCACCTCACGGCAGGAAAGGCCCATGCTCTGCACAAGCCTATCTGTGTCTTAATTTGAGGTAGGGATTATTTGGGAATGGCCTTGAGCTTCTCCTTGCATTCCCCAGAATAAAACAGCTCTATGGCTGCACTGATGTTCTTCTACCACCAAAAGAAACCCATGTTATCAGCCCTGGCTGGCCATAAGGGCACCCTAGGGTGGGACAGCAAGTTTCCCCATCCCAGGTGAGAAGATTTGCTGCCAGCTGATTCCTGGGGCTCCTCCCAGCTCCTCCATGTGTCCACTCACCTCTACAGTCTGCTTGGCCGGGTGGTTCTCCAGGGACAGCAGCTCGGCTGTGTCTTGGAGGGAACGGAAGATGTCCTGCTTCTCCTCCAGCTCTGTCGTCAGCTCCTGCAGGAAGGACACAAGCAAAGTCTAAGTCCCAGCTATGGGGAGCAGCCTCCCTCGGACCAGGTGTCCCACAAACACAACGAGCGGCACGGGAGCACAGCCATAAATACCAGCGGGTCCCCGGGAAACCAGCACGGCTGGTGGGAGCACCACAGCCCGTTCCCAACGGGAATCCTGCCTCCTGTGCACCAACCACACGGGGCAGATGTGGCATGGACACTAGAAACCCACCCAGGGACCTCCTGAGTTCCAGACAGTGCGATTGGGGAAAGACAGCAATTTATTTACATTGCTTTAAAGAGGAATCAGTTTTCCTCTTTAGCTCAGATTTTTTTTTTTCCCCACGCTGGTTAAAGATGACTTTAGTTCCAAATCATGCGAACATCATGCATCTTTTGATGCCTTGTCGACTGAAACACAACCGAACAAAAATGTTTTTGCACTTTCTGCTCTAGGGACAGCCTTTCCATCAGCTGTGCTCGTGAGCTACAAGCTCAGTGACTTCGGAGGGACCATCCAACCTCTGGGGACTTCAGGTCTGTTGGTGGCTGAAGGTTCCCCACCAGTCACTCACCGAGAAGTAGTTTCTCTTGGCCGCAATGTTGGGGTTGTTGTCGCTCCAGTCGTAGGCCAGTTCCTCCTCCTCCTTCTCATTCAGCCAGATCAGCTCAGCGGTGGCACGAGACACAAACCCGTGCAAGCTCTGGAGGTGCCTCAGTCGGAAGCTCGAGGTTTCCTGAACACAAGGAAGCGTCATTCCTCTTCCTTGCTCTGAAGGTGACCCATTTCTTCCCCCCCTTTCCAGCCTTGGAGCAGGGATGTCAGGGTGGCAGGGATGGACCCCACACCCCTGGCCAGTGCTCCAAGCCCACTCCGAGCCCACTCACCATCAGCTTGCAGTACTGTGTCTCCAGCTTGCCCAGTGTCTCTGTGTAGCTAGCGCGGAAATTCTGAGACATTTTACCCTGAGGGACAAAAAATGCTCCTATTAGCTGACACAGCATCACTTGAAAGCCCATCTCCAAATCCTTCTCCCCAGCTCTGTGAGAGCAGGAGGAGATGAAGAGGATGGCTGAGGGCAGCAGCCTCTTCCACCAGCCCAGTGTCAATTCAGAAGCTCCGTCCTTAAAAAACACCTCTGTCCCAGGCAGCCTGACCACAAGAGCCCATCCCGATGCCCTCACCTTCCCCTACACGTTGTGCCATGCACTGTGTCACCCAGCCCGTGCCACCGTACCTCATACATCCTGGCCTCCTTTACGCTGGAGCCCAGGTCCTCCACACTGGTATGGACGTGTTGCTGGGTCTCCAGTTGGGTTTCCACGCTTGGCAGGTCAGTGCCCCACTCTGCCCGCTCCAGTCTCATCTGAAACAGGCCAAGAGGTCCAAGTCAGCGCTCCTCATCTGCAGAAGCATATCTCACAAGGACATGAGGGCAAGGAAACCACTTAGGTCACTCAAGAGGGAATAAACACCACATCAGTCCTGGGAGAAGGTCCTACGTGCTCCAGCACGGAATGATTTTTGGGACAGCCTACACAAGGTCCACATAAGAGCAAAGGACTGACTGCATCAGTACAGATTTGCTTCCAGCTTTGAAGGGATCTTCAGATACCCAAAGATCAGCAGGTTCACAAGACAGGACAAGAGGACATGGCCTCAAGCTGCACCAGGGGAGGTTTAGATTGGATATTAGGAAAAGTTTTTACAGTGAAAGGGTCATTAAGCCTTGGAACAGGCTGCCCAGGGAAGTGGTTGAGTCACCATCCCTGGTGGTATTTAAAAGATGGGTAGACACAGGCTTAGAGATATGGTTTAGTGGTGGTTTTGTGTTAAGTTGATGGTTGGACTCAGTGATCTGAAAGGTGCCTTCTAACCTCAGCAATTCCATGATTCTAAGACAGAAAACCCAACTCAAGACAAAAGTGTCAGTTCCTTCCAGAAACTGAACCATCAAAGCCATTGTTCACTGACAAAGGCAGGAAAAAGCCCAGACCAGCTTCCGACCTTCCCACATTGCGTGAGTGGAGGCAGGTAATGTGGCCCAGAGAACCAGCACTCACCTGCATTTCCTCCACCCAGGCCAGCAGCTCGTACACAAACCGGAGGCTGCCTTCATCTTCGGAAGAGGAGATAGCCACCAGCTCTGTCCTGGTCATGGGCTTTCGGAACCAGGAGGCGGAGGAGGTGTGTAGCCCTTTGGTCAGGGACTCCCCCTTCAAGTGCGTGGTGCTCAGCGTGGAGGTGGGCGCCAGCTCCAGGGTGGAGAAATGGCCTTTCCTGTACAGGTTAGTGCATTCCAACCTCAGTGTCACCAGCTCGTCTTGCAGCCGCATGATCCTGGAGGAGCAAGCAAAGCATGGGTCAGAAGATCATAGAATGGTTTGAGTTGGAAGGGACCTTAAAGATCATCTTGTTCCACCCCCTGGGCAGGGACACCTCCCACTAGACCAGTCCCATCCAGCCTGGCCTCGAACACCTCCAGAGACAGGGCACACACACTCCCTCCTTCCCCACAACAGAGCAGAGGAGCCCTGTGCATCAGCCCCTGACCATGTTTCTCCACCTATGGACCATCCGGGACACGGCCCCTCTCACCTGAACACCAGCTCCTCCAGCTGGTAGTAGTTCTCATCCCGGAGGATCTGCACATCCACCTGTAGCTGGCGGATGAGCCCCTCACACTCCTGCAGGTACACGACCACGTCGGACTCGTACTGCACCGGCTGCCCCGACTCCAGGTGAGCCGCGTCCTGCGCCAAGAGAGAGGACACTGAGGGCTGGGTCCCCTCAGCCCCAGGCACATGGGCAGAGACAACCCTCCAGAGCAGCCTAGCATCCACTTAAAGACCAAAAAGACCTTTTGATCCACAAATTTGACTTGAGTAGAAGAATGTGAGTTCATCACTCGCTCCACACCCAGGACATCCCCTTTAGAGAAGCTCCTGCAGATGAACTGAAAGCTTCTACTGATAGATGCGCTCCCATGGACAGGAACTTAAATGTGCATCTCATTTCTTGCTTGGGTTTAACCATTTTTAGCTCCCAACCCTTACATCTCTTTCTCCCAGAAGAACACACCCCTCTTCAGAAATCCACTCCCTGTCCAGGTAGCTACAGTCTGCAACAGAGTCCTTTCTGCCTGTTTTTTAGACAAATAAAACAGATTTTTGGGGTTTTTAAGCTTCATTATACAAGAAGCTTCCCCAGAACTGCAGGTGTCCTCCAAGCCAGCACCTCTGCAGAAGTCCACCCTCAGAGGCAGCTTGCTGCACGGCAAGGCCATCCCCCTGTCCCCAAGATCACCGGGTACCCACCACTGCCCCTAGAGCCCCTCTGGGATGGGCTCAATGTCAGAAGAGAAAGGAAAGTTGTCCAGGGGAACCCACCACCCCACACAGAAGAAAGGGGTAGGGAAGGGCATAAAAGAAGAGGCAGCAAAACAAAACAAACAAACAAAAAATTAAATTAGGAGTGGGGAAAACACCTCCTCACACTCACAGCTTGCAGTGTGTTCTTTGCGAGAGTGAGTTTTTCTTCACAGCTCAGAGCACCATTCTGGATTTTATTAGCGATTTGTAGCAGCAATTCCAGCCTGCGATGGTAGAGGGAAAAAAGATGAGAGAGAAGCTTTGGGCTGTCCCTCCAGCCAGGGGATGTCCCCTCAGGGGACCCTGCCTGCCTCGGGCAGAGCACCCACCTCTCCACTGCCGGCCGCAGCAGCTTCTCGCGCTCCAGCATCTCTATGATGAGCTTGCCCCACTCCTCCTCCACGTCGTTGGGGTGGTAGCCCTGGGGCAACTTGATGCGCCCAAATTCAATCCATACCTGAGGAAAACATCAACAGAATGGCATTTTCTATACCTCCTCCTCCAGCTGGCCAGGGAGAAATTACAGCAAGGGAAGTGGGGCTGTAAGGCAGCAGCTCTGCCTCCACTCCTGCAGCGTGCTGCTTGCTACATCATTTACCCTGAGGGTTATTTCCACTTCTCCATTCCAAAATAAACCCAAACTGAGCACACTTTAGGCTTGCTAAAAGCACAACACTCCCACCTACAAGCCTCCGGGCTGCCACGATGACACTTACCTCTAACAGTTTGTAGAGCTCCTCTATCCTTCCTTTTTCCTGCTCTTTTGCTGGGATTTCAGTTTCTTTGAAGTGTATGTACTGGTTATAAAGTGCCTGCGATGAGAAAGGCTCATCAGAAACCACACTGGAGAATGCCACCACCCAGCTCTCAGCGCCGAGCACATGGGACACCACGGATGGACATTGTCCAGGACCCACCTTTAGCTCTACAGGGTTCTGGGGGAAGGATTTATCTGACATGAGTATCGTGTGCTGCTTGATCCAGGAGATGAGGGACTCCACACGGCTCTGGTACTCCAGCCACCTCGAATCCACCTCCTGTGGGGTGAGAGCATCCTTGCAGAGCACTGCAACCACTGGAACCCCCAAACCCTTCCCGCAACAACTGGCTGCTTCCCAAATCACTGTCCCAGCCTCCCACCCCACAGCGATGCTTACGATGGCACTGATCCCTTCTCCTCCCTCAGGGACTTTGGGAAAGGCATCATAGATTGAAGACACGTAAGTTATCACGGATTTCTCATCCGGAGAGGGGACGTCCACGTCTGGCAAGAAGGAAGCAGAAAGGCGGTGAGGAACAGGAGGAGGCAGAGAGGTTGGTATCTCCCCACACCAGCTGCTTCCCCTGGTTGCCCACCTTCGGCGTCCAGCAGCCGCGTGACCCCCAGCCGCTCGGCGATCTCAAAGGCTTGTTCCAGGTTCTCCCTGTTACTCTGGATCTGCACCCGCTGCATGTCCACCAGATCTGGCCTGGAAGACAAGCATCAGAGTCATGACATGTTGGTAAATGTTGATAAAGATTGAGGGAGGTCATCCTCCCCCTCTGCCCTGCTGAGGCCACATCTGCAGCACTGGGTCCAGTTCTGGGACCCCCAGTTCAAGAAAGACAAGGAACTGCTGGAAAGAGTCCAGTGGAGGCTACGAGGATGATGAGGGACTGGAGCATCTCTCTGGTGAGGAAAGGCTGAGAGCCCTGGGGCTGTTCAGCTGGAGAAGAGCAGACAGAGGGGAGCTCATCCATGCTGAGTGATAGCTAAAGGGTGGGGGGCAAGAGGATGGGGCCAGCTACCTGGCAGAAGAGATGTTTTTCCAGGTTAAAAGAGACATTGCTCCCTGCAAGCCTCACCTATATCTCCAACCAATCCAGACCATCCCCAACCACAGGGGTGCACAGGGACCCCTGGAAGGTCCCCAGCCCTTCCTCCCACCCAAACGATGCTCTGCTGCTCCTTCCTGCCTACCTGTATCTGTGGATGAGCGCGTTGAACATCTTCCCATCGCTCCAGCATGATGAGAAGTTGGTGCACTTCACCCCGATGTAACCCGCCGTCACCTTCTGTGTCCACAGAAGCAGCTTCTCCTTGGCTGACATATCCCCCGACTCCCCGCTGATGTAGATGTCGGAGATCTGCAAGGAAGCGGCAGAGCCATGGGGTGATGGAGGAGGAGGAACGACCACCAGGCACCTCCAGATTCTAGGAATTTGGCCAAGATGTGGCAGATGCCAGGAAGGGCAGGAGGAAGCTCCTGGTCACTGAGGGGGACAGGGGATCCCCACAGACATGGGAATGGACCACTGGACCTGCTGGAGAGCATTTGGATGTGGTGTGGATTGGGAAAACTGGAGATCCAGGCAGGCACAGCCATTTGCCACAGAACTACCCATGGCACGTCCTGGTGCGTTACACTGGCACCGTGCCCCCCAGCCAAGGCTCAGGGCCCACCCTGGTGAGACGGGGGCTCAGGCAGGTCTCTTCCTGCCCCAAACACGCTGCGCTGACAGCAATGCTCCCGCATCAACCCTGCTCCTGCCCAGCACCCACCAAGAGGAGCCCCAGCACCCTTGGACACGCAGTAATGGTCAGCCCCATCCAGCAGCACCCACGACTGGGCGGTGAGGGAGCATCCAAGAGAGGACCGCCAACACCATCCCTCACTGGGGCTGCCAAGGGATGCTCCACCTGGAGCATCACGTTGTTAAAAAATAAAAGAAACCCAACTTAAAAATGGGAAACAGCCCTCGGAGGTGGTATCTGAGAACATGTGTGGGGCAGAGGTCTCTCCCCGACCTCCAGCCTGTGGAGCTCCGTGGAGCGGGGCTACTAGCTCCATCCCAGCGGGAAAGGGAAGGATGGGGAGAAGGTTATTGTGTGTCTCCCCCCTGCCTCACCGTGAGATGCAGGTGGAGGGGGTGCTGGTGGCAGGGGTGCTGTGACCCACTTCCCCGACAGAAGGGACTGACAGCCACACACCCCTCTCAGACAGATGCCCAGGACCGGCTGCAAATCCCAGACTCGCACGTGACAAAACGCACGTGTCTCCGCATGCCAGCATATTCCTGATTGGCACAGCTTCCTCCTCACCCATCCTCCTCCAGCTCCCCAATTAGTACAATTACCTCCCCTTAATTAAGGGGCAAGACAAAGGGGAAGGATGTCAGCCTCACGTATTTTCCGGGGCGCCTGCGGAAAGGCAAGGCGGGCTGGTTGCTCGCCGGATTCCCCCTCCCAGGCGCCGCAGGGAGAAGGTGTGCCAGGACCCAGCCCTACCCGCCGTCCCTCCGAGCCCCCCCTCCACCGGGAAAACACCCAGTTGCTTTATTCCCCCCACCAAAAAATACACAGGGATCCCGCCTGGCAGGATCCGGCAGGATCGGCACCCGGGGGGACTGGGGAGGATGAGGATGCTGCCGGCGGGGAGGATGCTGCCGAGGCTGGGCAGTGTAATTGGTATGCCGCAGCTCACCTCCCTCCCCGAGCCTGATACGCTCATCACACACAAAACTGCTCTTTGTCAGCCGCTGCCACACCGACGGCGCTGCCTTTAACTCCTCCAGCTCCGGAGGCCAGGTTTCCTTAGGGATGCCAGGACCCGGCCCCAAAGCCAGGATGGACGGGGCGATGTGCAGGGCGAGCAGCAGGATGGGACCCTCCATGCCTGCAGGGAGGGACCCACAGACCTCCACCTGCCCAGCACCCCATACTGATTACCCAGCAGCTCTTAATTAAGAGCAGAATGAAACCTTCTACAAACCCACCCATGGGCTGTGCCCCACCTGGGCTCTCCAGGGTCACTGCCCATCGGGGAGCTCCTCATGGCACCCAGCTCAGATAAATCCTTTATTTTCAAACATTCACCCAGCACTGGGGTTCTCCAACTGCTGGGCCTTTCCCCGAGGGCATCCTTGCAGGAGAACCCTCCTAGAGCTGCGCTTACAGAGGTGCAGGATGAGGCACCAGCTCCACCCTCCTTTCTTCACATCTCTGTGTCAGGACAAAGATTTATGGAGGCTCCGGCGAGAAGAGGGAGCAGAAACTTGTGGGACCTGGGGCCAGCCCCTTCCAAACCCTTCCAACATGAGCCTCATGCATCAAGCAACCGGTGGCAGGACACTGAAGGCCAGATGGTGGCTGTGACACCAGTCCCAACCCGGCAAAGGTGTCAGGGAGCCACAGCCCCTTTCCTACCCCTCCAACCACATGCTTGTCCTGGGGCGTGCAGAGCATGGCCAAACCCAAAGGTGCCTTCAGCCCTGTCACCTCCAAAGAGCAACAACGGGCTCCAAACCCAAACACAGCATCATCCCCCTCCTCTTCCTCTCGGAGCAGGCAAAGATCCCCTGCATATCCATGTCCACCTACCTGACACCCACAGGCAAGGGACATCCCAGACTCACACCCAGCCCAGCAGCCCTGAGGGAGTATGTGCCACCAATGACAGCAAGCACGCCGAGAACCTGTGGCACCACCAGCCACAGCCACCAGCTCTCCGGCCACTCTCTGGCCACCACTACTGGAGCAGAGGACACGATGGTTGGTCCCCAGGGGATGCTTTCCCAGCAGAGATGCTCAGAGGGGAAAAGGTGTCACAGGATCTTCCTGTACCAGAGCCATCCTGCCCACGCTCACCACAAGGTTGCACCTCCTCGAGATGACTGTCCCCAGGGGCCACCAAGACCTGGGGTCCACTCAACCGAGTCCCCCCACCCTGCTCCAAAAAAGGGGCGAGGATACACACAGACACTGACCATTCCTCTGGCTGTCCCCAAGCTCCCCCTCTGAGCCCAGCGGCCACCTTTAGGAGGAGACACTGTGGTCACACTGGCTCCAGCACCCTTGGCCGGCCGACGTGCCAGGTCGCTGCCATACCCCGAGGAGCTCCGGGCCGCGCCACCGCTGTGCCCGCTGAAGGAGGACGGGCTGCGGGAGACGGGCAGTCCATGCCCATCTCCCTCCCCGTCCCGAAACGATGGCAACCCCAAGGTTCTCCCCATGCTGGGGTTCTCCAGCTGATCCACCATGGGGGACGGCGTAGACAGCTCCGAAACGGTGCCCGGCTCTGCCATGGAGGAGCAGGTCCATGCGGTGCTGGAGCTGGGATCGTTGCTGCCTCCTCTCCCCCAGGCATCCAGGGTGGTGCTGGCCACCGGCTCCCAGCTCTTGGCCGGCTCCTGGCCGGACGTGGTGCTTGATGGGGACAGGAGTCCCTCCGTACGGCCATTGGTCCCCCGGGGCAGGGGCAGCAGCACGGCCCGGCGGTTGCCCGCGCCGCTCCTCTGCAGCTGGACCAGCTGGCTCACCGCCTTCTCGCAGCCCTTCTCGGCCGGGTTCTCCAGCAAGCGGGCGATGACGGTGGTGCCTTCCTCCAGGGCAGCCCCCGCCGCAGCCGACCGCCGCGGCTCCAGCACCAGCCGAGCTTTCTGCACCTCTCCCTGAAACCGCTCCTTCACCTGCACGATGAGCCCAGGGTGCAGGGACGCAGCAGGGTTGGGGTCCCCCCCGACGCCCTGCCAGCTCCCAGCCAGCTCCTCTCCTCCCTCCTGCCGCGGGGCCGCCTTCGACTTCGGTGCCTCCTCATCCTCAGCCACCCCCAGGGCCGGGGGCTCCTCCTGCGGGGCTGCCTCCGGCATCGCTCTCCTCTTCCCCCTCCGCCTCCGTTTAAAGCGGACCCGTTTTTTGGGAGACAGGGGTGCCTTTCCCACAGCTTTTTCCTTCGGCTCTTTAACGCAGCCCAGAGAATTCCCCATCTCCTCCTCCTCCTCCTCCTCTTCCGCGGTGCCGGCAGCAAGGCAGTTAAGCGAGTCGCCGGCTCCCGAATAAATCCCGAGACGGGCTTCATGGGATCAAACGCCCGCCGTACACCCTGCCGCCCACCGCCCGTCGCTGCCGCCGCTCCCTCCCGCCAGCCCTGCCGCCGCCGCCGCTCCAGACAGCCATCTTACAGCCTGGGCGCTGGGAGAAGACAAATTCAAAGCATCTCACTGCAGTTCAGAAATCACTTGACCTAAAAGCAGAGGGAGCGGGGATTGGCTGCGGCGTCCTTCTCTCCAAATATGAGGTAATTGGAGCACAGCCCTCGCCAACACAAACGGGGGGGGCAGGAATCGGGCGGCGGAGCGGGGAGATGGGGGGTGGGAAGCAGGATAAACTGGGGAAAGGTGGGGGGTGGGGGGACATAAAAAACACAAAATCCCAGGGAAGCTTGGCAAAAGGTAGCATAAAGGAAGGGGTGGGAGAGAAATAAGGGGGGAAAAAAAAAACAGAAGCAGCAGCAGGGAGGAGTCAGAGCGGCTCTGCCTGCACGCCGAGATGGGGACGCGGGGCTGCTGTGCTGGCAGCACCCACAGGGGTTTCTCTCCGATTTGGGAGGTTGGCTCCTTAATTCTTAATGCTGAGAGCCCCCAGAGACCAGCCAATGTGCCCACCCCCCCCACCAGGGCACAGAGGGGCAGCCCAAGGTGCCCTGGGGACCCAGCATCGCGTCAGGGAGCTGCAGATGCGGGGTCCTAACAGGCTACGGCAGCACCCATGCTCCCTCCAGCACCGATGCTCCTGGCCCCACATCCTGCCCCAAACGCCGCCGATGCAGGGGGTAGAGGAGCATCCCGACTCCTCTCGCCAGCTTGGAGGGACCGGAGTGGGGTAAGACACACCAAAAGCAGGGTAGAGACAGAAAACAGGGGGGCACCAGCCCACCCCGAGCCTCTCCCATGGGCTCTCCCAGCCGCCTGCCCCCAGGCAGCGGCACTGGGACACCGGAGATTAAGATCTTCACAATGGAGCCACAACTCCAGAAAAAATCCCTTTAGTGCAGCAGGGAGAGGACACACAGGCTCGTTGGCACCAGCCCAGCTCCCCTGGGGCCCTCTTGTCACCCACCCTGTCCCCCACGGCAGGGTGGCAGCATTCCCCCCTCCCAGCTGGGCATGCAGGAGACCCAGAACCTCTTGATCTCCCCTCCCTGGTCTCCTGCAGCAGAGGATGCACCACGGCAGGACATGGGGAGGACAGTGGGGACAGGATGCCACCAGCCAGGGCCTCACCAGAGATGACAGTGACTCATCAGCATCCAGACCCTGCTCAACCCTGGCTGCTTCCCGGGGCCAAAATGCCGGCAGAGCGCCTCGTCAGCAGCCTTACGCCCAATTTATCCCCCCAAAAGGTGCTGCTCACTCCTCCTCCATAAAGGAAAACCTTCCTTACGAGGTCTCAAAGCCATCGTGAGTGTCCCCTGGAAGATGCCAGCGAGGATCCGCAGGGAGGATCCGGCAGGGAGCCGGGACACGGCAGCTCCCACGGCGCTCAGTCCCACGGCAGAGACAGCCCCAGGGCTAATGCCACGTGGCTAACGAGCTGCTGACAGCAGCACCCCTGAGCAAGCCCCACACGCCACCTGCACTGGTGGCATTAGGGACCACGCATCGTCCCCCTGAGGGCTTCAAAGCTATAACCAGGATAAGTTGAGGTTATTAAAGACCCGAGACCCTGTTTTACAAGAGCGTCCAGCACACGGCTGCTGGAGATGGTCCCAAATGTCTTCCCCAGTGCCCCAGCTGGGTCAGAAACCTTCTCCCATCCCTGACATCAATCGCTGTCACACAGATGACACTCTCCATCCCATTGAAAGATCCTGCAGCTGGGAGCACCTCGGGCTAACAGCCCCACACGGGTGTGAGCTCAGCCTCTCCCACCATGGCCCCCTCCAAATTTGCTCTTCTCCTCCAGAGACTCAGCTGAGCAAACAGCTATCACCACCAACCCCGGTGCCAACCGGGAGGCCGCTGCACACAGCCCATTGTTAACGACTTCATCACATAAACGATGAGAAAAGGGCACTGCCATTCTGCGGCACTGGTCTCCGTGACACTGCAACGTGTTTTGAAGCTCTGGACCGACCTGCATCCTCCCGGCATCGCCACGGAACACACGGAGAACCAACACGCTCCCAATGTCACCCCGTGGTCCTCCAGGAAGAAACTCTCATGTCCTACCTGGAAATGGAGGATGATCGTCCAGATGAGCCCCAGGGTGAGCTTGGGGTTGCCGTCCGTAATGTCATCGTTGCGAATGTTCACCAGCTTCACCTGAAACAGAAGCAAGAGGGTCAAAGATCAGCCTCACCCACAGGGAGCAGGGGGACACGACCCCAACCACCCTATCCCCCTGTCTGGTCCCCAGGACAGGTCCACCCTGTCTGGACCCCAAACACTCCAGAGGGGAGTGGACACACAAGAACCTTGGTGCTTCCTGAAGAGGCAGCGAGGCCTCGGGAAGGGGGGAAGGAAGGATTTATCCCATCTCTAGCACTCTCCACCTAAAGTGCTTTCCCAGCACTTAATGGCTTTATTTCAGCTCGCCCGGAGAAGTGCCTCGGCCCCAAAGCCCTGCGCGCTAGTGCATTATTTAATAGCTACAGACCATGGAGCATGGTTCAAAGAGGACGGTGGAGCTTTATTAACTCCCTCCTGGGTTCAAAACCAAGCTGCCAATCAATCAGCCCTAACGAAGGCAGAAAGGCCAGCACTGCCCTCGCTGAGGGTCCTTCCGAAAGCCCCCCCATCCCAGCAGACCCTGGCCCCACGCGCTCCCAGAGCTGCTCCCTCCTGCCAGCTCTGCTCCGGGGGTGGTTTAAACGCTCGTGCGGTCCCTGAGCCCCCTGGAGATGCCTCCAGCATCAGGAGCACCAGCCTCGGTGCTTTGAGCAGATGCAAACCGGAGCGATGCTGCCTGGCTGCTGCTCCTTCCCTCCCTGCAGCCGCCTTCCCGGGGAGCTGCCACGTGCTTTGGGCTCCCCACAGGGGTGTCCCTGCTCCCCGACACTCAGTGGGACCCCAGGAGCGTCTGGGGTAAAGGTGTCCCAGCAAGGTGGCTGCCACCAGGCCATCACGCTTCAAAGGAAAAAAAGCTGTTTCATCCAAGTAGAGAAACAAGCTCCCAAGAGCCGCTGGCAAAATGTCTCTATCAAGGGGCTGGGGAGGAGGCGGGGGGGGCTGGAAGCAGCTCACCCTCCCTGGAATGGGGCATGTGCTCAAATTTATTCAGTGCCCTCAGGCCAGCACAGGGAGAGAGAAAAATCTCTGCTTCAGCACGAATGGGTACAATTTATCATCGTCTCTCGGCGTATCTGGGGGAGCATCATGGCGGGGAGACCTGACCGAACAGGCGGAACGGGCCACCCAGCCCCTGGGGGCTGCGGGGGTTTTACCTGCAGAGCCAACAAGTCTGGGGATGTATCCCACTGCTCCAGGCGGGATCTGCCTGGGGCGGGGGGGGCAGAGGATGCCTTGTCCCTACCAGCCACACGGGAGCTGCGGATCCAAAAAGCACCTCCCAAAAACTCAGTGGAGGGAGCCTGCCCTCCGAAAGCTGAAGGGTCCAACACGTCCAGGGGGGTGATGCCACCCAAGGGGGCACCCGGCTGTGCCAGCGCTGAAGCCATGGTGGCATGGGGCAGGGCAGGAGCCAGCTGTCCCCTGTAGCTGGTGGGGAGGTACAGACGTTCATCCCCACTGCCAGCATCTGCCAGGGAGCCCCAAATGAGGCTTTTGGGGCGCAGAAGAGACCCTCTGTGATGTTTGCAAACCCCTTTCCCAGAACTGAAGTCCGGTCCCTCATGTTGATACTGGTTTTTGTGCCAGATGGGTGGTTCTGAGAGCACACAATGCCTGGGGGGAAGTCTCCCGACACCCGTCCTCAAACAGCACCGCAGGGATGGGCACACCCTGGCACAGGCTGATGCTGCTTCTTGACACCCTTCCTGAGACCCCCACCCCCCCAGGAGAAAGAACCACAAATCACCCCAGCTCTGTGCCTGGACCAGCCAAAATCACAGAATCATGGAATTGTCAGAGTTGGAAGGGACCTCTACAGATCATCCAGTCCAACTCCCCTGCCAAAGCAGGGCTGCCCAGAGCACATCACTCAGGAGCATCCAGGTGGGGCTTGAAGACCTTCAGAGAAGGGGACTCCACACCCTCCCTGGGCAGCCTGTGCCAGGGCTCTGCCACCCTCACCAGAAAAAAGTTCTTCCTCCTATTTGAGTGGAAATTCCCATGTTCCAGCTTGTGCCCGTTGCCCCTCGTCCTGTCACTGGGAACCACTGGAAAGAGTCCAGCTCCATCCTCCTTCAACCCACCCTTTAGATCCTTGTCAGCATTAAGAAGGTCTCCCCTCAGCCTTCTCTTCTCCAGGCTGAAGAGCCCCAGCTCTCTCAGCCTTTCCTCATCAGGGCAATGCCCCAATCCCTCCATCATCTCTGTTGCCCTACGCTGGACTCTCTCCAGTAGTTCCCTGTCTCTCTTGAACTGGGGAGCCCAGAACTGGACGCAGGATTCCAGTTGTGGCCTCCCCAGTGGGGAGCAGAGAGGGGAGAATGAGCTCCCTCGAGGGATCAGAATCAGCCCTTACCTGTCGCTGCTTCAGGAAATCCAGGGCGATCTGCACGTTCTGCAGCCGGTGGAAACGCATCCTCCCCTTCTCACGCGGCTGCGAGAGAGAGAGGAGACCAGCATCAGGTCAGGCTCCTGGGGATGGGGTCGGCAGCCCCCCCCTGCCCACCATGCACAGCCACCCCCCCGACATGCCCCGGGAGCCACCAGGCAGCCCCCCCTGACCCTGTGCTCAGTGTGCTGGCGTCACCCCCCATGCACCCCACACCCCCAGCTCTATCTCCTTGCTTCAGAGGCAAATTAAGTCATGGCTACACATGATCCTGCTGCGAGAGGGGGGAAAAAGGCCACGGTGGGGCAGGAAGGTGGGGAGACCCTGAGATTGTCACCTCCTCTGGGTGCCACGAGAGCCCAGGGGGACACGTCCAGGCTCTGAGCCAGGCCCTGCAGGGTAGGATTGGCTCAGCCTCTAGATCTCAGGGCAGGATCTCACCCATCCCACAGTCAGCCAGACCAGAGGGATCAGCAAAGAGAGATTTACCCGAGCAGGTACTTATCCAGGAACAGGACAGGTACACGGAAGGATAGGAAGCAGAGCAGATCTGCTCCACAGCAGGTCATGGGGACCCTGGAAGGGACCAGACCCAGGTCCCCAGTGACAGTAGAGAAACCTCAACCTCAGCATCAGCCTCTGCAGCCCTGGCCCAGCTCCTCCTGAACTCAAGCAGTGCCTGCTGCTCCAGGAACCATCTCTGAGCCCTTGGGGAGGGGAGAAACAAGGTGCCCTGGGCTCTCTTTCTGCCACTGCTGTGGGCAGGGGGTTTTCCGAGGTAGCCGGTGGCTGAGCTGCGGCTCAGGGAAGGGTACGGGACGCTGGGTCTGCTCCGAATCAGCAGAACCGGGGAGGATCAATGCCCAAATCCTGATCCCAGCCTCAACCCGAGGCATCAGCAGGATGCTCTGACCCATGAGGACACCCTGAGTCCCCCGAGTCACCTTCCTTCCCCAGCCTGAAGGGGAGGCGCTGACCCTGCAAGGGGAACATCTCCAGGAAGGTGCTGCAGCCCCAGCTTCTCCTGGAGGTGACATTGTGCATGAGGGAATCATCACCCAGAGCAAGGGGGCTGGAAATCCCACCTTCCCTTGCACCTGTGCAAGGTTTTGGGATCCAGCCCCTTTGGGGTGACCCTTGTCTGGGGGCCAGGTTGTGCTCCCACCTCCACGCACATGCACGGGGTCGCTGGTGGCACCTTGGACCCTACGGTGACACCAGCCCCACGGGAAGGTGCCCATGCCCGGAGCCTGTCCATGCAGTGCCAGGTGAGCAGCCGTCACCGCCGTCCCCCGAGGGGACCCGGCGGGCAGCAGAGTGCAGGGACCCATCCTTGTCCCCGTGGTGGTGGTGGTGGGGGGACACATGCTGTCACACCAGGTGGGTGGCGTGCCCTGACTGCGGGTGACACTGCCGTGCACGCACAGATAATCCAGTTCGGGTGACCACAGCCCGGTAACGAGGACCGCAGCATCGGGGGCCACTCCGCTCTTACACCTTCCCCTCCGCAGACCCTCGCTCGGGGCGAGTTGGGTGGGTTTGATGAAAAATCACGGATAAAATCCAAAGGAGGGGAAGGTCGGAGTCCCCAGCGATGCTGGGCTGAACTGGACTATCCAGCGACACTCCAGCATCCACCAGGGATGCGCTGCGACCGGGGCAGACTCAACCTACTTCTTCATCCTCATCATCTTCCTCCTCACGCTCCTCGCTGCTCGCACGGCACCAGGCCGGCGCTTGCACCAGGCGAAGGCTCCTCTGAGCAGGCGGCTCTACCGGCTAACGAGGAGGGGAGGGGGACGGCGGCAACGGGAGGGTGACACAACAGGGAGACAGGATGGAAACCAAAATGCAACAACACCCAGGTCAAAAAGGAAAAAGAAAAAAACAAAAAAACAAACCAAAACCAAAAGAGCGAGGAGGAAGGCGGCTGGGTCTCCGGCACACCCCGGGCTCCAGCGTGGAAATTTCCCCCCCACACCGGCTTCGGAAGCCAGAGTGAAGGGAAGGAAGTTGTCTGGATCACAAGGAGCTCGATCCAATTTTTCAGCCCCCACAAAAACTGATTTGGCATCTCTGGAGGGTAATGGAGGGAGGGAGGGAGGAGATCTTTGCCCAGATCCTATTTTAGGGGAAAACTAAAATAATTCCTGCTGTGCCACCCTGCTGCAGGAATCAGGATCTTCTCAGAGCTGAATGAATGTGTCAGTCTGAGGAGGAAGAGGCGGAGGAAGGAGGGGGAGACTCTACAACGCTCCAGACTCAGGAGGAGGTTTGCACGCCGCCGACTGCTACAAGTTCAGCCCGTGCAGGAGCCGAGCACGGGGCAGGAGTGACAAATCTGGGCTGAACCACTGGGCACACTGTCACAGCAAGGCTTTTAGTCAAAGTTATTATCCATTATTTTAACTACAGAGCCAAATCTAGAAGATAAAGGTGTGTAAAACTTCCCAAAAAAAAGAAAAAAAGAGCTCTACCCAGGGGCACCATAAACCTGCAGTTTTAATCCCATGGTTTGGTGGTATCCAAGAGACCAGCCTGGGGTTTGAGTGAAAAGAAATAAAATCATAATAAATAATAATAGAAATAATAGTAATAATAATAAAAGAAACAACAAGAGACATTTGAAAACAAAAGTATGGCATAAGAAATGACAGCTGATGGCTGGGAACAGAGGGGAGGATGGAGGGGGCTCAGGGGGAGCGGGACAGCAGCATCGCTGCCCAGCCCTGGGGACTTACCAGCTTCACTCCCGACAGCACCTCCAGGAGGGAGATGAGGTTGTGGCCATCTCGCAGGTCTTCGTAGAGGTCGTTGATGTGCTTGCGCACCTGGGGAGAGCCGGGGAGGAAAAACCATCAGGGCTGCTCACAGACGCCTCCCTCCCTCCGAGCCGCGTCCATTTAAAACGGTTATTCCAGAATTATCCCTAAGGAAAGCGGCCTCCCTTTTCCCCAATGACCTGGCAGAAGCTGCTGCCAATTTTAGGCACAAAATCAAACCCTTGAACCATCCGCACTCCAGGTGACCCTGTAATCTTGCAGGCAAACCTCTGCAGAAAGGGTAGCCCGGTCCCAAAGGGGTGGTTTTATGGCTCACACGACTTTACAGCATCTCCCAAACCCACAGCACCCAGTTCCACCCCAGAGCAGAGGAAGTTTCTGTGGGGCAGCGTGGCCTCGGTACCTGCTCGAACCCCAGCCCTTGTCCTGGGGTTTTACTCTCCCGGGAATCCCCAGATGTTTTCCCACAGCAGCCTCAAGATTTTTCTTTTTTTCCCTTCTTTTTTTTCAGAAGATTTACAAAAGTTTGAAAGGCTGGCAGGAAAATACAGCTGTGACACCTAATGCCCAAATGGCTTTTTTTTTCTTTTTTTCTTTTTTTTTTTTTTTGGCAAATGGAGATTTAATTAATTAAAAAACACCTGGCATTAACCAAGAAAAGCAGGAGGCAATGTTAATCCTGCTTAGCCCCCACCGGCTGCAAGCATCTCCCTTTGGGGCTCCTCTCCAGGTGGGAGCATCCTTCCAAAGCCAAAAAAGCCCCTTTGCCTTGGCAAGAGGGATGTGAGGGGGGAGCAGCCCCACGCCAGGACCCCCCCTCCTTTGCCTGTGACCCCATGGGGGAGCAGAAGGACCCCATGGAACGGAAGGACCGGAGGTAAATGTAATAGGAAGGGCTGTGGCGATGTTACAGTGCCCTCCAAAGGCACCGGCACATTTCCACTGCAACCATCTCTGCTCTCAGCACAGAAACACCCAAATCCAACACAAAAATGCCTAGGAAAAAATAAAATAAACATTAAAATGCATTTATCTGCCGGTCCTGAGCCAGAAGGGACAGACAGATGGTCATTTAACCCATCTTAGAATACATGACTCTTACCTTCATCAAGTGTTTATTGACCCATTTAGTGAAGGTTTTCTTTTGGACTCTGTCCCGTTCATCTGTCAAAAGAAGACAAAGGCGGCTCTTGGTCAGTGTTTCTCACGCAGAAACTCAAATGACTTTGAAATGAAGGGAAGAGACAGAGGAATCGCCGCCAGTGCCAGGGCCACGGGACGGATCCTGCACCCGCCCCACGGGAACAGAAGCTGCTTATTCACGGGTTTGTGCGAGACGGGACCTTTCAGGCGGCTCCGAGGTCTCTCTCGGGCAGGGACGGAGCAGCATCCACCCAGCCAGAACGAAATATGCTGCTTTTTATGGGGAAAAATAGAGCTATTTGAATAAAAGCAGTGTGGATGGTTGGGATGGGTATAGCTGCAGTTGGCAGCAGCAAACGAAGCCGGAAAATCTATCCCCCTGGCCAGGACCCCTGTGTCTCCTTGTCCCCCTGGGCCAGCAGTACAGGGAGGGAGGGGGGAGCATTGCCAGAGCCCCCCCCCAGCTTTAGGAGGGTGTCCCCCTCCTCTGCCTGCTCCCAGGAGGTTTAACACATTATATAAACCCCACAGATGTCCCGTAACAGGCCTCTGCCGGGCACCAGCAGCGCGTGCAATTAGCAGCTTATTCTGTCGCTGTATTTTTGGTTCATTGGATTGTCAGGATTTAAGGTTTATTTCCATCCCCCAGCTCAGCCGAGGGCACCCTGGCCGGATGCTGGGAGCTCCGAATGCCAGTGGGGCAGGGTGACAACGTGGGTCCTTGTCCCCAGGGGTGGCCGCCAGCCCCCCGGGGGGGGGGCAGAACAGGAGATCTGTGGTGATACCAAGCAGCAGCAGGCTTTGCCCTGCCTGTTCTTGGTGCAAAAAATAATATCACACAAAAAACCAAAGGCAAACAAGGAGAAAGGAGGGGCCCAGGGGGCACAGAGTGTCCCACAGCCCCCACCTCCCCACACCTGGGCAGCGAGGGGGGCTCAGGGCAAGCCCGGCAGCCAGCCCCTGTGCCAAATGGGACCACCTGGTTTTAAAAACATCATCTCGGAGCAGAGAGTGCCCGGTACCGACCCACGGCACCCAACCCCAGGATCCCGACGCTGCCCCGTCCAGCCCAAGGGATCCCCAGAACCAAGTGGGAAAGGACAAAACCCCACTGCCCCAAGACATCCCTTTGATGTCACGGGCCACCAGGCAGAAGACACCCTTGCTTTTGGTTTTAAGCCAAAAATCAAGAAAATGGGAAAAAAACCCAGCATCTCTCAGGCTGGGCTCCCCAGCCACGCTGCGTGTCCTGCCCAGACAGCCCCACGTCCCCCTTCCCAGGGTGGGGGGTCCCCACACTGGCCAGGCAGCCATGGCCCCGGGGACCCTCCTGGGGTCGGGAAAACCTCCACCCACGCAGATTTGAAAGCACAATCAAACATCCCTCCTCCTCCTCCTCACCCACCCACCCCATGGCTTCCCCCATCTGAGAGCCCCACGGTAAAACACGTGGCATGTCGCCGGTGAAGCCCTTCCACGCATCCCCCCCTTCCATCCGGTGGCCACAGCACGGAACCAGGCACCAAAACCCACCCACCGGTGGCCACCCTCCCTCCCCACAATGGTGCGGCCGAGCCAGGGCTCCGAGCCTGGCACCGCCGGCCGCCGCCTGCCATAGGAAGCCGCGTCACCCCCACGTGTTTTTGGGGACCTTTCCTTCACCCGACCCCCCCCAGAGCCACGGTGCCGGGTCCCTTCCCAATCCCAGTGGATTATTCCAGGTGGATAAAGCTTGGGCCATCCCCTGGCCACGGCGTGGTGGCCCGGTGGGGGCTGACGGTGGGTGGGGAAGGGGAGGACGGGGGGTACTAACCGATGCAGCACATCCGGCACACCAGGCAGGCGCTCAGCGGCCTCTCCTCCCCGGAGAGACGCCACCTCTCCATCGCCCCGGCCCAGGATGGGCAACGCTGGCTCCCGGCAAAGCGGTGCCCACCTCCCGGCTCCTGGGGAAAGGGGGTCTGTCTTCCTGGTGTCAACCACCCTCTCGCCGACCTCGGCCCTGGCGGGTGGGTTGACTTCTCGGCCGCAGCTCCTCCCAACCGCGCCACTTCCTACACCCGCTGCCCCCGGCGCGGGCACCGGCCGTTCCTCCTCCGGGGCATCACGTCCACACAAACACCACCGCGATGCCAACAGCCGCAGCGCCCGCGCTGCCCCTGGCTCCTTGGGCTGCTCCGGGTGCTCCCAGCCCAGAGTACCAGCTCTGTTCCAGCAAAATCCCCACCGTCCCGTGTTCCCGGTGGCCAGCAAATCCGTTGGGAAAGCTCCCGGCGAGGAAGGGCAGAGCTTCTCCCTCCCTGCGAGCCAGCAAGAGGAGGCTCCAAGCGCGGTGCCCAGCGCGGACGCAGCTCCCGGCAGCACAAAACCAGCAGGCTCAGGGTGCCGGGCACCCAGCAGGCTCTTGGCTTGTTTTCCCTCGTCTTGTTTTCCAGTTAATTGCACCGGGGACAGGAGGGACAATGCCGGGCTGTTCTCCTCCCGGCTCCCGCCTGCCCGCTCACGGCTTCTTCCCAAATCATTTCCCGGGTCCGAAGCGCCGGAGCCAGGACCCCGCTCGGCATGCGGGGAGATAACGGGGGCCTCCTTATCACCGCCTCTCTTCCTTTTCTTCTAAATATAATCCCTCTGCAGACCTTTTGCCGGCAGGAGCCCCACCGCCCCGGCCAAAGGAGCCTGGGGAAGGCGGGAGCGTGTCCCCGAGCATCGCAGGGAGCACGCGGGGACGTCGGCACGTCACCGGGTCCCCCGCAGAAACTCTGCAGCGAGGCACCTCTGAGGCCGAATCCGGGGGGTGCCCACAGGCCAGTGGCTCCTTGGGGTGCTCCCTCTTCCCATCTCCTGCAGAATTTGGGGGGTTTCTTCCCCTTTTTGGCCCTGTCTCACCACTTTTGGGTGGTTCCCGGGCTCTAACCAGATTACACCTCCCCACTCCACACCCGCGCTATCGTCTGAGCTAATAATAATGCCTGGTTACTGCTTACTAACGATGTTAAGGCATTGCAAGCTTATCTCTCCCCGGCTAATCTTTTCCAGAGTCACCCTGATAAGCAACTCGTTGCAATTCCCCCATGCCTGTCCTCTCCCCTGGCTAGCAGGGTTTGCTGGCCCCAGCCACCGAGAGCCACCCAGTCACCAGCTGGGGACAGCGAGCGGAGGGGATGGCCTGGGCAGAGGGAGGGCATGGATGGAGGGAAGGTTACAGCGACCGAAGGAAATCACAAGAACAGCCAGGGCAGGAGAAGCCAACTGTGGATTCTTGGGTGCCCCCACATGCAGGACACAGAAGAAAGGATGGCGGCAGTGACACAGGGAATATCACTGGGGAACGGAGACCCTGCTGCCAGCAGCACCAGTGGGAACCACACTCAACTGCCCATGTGCCCATGTGCCACACAACCACGCCATGGTTTCCAGCACTGCCAATGCCATCGGAGCCGCACTTATGCTTCCAGCTGCAAAACCGCCTTCACATTGCTTTCCCAAGACAGGTCAGATTTGTAGAGAGGAAAACCCTGATTAGCCAGGTAGCAACACAGCCTGAGCCATAGCTGTGCCATCCCTGTCCCCATCCCTGCCCAGGCAGAGCCCAGCCCTGGGGCCAAGGATCACTGTGGGAGAGCCCAGGAGTGCTCCAAGTCCTGTCCCGGCCGCTCCCCAGGGCAGGGAAGGAGCAGGGTTCTGCTGCCTGCATCTCCTCCACTCCCTGCATCTCCACGGCCTGCACCTCTGCCCCAAACCCCTGCAGAAACACACGTGCTGTTCAAGCAAACCTGGCTGGCATGGGAGCACAAGGTAGTTAAAAGGTGCTGGCTGCCAACTCACGGGCTGACATAATCCACACGATAACAGAGCCAACCAGGCAGGATTTACAGAACCTTTCGAAACAGGGAGAGGAAACAGCGTCTGATTCAGCCTGGAAGAATGCACAGGAGATACCTGCAGTGGAAAACTCTCCAGCAGCTGGATATTTAATGAGGGAGACACCTGAGAAGCTGTGATGCAAAGGAGAGACAGGCGGATGCTCCATGAGCGTCGCAGGGCAACAAAACCTCCTGCAAGATGACCCTCGTCCCCCAGGATGCTGCGCCCTGGGGTGGGTATTACCTGACCTTAACTGGGGAAGGAAAGATGAAGGAAAACAGGTATTGAATCTGCTTGCTGCTTGCAATACTTAAACCAGGATTTTTTTCCAAAAAGGATGGATTTCTGTAGGGAGAAGCAGCGGGTCTGGGGAGGTGGGAGGAGATGGTGGGGTTGGGAAATGGTCAGGAGGTCCCCAGATGGAGCCCAGCACCACACTGCCCAGACCCCCAGGTTAATTAAATGGACGGGAGACGGCGGGAGACGGCGGGTCCGCAGGAGGAATTGCCACAAGGCTGGGTTTAGTGGGTAACAGGGCACATTTCTGCCTGTTTGTGCAACTCAGTCTCAAAAATCTCTCTCCCTGTAGTTTTAGGGGAGGGAGGGAGGAAGGGAGAAGCGTATCCCAAAGCAGTATTTGGGAAGAAGTCCCTGCAAGCTGCCCAGGCTCCAAGGTCCCGCTCCTTCACATGGAAAAAGAGAAAGAAAAGGGGGAATCAGTCACGGTCATAGGGAAAAGACCCCGTGCAGAGGCACAGGGGAAAACAAGCCCTGCTGGAAGAGAAAAAAAAAAAAAGAAAAGAAAAAAAAAAAAAAGAGGGAGGAATCAAAATCAAAACAAACAAATCCCAGGAGGAAGAGGTTGGGACAGAGAAGGAGCTGCTGAGTCCCCCCTATCCGGGGCCCGGAGTATCGCTCATCCCTGTAATGAAGCCTGTCCCTCCTCGGGCAGCAGTCATGTGCGAGCCCTATTTTGGGAAACTGAGGCAGGGTGAGCCCCAGCTGCTCCATGAGCTCCTGCCAGCGCCAGGAGGAGCTGCCGGCGCCGGTGGCTGGTCGGGAGCTGCTGTCACAGCCAGGAGCAGGAGCCCAGCAGGCAGAACACTAGCCACGTGTCGGTGGCTCATGCCCAGACAATAAACAGCCTCCTCCCCAGCGAGACACCCCCCATCCCACCCCTGCCTGTGATGGGAGCGGGTGGCGAGACCAAATTTAGGCACCTAAACTCCGTCCCCCCCCTCCCTCCACCCAACACCACACGGGGAGCAGGACCACCGGGAGGATCCCCACCACCCCCGTCCTCATCCCTCCTCCCCACCAGCCACGTCTGTCCCTGCCCACGCCGTCACCAGGGCTCTCAGGGAGGGAAAACAAGCCGTGACCCTTCGCCGGCCATCTTTAGTGTGTCCCCCCCCAACACACACACCGAAAACTTCCTGCCTGTCCCCCTCTGCCTCCAGCTGGCCGCGTCCCCGGAGCTGGCAGGGCTTGGGGACAGCCAGCGTCGCCGGGACGGGGCCAAAAAGATTTGGGGGGGGCGGGCAGAGGGAGAACGTGAGCGTCAGGCCGGCTCAAACATCTTTCCTCGGCGTTCACGCGGCCAAACTTCGTCCCCCGTCCCCCCCCGAACGGGGGGGGACGGGGGACGAAGTTTAGCCGCGTGAACGCCGAGGAAAGACGTCATCTCCTCAATTTCCATTCCCAGCTGGAAGGTCGGTGGTGGCGGCTCTGGCAATGGAGATATCGGCAGGGGGAGCTGCCGCAGCGGCATCACCGCAACACCCCGGCATCGCCGCAACACCCCGGCATCGCCGCAACACCCCGGTCTTCGTTGGGGGGAAGGTTAGGAGCAGCATGAAACTTTGCCTGCCCCCCTTCCCCCCGCCTACCCACGGCGGTGGGTGACAGCTCAGTGTCCCCCCCGACAACAAACCGAGGGGAGCCCGGAGTGGGTGGGAGATGCGGGTGGCATTTGGTGGCATTCGAGTGGCAGCGGGTACCCCCGGGGTTGGACCCAGCAGCAGGCTCTTTGCAAGAAATCTCTGCCCAGTAAGGTTTGGGGGGAAAAAGCCAAATTAACCCAAATTAACCAAATTTGGGCTCCCGGAAGTCAGTATCACAGAATCACATGGGGTTGGAAGGAACCTCTGGAGATCATCTCCTCCAACCC
This sequence comes from Calidris pugnax, assembly GCF_001431845.1. NCBI lineage: Eukaryota > Metazoa > Chordata > Aves > Charadriiformes > Scolopacidae > Calidris > Calidris pugnax. Next base: position 248,831 of record NW_015090879.1, read on the forward strand.
CCTGCCAGAGCAGGGCCACCCAGAGCAGGTCACACAGGAGCGTGTCCAGGTGGGGTTTGAATGTCTCCAGAGAAGGAGACTCCACCACCTCCCTGGGCAGCCTCTGCCAGGGCTCTGCCACCCTCAAAGTGAAGAAGTTCCTCCCCATGTTGAGATGGAACTTCTTACATTCAAGTTTGTGCCCATTTCCTCTTGTCCAGTCCCTGGGCACCACTGAGAAGAGACTGGCCCCATCCTCCTGACACCCACCCTTTAAATATTTATAAGCGTTGATCAGACCCCCCTCAGCCTTCTCTTTTCCAGACTAAAAAAGAGTCCCTCAGCCTCTCCTCGTAAGGGAGATGCTCCAGGACCCTCATCATCTTCATAGCCCTCTGCCGTACTTGGGTACCCCGAGTACTTTTCCCTCTCCCTCCCTGGATGCCCAGAAAATAATTAATTAATTGCCAGGATGCTCCCCAGAGGGCAAATAACCCACAGAGGATGTTCTAAGACAAAAGGCAAAGCTTCATCCACCCCTCAGCCCTTCTTGCCGCTGGCGTTACACCCCACAGGGGAGACTTTGCCGTTTATTCACCGTTAGCACCGCGCTGGGCGTTAACCCTGGCAGTTTCGCTTCTTTTTCGGCACCGTTTCCGGCACGGCACGGGGAAACCGAGAGAGTGGTGAGCCCCAGCCACGGCACGGCCGTTACAGCCCCCTCAGAACCACAAACAAACTCTGTTTTGTTCTCAGAGGCCATCGCGTGCCGGGTACCCCCCACCAGCCCCCGGGGGAAAAATACTCACTCTTAGAAAGTTGTATAGAATTAAATGCTCATTTTTTCATCTTTACCTTTGCCAAAAGGCTCAGGCAAGAGGGGGATGTTCTGCTGCCAGTGCTCAGCAGCAGAAGGGACATAGGCTAAGGCTCCCAGAGCTGGGACAGTGGAAAAACACAAGATAGAGGGTGTCACCCAGACGCAAGCAGAGATTTAAACGATGTTTATAACCTAAGCAGCGCTCCAAACCCAACAGCCACAACCCGGCCAGGCCCACCAAGAAAGCCATATAGAATCATAGAATCGTTTGGGTTGGAAGGGCCCTTAAAGACCATTGAGTTCCAACCCCCCTGTCCTGGGCAGGGACACCTCCCACCAGACCAGGTTGCCCAAAACCCCGTCCAACCTGGTCTTGAACCCCTCCAGGGATGGGGCAGCCACGACTTCCCTGGGCAACTTGTTCCAGTGCCTCACCACCCTCACAATAAAGAATTTTTTGCTGGTATATGGAGCTGAACGTGATAGACCCAAACATGGCACCATTCCACAGGGGACCTGCACCACCCGTGAGACCCTCCAGGTCCCATCAGGCTAACGAGACAGGCAATAGAAAACAGAGATAATTACCCCGGGGCTTGGTGCTGTTGCAATATATTTTCCATAGCCCTGCCCGGATGAAAAATATCCCGGCATAGTTTTCATCTAAAGCAATCCGCTTTTTTCTTAAGGCAAGGGGAAGAGCTGGAGGAGTAATGACCTGTCGGCAGCCACCAGGCCACCATAAATGGCCCCGAGCGGGGCAGTTAGTGCCCTGCCAGGATGCACCGGTGGAAAAAGATGTGGGGAGAGGGAGCTGGTTTGCCCCATCCCCTCGCCCCTGGCAGCGGCTCATCCGCTCCCGTGATTCCCAGGGCCGGGAAAACACACAAAGCACCACCAGCTGCTCCCCTGTACAAGCCTATGGGCAAACACCTCTTTAAATATATATATAATCAGACATAAATATATATATGTTTATATATATAAACATACGTACAAACAATGTCTATTTATATATATAAATACAAATAATCCATATTTTCATAAATAAATGTACTGCTCCCCCCCAGTAGGATAACCTGAGGCCAGGGGTGGTCCCCCACTTCATCTCACCCAGTTTAACACTGTCCCCCCCCATCCCTTCCACACTCCCCTCTCCGACACACACCGGCCCGGTGGCCTCTCGCCGCTGGAGGAAGCTGATAACGGCGGGAGGTGGCCCCATCCGGGGCGCGGGGAGCCACCAGTGGGTTTCAGGATGACCTATTGGTCACCCAGCCCCAGAAGCAGCCACCAAGCCCCCCCTTCCCACCTCGCCCGCAGCATGTGGCTGCACCCCCTTCCTGCCATGGAAACCGCCCCAAAACACAAACAGCTCATTTTAGATCCTTGCAAGGCGGATTATTTCAGCTTCAACCGTCGCCTCGGCCCGGAAAGGAAAGGGGTGGGGAGAGGACAAGTATCACCCGCCTGCACAGGAATTTGGGGGAGCAGAGAAGGTGTGCCCCCCACCTGGCAGGATGCCCCTTTTTATTTCACGGGGTTGCCTTGTGCAGCACTTCCCAGCCCTGTGCATCACCCAAAAGGCTGTCACCCCCATCACTGCCCCCCGTCTCCCCCTTGGATTTTAGGGTACCCCACGGGATGGCTTTGGGGACACGGGTTGCCCCGGCCCCCCCCATCACTCCGGCAGCACCTCTTGCCCGGAGCTGAGTCACCCTTGGCTTGGTGGGGCCATTCTTCCCCCCCCTCCATGAGCCTCCCCGGTGAGTAATGCTCAGCCGACACGGCCTCCGACTCCAGCATCTCCTTATATGACTGGGGAAGCTGCCGGGCAGCAGCACCCGGGAGCCGGGCACAGCCCCACAGCTCACGGGCACCGACGGGGACCCAGACACCCGGCCTCGGGGATGGCGATGCTCTGTCACCAGGGATGTATCAGGGATGCTCCTCTGGACCCCCAGCCCCACGGACTCCGGCCGGGGACCCGTGTCCCAGCCCGGGAGGTGGCAGCCAGGTGGCACTGTGGAAGCACCGAAGCTGGTGGCACCGGATGGCACTGGGGAGGGTGGCCAGAGCCAGCGCTGGCACCCAGTGCCACCGTCCCCACGGTGAAGCATCTCTCAGGGCTCTGCCGGTGCTCACAGCAGACGAGGGGGAAGGTCCTTGCAGTGCCCCCAGCCAAGCCCACCAGAGCCCCCGCCGTCACCCACAGCGGGCACTGCTGGAGGTAGAAGCGGCCATGAGCACACCATTGGTTTTACAGAGGGGCTTCTCTGCAGTGGGGTCACCCCACGCCAGGCAGGGGACACCCCACTCCCCCCCAGCACGGAAAAGAACCCGTCGGGTGGCACTGCTGAGCACACACAAACTCGTGACTGCAGTCCAGGGGCCTGGCCTTCCTGCCCGGCTTCCTCTGCAATGCTTTCCCCTGCCTGTTGTTTTTTCCTCCCTTCTGGGAGCTTTAAGGGCAAACCTCGGTCACTTGTGGTGGCGGCTGAGAATTCCAAAGGAAGGGAAGGAGACTCCGGGGTTTCGGACCAGGAATGCCCAGGAAAAGGGCAGACACTCATCACTCGCTGCTGCTCCCCGGGGACAGGTCCTGCTGGGGAGCCCAGCTTGGCTCTGACCTCCGTGGGGCTGGATGGGGGTCACAGCACTCCAGCAAAGCCACTGCACCCCTAAACAGGGAACTGAGCACACACCCCACACCGCACCCCACCTTCTCCCCCTTGAAAATACCCAGAGCTTGGCTAAATCCCCGGCATCACACCCCTCCTTGAGAACCATGCTGCTGCAGACGGACAGACAGACAGACAGAGGGCTCAGCAAGAGGCATCCCTGGCTGCCGAGAGCATCCGCACGTGCCGGCACACACCTTCTGCCGGCAAGCACGGGCAAGGGCCCTGGCGGGCGCGGGGGCTCGCTCCACCCTGCCCGCGGCGCCAGGAGCCCTGGGAAAGGAGAGCAAGAACAAAGATGATGTTTCTTGTGATCCGGGCTATAAAAACAAGGTGCAACGAGGCAGGTTCGGGGGCTCCCGACGTATCCCCGCGGGACGAGCTCTTCGACTACAAATAAAAAAAAAAAAAAAAAAAAAAAAAAAAACCCCCCCCCCCCGGAGGGGGGGGCCCTTCGACACAAAAAAAAAAAAAAAAAAAAAAAAAAAAGAAACCTCTCCCCGCCGGTGAATCACCTGCCCGAGCGTGTGCGGGCAGAGATGCCGATCCCCTCGCCATCCGGCGGGCCCCGACGCCAGAGCCCTGCCCCTGTGCCTCCGGCTCCTGGCACAGCGGGCACATTCCCCGCGTTAAAACATTTCCTTCTGGCTTTCATCATCCTCGAGCGGCCGCAGCCCCGCCAGGAGGAACAGGGACGAAACAGTAGGGTCCCATGGTCCCACACCAGCCCCTTGGAATCACCCACGCTGGAAAAAAAGTCTGAAAAATATTGGGACTATGAAACATCCCAGGCAGCAATGCCCCTCGTGGCACTGGGGAAACCAGCCTCCGCAGTCAGCAGGGTCCCATGCTGGCTGCAGGGTCCCAACCTGGCCTCTCAGCATCACCACTGAACCCCAGGGCTGGAAAAAGGTCTGAAAAAATATTGGGGCTATGAAACATCCCGGGCAGCAAGGCAGTGCTGGAAAAACCAACCTCCCCAACACTATTTTTTGTGCAAATAAGGGGTTTTGGCCCAGGCAAAGAATCTGTGCTGCGAGTGCCCCATCATCACCCCCCCGATGCCTACAGAGGGAACTCAACCCCTTGCAGCCCGGGGTTTGGGGGCTGTTCTGCACCAGCTCCCCCCCACCCCAGACCAGCATCTGCACCAAGAGAGCAGCAGAAGTGAATATTTAACCACAAATCTCTGGGCAGAGGAGCTGCCCACGCTGCCAAAGGTCAGCTGGACACAGCAAAGCAAAAGGAGAGGGAATGGGGAGCCGGAGACCACCCCCTGCCCCGCCGCCATCAGCGGTAAAATCGGAGCTCCGAGGAACCGGGGAAAGGAAGCGCTGATGATAAAGAGCGGAGATGTTCCCCTTTTCAGCAGACGTCTGGGCACCAAAATAAGAATTGTATCTTAAAAAAGAAAGACTTCCCTTCCCACAGCAGAGCTGCCGCCCTGCAGCCGCCACTGCTTTGGGGTGGTGGAGGGGGGGGACATGGGACAGGACCCCCAGGGACCACCTCGCTGCTGGGAGATGGAGGCGGAGGGCAGAGGTAAGATGGTTGGAGGTAAGGCTGGAAGCAAACATCGTTCCTGCTGGTTTTCATTCTGCAAAGCAAACAGCCGAGCTGGACTGTCACCTGCCCACAGCTTAATCATTCCCCAGCAGCGTGGCTCAGCCATAAATCCTGCTCCTGGGGCTGGAGAGGTGGAAATCCCCCAGTTATGGGGTCTACAGGAACGCGATATCCCAACTGGGGCTATCCAAGGGGACCGACTCAGATGAGGATGGATGGAGCCAACAGGAGGGCCCAGGGCCTCAAGAATCTCCAAAATAACCCAAAAGGAGACCATTTACCTTCACAGCACCATCAGGGAGGTGGACTCACACCCTCACAGAGCTCCAGCCCCCTTTCCTTGGTGGGGCTCACTTTTTGGTGCCCCAGACTCAGCACCTTTCCCAGGGGGGTCCATAGCCACCAGCACTGCCAGCCCCGCTGCCCCCAGCCCAGGCAGGGTGCCTACCCCTCCATGCATCCCCCAAAATGACCCGAGACCCCTCCTTCCCCACAACACGGACCCCAGCAGACCGTCGCACCCACTGGGGGCTTTGCCAAGCCACACGTGTGCAATGCCACCCCAGACACGTCTCATTCAGACCCCCTCTATCACCACCCGGGCTTTTGAACCCCCCCATCTTGGCCTGAGAGCGAGTGCGTCAGGCTGAAGAGCTGGCGAGGGTGATCTCACCGCTTCTTTCCCAGTGTTAAAAAACCTCCATCAATCCGCCAGCCCGGCAGCCTCCCCAGATGACTTGGGTTTTTTTGTTTGTTTTTTTTTGCTGACGCAGCATTTCAAGCATTATTTCATCGCTTCCCACTTCTCGGAAGCCTCCCCGGGTTTGTCACCCCTCCGAGGACGCTGGCAGGGAGCCGTACCACGCTTGCTCACTCGATGATGCCATTGAAACCTCGTGGCCACGCACCATAGACTCTGGGAAAGCACCGAACCCCACTGAACCGGCATTGACTCAGTGCCATCACCCTGCGAGGAGAGGGCAGGGGGGAGCAGGGGACGGGGACAAGGCAGCAGTTGGGTCCCAGGGCACGGATACCACATGCTGGGAGGCAGAGATCCAAGAGGCGAGGGCACCTCTTGATGCAGACAGAAGTCCTGGGCAAGAGGGAAGAGGCAAAGCCGGAGGCGATGAGGATGAGGATGCACCAGGGAGGAAGGAAAACCAAAGGTCTTCTGGCAGAAAACCCTTCTGCTTTTTGGGAGGGAGCAGCACCGTCCTGGCTCTTGGCAGGGAGGAAGGCTTGCTCGCACACCCACGTGCCAGAGGACACACACGTCTGCACACCTTCCCAGGGACCTGTGCTGACACGGCAAGGTGGCACCTTTCCCAGGCTGGGGGAGGAGGAGGAGGAGGAAGGCGATGCCATCTCTGGGTCCCTCCCTGCCCCTCTGGCCATGGGGACAACGCCGCACACCTCCACAGAGCCGCCGTCTCCGCGGCTGGGTAAACACCCGCTCTGTAATTCCCAGCACGCCCGGACGGCACCACGGCAGAGAGAAAGTCGTGCAAGAACAGAAACCCACCCAAATAATCCCCTCCTGAGATTCATGGAAGCCCCGGCAGAGGCGAGCAGCAGAGCCCTGTGCCGGAGAGTGGTCCAAGCCCTGGCCACATCCTCCATCTGCTCCCGCTGCCTGGGCACCAGTAAATGTCTCAAATCACAGAATCACAGAATGGTTTTGGGTGGGACCTTAAAGCCCATCCAGTGCCACCCCCTGCCCTGGGCAGGGACACCTCCCACCAGACCAGGTTGCTCCAAGCCCCCTCCAGCCTGCCCTTCAACCCCTCCAGGGATGGGGCAGCCACAGCTTCCCTGGGCAACCTGGGCCAGGCTCTCACCACCCTCACAGCAAAGAAGTTCTTCCCCACAGCTCAGCCCCATCTCCCCTCTTTCAGCGTCAAACCCTTCCCCCTCCTCCTGTGGCTCCCCAGGATCAAGAGTCCCTCCCCAGCTTTCCTGGAGCCCCTTGAGGGACTGGAAGGGGCTCGAAGGTCTCCCCGGAGCCTTCTCTTCTCCAGGCTGAACCCCCCAACTCTCTCAGCCTGTCCCAGCAGAGGGGCTCCAGCCCTCCCAGCATCTCCATGGCCTCCTCTGGACCACTCCAAATGGTCCATATCCTTCCTGTGCTGAGGACTCCAGAGCTGGACACCACTGCAGGGCGGTTTCACCAGAGCAGAGTAGGAGGGCAGAATCACCTCCCTAAATCCTAAAAAAAAAAATATCCCCAAAATAAAGTCCTAGCCCCTCTGGGAGGAGCTGGACCCCACACCGGGGTGGCTGGCTGGGGTACAGAGCTGCACCCCGGCACCCTGAGCCCCAGGGAAGGACCATGGGTGGGATCTTCATCAGCTGCTCAAAGCCAAGCTTTGCGCTTCCCACCGCTGGGGCTTTGGGAGCAGGAAAGCTGGGGTTGGGGGGGGGAGCGGAGGGATCGCCGGCATCAAAACTCCTTTTCTAGCAGCCAACAAAAGGCCCGGTGTCTCCGCAAAGAGGCTTGTTATTCCAACGCCAACCGGAGGCTGCTTGGCAGCGGGAGGAATAGGAAAAACGTTAGGGCAGTGGGAACTGGCCAGGCTTTGTCTGGGCTGTGCTTGGGCGCTGTGTTTGCACAGGCTCCACGCAGCAGCTCACCGTGGGTGCCTATAGTGGGGGGTCACGGCCAGGCTCCCCCCAAAATAGGCTCCCCAGGCACGGCCATGGTGACAGCCCCCAGCTCCGGACCGCCTCGTCCTGCTCCCTATGAATAATGATGGAAAAGAGCAAGAGAAAAGGCAAGGGGAGCTCACAGCCCAAGAGTGCACCCCAAGCTGCTGGTAGGAAGCCGTGGCCCCCACTTTTACTACCTTCAGCCCTCCAGCTGTGCCCCACAAAGCAGCCCAGGGTCCAGCCGGTGACCCCCACGCTGCAAACAGGAGGACAGCTTGGGGACCCCCAACCAGGTCGGGACAGGAGACGTGCAAAGCCCCGTCGTAGAAATGGAGGCGGAAGAGAAGGGACCAACCCATTCTCTTTTTTCTTCCAGCCCCCCCCCCCGCCCGCCATGAATGGAGGGCAGACAGGCAGCCTTGAGCCCTGATCTCATTAGATGTCCCAAACTAAGCAGTGTGAAACCTGATTAGCGCCGTGCGGGAGGCGGGCAAAGGGGTGGCAGCCGGCTCCACCAGCACCCTTCCACCAGAAACAGGGGGGTCCCAGCACCCCGAGGAAGCCAGGGCCGGGGGACCAGGGCACCCAGAGCTCCCTCCCCACAGCACCCAGTGCCTCCCGGGATCTGGATACATCCCTGGTCCTTCCACACTCGGAATCACGGACACTCCTGGGGATCACTCAGCCAGGGCTTTACTCATGGCTGCACCGCTCTGAAGGGATGCGGAGAGGAATTTGGGATTAAAGGGAAAAAAAATTCCAAACTAAACAGGGGGAAGGCAGGAGCCTGAAACCTCCGTTCCCTAGAGACCCGCTCTCCCACAGAGAAACTTAATCCCCGTTAAAAAACAAATGAAATAATCCAGTCGCTAACATTGCTCTGCCCGCTCGGTTCAAGCGCCAGCTCTGCTGGATCCCACCAGCCTGGCCCAAGCCCATCAGATGCTCTTCAGAGGGTTCCACAGCACCTTTCTGGAGCAAAAACCATCTCTGACGCCACGAGGCTGTGGTGGGAGAGCCATAAATCACCAGGGATCTGTGGTTATGGCACAGGCTGTGAGTCCCCCCAGCTGGCCATGCTCCTCAGGGGACACCTCGCAGGGTGGCCGTGCCGGAGGAGAAGCACCCACCCTTTCCCAGGAGCAACCACCCGTGTCCTGCTCCCTGTGGGTGGGGAGACAGGGCTGGGAGAACCACGTTCCAGAGGAACCGAAACCCACCGGGGCCTCCACCCGCGCTGGCCAGGGCAGATGGTGGCCCTGGATCTCTTATCACAGCCAGCCACCTTGGGTGGCCCCGGCTGCTCCTCGGGGGAAGCCATCACGTGATGGGATGAAAACAAACGGCAACGGCGGCACATGGGGACGAACTGTGGCACCAGCCAGGGCAGGATGCTGCTCCTCCCTCCCAATGCCCTGCATCCCTCCGGCAGCAGGACCAGCAGGTGACAACTTAAAAAAAAAAAAAAACCACACCAAAACTCTCTTTTTCTAACAGCAGAACCCCAGTAGTGAGGTGGAACAAGCACAGACCCACTCCTGGTTGCCCGGCCACGGGGAAAATCTGAGCCCGGTTCCCCTGGGGAAAGCACGGGGCAGCAACAAGGTCAGATGGAGCAAGATTAGCCGGCGTGCACAGGAGAGGGCCGAGGAGATGCTGGACTTTATCCGGCTGCCAAGTAAACAACAAACTCCTCAGAAAGTGAAACCAGCCGCCCTTGTGCCACCTGTAAAGTTAAGCCGGCAATAAATTTGAAAGCAAATTGGGTTTCCTGAGCCAGGCCCAAGGCTCTCATCACCACAGGGCCGTGACAAACACCACCCTGGGAAACCCGAGATGGAGACTGTGTGGAAAGTCCGGGTGACCCCGAACCCACCGGCTGCTGGGATGGGGTCTGTCCCGGAGCAGCATCTTCATCCCCGGCGTGGAGTTGGGGAGATCCAGCAGGATCCCAGCCGGGTGGGCACAGGGGGGACTGGGATGCTCTCTAAGCCCTTCGCCTGGACCTGATGGGGCTCACAGCGATGGATGCTGGCACCATGCCTGGGGGGGGTCAGAGGCCTGGACTTACACACACGGACATTTACATATGAAATGCTCCCAGCTCCAATATCTGCTGCCTCCCCCTCCCTGGGGAGATGAATAGAGATAGGGAGGGAAGGGGGGGAAAGAGGGGAAAAGAAACCTCTCCAGCCATAAACCCTTCCTTTCCTCCAGCTTTGTCCAGCCCCACAGCTCAAGGGCAGGCTGGAGGGGTGCTGCATGGCAAACCCCAAACCACAACAGCAAGATCCTTTTGGTGCTCAAATGCCACAGGGAAGCACCCCAGCAGTGCCAAAGGGGGGGCTGTACCCACTCAAAGAGCCATCTCACCCTCCCCGAGCATCCCCTGCATCCCCTGCCCACGCCATCACGTCCGCCGTCTCCTGCCTGCATTGCTTCCCCAATTAAAGCCGCAAAGGGTTGCGGTAAACACAGCTGGTGTCAGCCAGAAAGTCAGCATCGCTTGAGCTAGAGGCAGTGAAACAGAGCAAAAACTGTAGGTTTGGCTTCCTGGGGACTTGCCATCCCCTGTTCTTGTGTCCCTGTCACAGTGGGGAGGGATGCGGTGCTGGGATGCGGGAGACGGTGCAGGCAGCAGGGCTCTGGGCAGCACCTGGAGAGGGGGGAGGCTGCCAGATGGGCTCCTGCGACCAGTCACCTTGTAAACGCTATTAAAAATGTCATCTCGGCTCGTCAGCACCTCATTCTCGGTGGCAGGAGGGGAATTTGCCCAGCTGCAGCTGGGGATGGGGGCCTGGAACCCCCAGCAGGAGCATGGGGGCTGGAGAAGCAGCCCCAAAACACAGAGCTGGAGGTGGGGGGGGGTGTCATTGGTACAGTGCCCATCTGTGCTCCAGATCCCAAGGGGTGCAAATCACAGAACCCCATGGGGTTGGAAGGGACCTCTGGAGATCATCCAGTCCAACCCCCTGCCAGAGCAGGTCCACCCAGAGCAGGTCGCACAGGAACGTGTCCAGGTGGGTTTTAATGTCTCCAGAGAAGGAGACTCCACCACCTCCCTGGGCAGCCTCTGCCAGGGCTCTGTCACCCTCAAAGTGAAGAAGTTCCTCCTCATGTTTAGGTGGAACTTCTTAACATTCAAGTTTGTGCCTGCTACCTCTTGTCCTGTCCCTGGGCACCACTGAAAAAAGACCGACCCCATCCTCCTGACACCCACCCTTTCAGTATTTATAAGCGTTGATCAGATCCCCCCTGATCAAATGATGGGGGGACACACACAAATAAGGCACAAAAAAAGGACAGAGCCGGCCACCCCCCGGCACAGCCCTGACTGGGGGCTCCTTTTCCATTGATCCCCAGTGCCAGCTGCAGAGGAGATGAGGAAAAAAATTTATGATGGACAACACGGCAGCATAAGAAAGTGAATTATATTACTCCCGGACGCAATAACTCAGGGCAGCTGTCAGCCCCAGAGCTGCAGGATTAACCCTTCGCGTCAGCCCCCCCTTCCCTGGCTGGGGCATGGGGAGGGTGGGGACGCCGCCAGCCCGCCGGGTGACAACTCCCTTGGCTCCCTGCTAAATTAAACATTGAATTGATTCACCTTTGTTATACGGCAGGATCAGCTGGCGGAGCCCAGCCGCACGAGGCAACGCTGGGTAAAAAAATAAATAAATAAATAAAAAAGGAGGGGAGAGTGAATAGGAGGGTTATTGGATGACAGGCAATGGCATCCCGGGTGCCTTCTGCTTCCTTCTCCACCTTCCTTCCAGCCGGAGAATCCCAACAGCCTGTCTGCTGGGGGCTGGCTGGGAGTGCCAGAGGAAAAAATATAGGGAAAAAATAAAGAAAGAAAGGGGGGGAAAGGAGGGAAGCACTCCCTCCTGCTGCAGCCGGGGTGCCAGGTAAACCGAGCTGCTCACAGCCGGCCACGGTGGGGACAATGGCCACCGGCCTCCAGCCACCTGCCAGGGGCCAGCGCAGCACGATCGAGTGTCACCGCCGGCTCTCCGGGGACAGCTCGCGAGGAGGGAGGGGGCAGAGCGCCGGGAAAGAGTTTTGGAAAGAAGTAGTGGCGTTGGGGGAAAACCCACCGATCTACACCCAGGTGCCACCAGGCACCCACAGGACCCACGCTGGCAAAGACACCCTCACCGGGGCTGGCTCAGCCCCCGACCCACCGGAGCCGAATCCTCTCCCTTCAGCAGGATTTTGAGCTCAGTTTTCCTTTCGGTGGGTTGTCTGCAAAGCAGGTTTCCCCGCTGCCCAGCGGTACCTCGGGGGCTGGGTTCTCCGCTGCCCCAGCGCTCGCTTTGTGCCCGCTCTCACCGCTTGAATCCAAATAGAAGACAAAAGAGGGAAGTCAAGCGGAGCCATGGAAAAGCACCACCCCTCCCAGCCGCCTCCACGGGAAGCCGGCAGCTCCTCGGTGTCCCAGCGGGACCAGATTTCGCCTCGATCGGTGGCGGATCGATGGCAGATGGTGGGACTTCTGAGGAGGTGACGCCGGAGTGGCTCGACCCTCCGTGCCGCACACCCACAGTGCAGAGCGGGGCAAGAAATACCTTTCAGGGTGCCGAGTCCATCCAGGAACTTCTTGTACCTCTCCAGGTTCATTTTCCAGCCGAGCCCACCCTGCTCCTCAGCTGGGTGACATCGGGGCACCCACTAGCCCCAGCCACTGTCACCAGCTCGGTAGCCCCGCTGGCTTTGCCACAGTTGCCCTTTGACCACCCGGGAGCCCGGCACAGCCCTCCTGTTTCCTTATTTGATGAAGCACATAAAAACCTCCCCATGGCCAAGGCCACCCCCCTTTTTGCAAATGAGCCCAGCTCTACCAGCAAGTGCCCCGCACCATCAGGGCTCCCGGCATCCCTTACCACCACCACCCCCAACTCCATACCGGGGGTTTCAGGGATTGTATGTCCCGGGGATATTTCCAGCAAGGAGCACGTTCGAGGGAATGGGGAGGGGAAAAAAAAAAAAAAAAAAAAAAAGATAATCCAACAGGCTTTAGGATTTGCAGGCAGAGGACGGGGAAAATGCAGCCGGTGGGCCGAGTGCAGGGCGCCCATCCTCCTGGGAAAAGCCACCCTGGTGGCTCTGACACCAGCTTGGGAGAAGCCACCAGAAAAGTGCCATAAAGTGTTGGAAAAAAGAGAGACCCAGAAGAAAGTGGGGGCCGGGTCTCTCCTGCCTTTGCCCCCCCGCCCCGCTCACCCCACACCGGCAGCGAGGCGCTCACAAAGCTGAAAAGGAGATTTACTCGTTTTAAAGGAATTTTTTGGCAGCAGGAACCAGCCCAGCGTGATCCAAAGGGATGTGAACGCCCGCCCCGCTCATCACTGCCCTTCAGCAGGACTGTTGGCCACCGGGCATGTCCCAGCACTTCTGTCAAATTAAACAATAAATAATAATAATAATAAATAATATCAGTAGCAGCAGTGTTGTAACGTGCTTGTCAAGGTGCCAGGCCTTGCTCTCCCTGTGTCACCCCACTGCCTCCCCACAGAGATCCCAGCAGATTGAGCAAGACCCACCGCACGGGGGAGGATCTGCCCGTTTGGGCTCCGGCAGATCCGGCACCTCCCGGCAGAGCCATCCTGGAACACCTGGATAGTGTTTGAGCTTCCCCGGAGGGAGAGGAGAGTAAACCAGAAGGAGAATACACTGCAAGAGCTAGATCACCCTCCGGAAAGCAGAGATCTCCAGTCTCGGAGACTCCCCTTCTTGGTGGGTACCAGCACATGGATCCCCAGCTCCTTCACTGCCTGCTGGGGAGCAGATCTGCCCATTCCCAAAGCAGCATCCCATGGCAATGTCCCACAAAAACGTTGATAAAAACCAGCTTGCACCTGTAGGGGGTTTCATGGCCCTGCTCCTCCGTAGCCCTGCGGACAGACGGACACCTCCGTGGAGACAGATGTGCTCTGGGGGTATCGCTTTCCTTCAAGCGGAGCAAAGCCCCTGGGCCAGTTGCCACTTGTGGCCTCGACAGCTGTTTGCCTGGGAACCAGGGAGCCAAACCCCCCCCCAGGAGCTCCAATGTGAGAAGATGGGGGGCAGGTGGTGAGCTCCCCCCCTCCACAGTCCCCCCATGCTCCAATTACACCGCTCTGGGGTGGGATGGAGGTGACACCCCAGGGACCCACTGCCATCGAAGGGAGCTGCCCGAGCACCAAGGGACATGTGGGTCTGCAGCAGCCGAGGTGGGTGCCCGTTCCATCCCAGTGAGGGGGTGGCCGATGCCCCCATGGGCAAGTGGCCCTGGGGAACGGTATCCCTCGCCTGCCAGCACGCCGCAGCCCGGCTGCCACCCCGCAGACATCCCCCCGCGCCCGCCGGCAGAGCCGGGAGCAGAATGAAGTTGTTGCGAGAAGCCAAGTTGTCACCACTAAAAATAGCACAATGGAATTTTCCTCTAAAGAAAAAAAAAAAAAAGAGGAAAGAGAAAAGCGACAAAGGGGCTGCAAGAAGGAAGCCAGGAACAGCCCCGTGAAGGGGACACCCAAGGGACACCATGTCCGTCTCCTCCATCATGGAGAGCGGAGCCCAGCATGAGCATCACCACCCTCCCCAGTTTATTCATCTCCGTCTTCCCCTTCCCAGCAAAGGGGAGAGAGCGGGCACCACCAGGATGGCCACCAGCCACAGTGAGCAGGTAGCCACTAGGAATTACAATGGCAGGAGGGAGATGTGGCTGCCCCAGGCAAGCCCTGTCCCCCTGCCTCCCCCAGCACCCACCATGGCTTTGTACCTCCATGGTGATGGGTAACCCCACAGTTGCAGGGGGTTCGGTGCCTCCCTCCCGCCCCACTCCCCAGTGCCCTCCCTCCCTTGAGAGAACCTGTCCCTCTGATGGAGACACCACTGTCAGAGCCATTGCTTCCCCGGCCGGAGCAGCGGGAACAGGGACTGTTGCTCCCTGAGCAAACCCTCTGCTCGGCTCTCACTGAACCCACAGCTCTTTTGGAAAGAGCTGTGCCCCCTCTAACACCAAAGTGGTGTGGGAAGGCAGACAGACCCCCACTGGACCCCCCCAGCGATGGGGAGAAGGGTCCTTCCCTCCTCCCATCCCCAGAGGGGTTACAGGGAGGCAGCTCTGACTCCCCCAGACCCTATCCACAACCATCCTGGCTCCCTCTCCCCACCGGGAACGCCAGGAATCCCTAGTGCAGGGAGGAATCGCTCCAGCTGGCTTGATGGTGTACCAGGGCTTGGGGAGGCGGGGGGGAGCTGTGGGGAGCCCCCACCTCCCAGGATGGCCACAGAATTCCAGCATCTCCCAGCCCAGCAACTGCCCTCCGGCAGGAACGAGAAGCATCCCAAACAGCCGGTGAGGATGAAATATCTCCACGTGCAGCGTCTGGAGCCGCTTGCAATTAGATCTCCTGCGCCGTGGCTGTCCCTGTCACCCTGGTCCTGGGGCAGTTGCCCTACGGGGTGTGGGGAGGGGTTTGCTCCCCAATGTGCACACGAGTTGGGGGGGACCCACGCTGCCCTTCCCCACCATCACCAGCAGTGGGGCAGGGACCATTCACACCATGACGAGGACACTGGGCACCAACGTGTGACCCACGGCAGCGGTGGGAGGGATGCATTTATTTTAGGAGACCCTCACCAGTATAGCTACAACATCACCGCCCCAGCCAGCCCCTGGAGGGGACAACACGATGGCCACGGCCACACCAGCTGTCCCCAGCATCACTGGGAGCGATCCTGGTATCAAAACCAGGGAGGTGGCGCAGGGGCTGCTAATTCCCATTAATTAGCTGCCGGCAGCACGTGCAGCACGGGATCGCCAGGCTGGGGAGATGGCCTGGCCTTGCTCCACACGGAAAGGAGTTGCTCCCGCTGGATAGTTTTACCGGGATGGCACTTGTAGCAAAATTGCCCAAGGTCAAGGGGAATCTCACTGCCACGGGAGCCCTTGTATACAGTTTCCTGCAGGGAAAAATAAAGCTGCTGGCAAAAGCACTTCTGAAAGGCCACCCTGGACCTGAGGAGCGATTAATAAAAGCCCAGACAGAAGTTACACCCTTATTTGACACAAGCAGGAGTCAGCACAAACAGCCCACCAGGACCAAGGCACAGCCCCATGGCTGGGAGGCAGCAAGGGCAGAGCAAGGGGACGGGAGCAGGGGACGGGGCGGAGCTGGCTCTGTCCCCAAACTGCCATCAACCCAGGCAGAGCTCGAGGAAAGGGACAGAGCTCCCAGCAGAGCTCAAGGTGTTCAAGAGCAGAGGCTGGGAGGGGAAAAGACCCACCGAGGGGCTACAGAGGTGCAAAACACAGCACCCACCACCCCTGGGGGGGGTTGGGAAAGCCTCCCCGACAGGCAGGCGAGGAGAGGAGGGCAGGGAGAGCCAGCGGCCACCGCAAGCACCCGGGCACAGCGCCGGAGGGCTCGGGCTCACCGGAGGGAAACAGGGTCAAACAGGAAATGAAAAATGGAAATGCAGCATGTCATGCACAGGAAAACAACAACAACAGAAAAAAAAAAAAAACCAAACCAGCAAAAAACCAGACAAAAGACCAAAAACACAACCCCAAACGTGATTATGCTCTGACAGCGCTCAGCCCTGGACTCGCCAGTCCGGATCGCTGATAAACAGGGAGAGGGGTGACAGAGGGGCACTCCCCACACCACAAAGCCACCGCTGCAGGGACCAGGCACAAAGACAGGACACACGTTGCAGACCGACGTGTCCCACTGCTGCCGGAACCCATGGGTCCAGGCTCCCATCAGCACAGTCAGGGCAAGAGGGAACCCCGGGATCAGCATCCCGCTTCTCGCCCAGAATCTCCCAAACCATCTTGCCCAACAGCCCTCTCCACTTCCACCCCCACACTCCCCCCTCTTTCCGGGAATCGCTGGGCTTATCTCACCCAGAGGCTGGGCACACATCTCAGATCACATCTGAGGACTTGTTTTACTGTGTCCATGGCCAGACACACACCAAATCTGAACACGCAGCCTCCCAGCCCCATCACACATCATCTCCTCCTCGGGACGCCAACACGAGAGGTTCCCCCTCCCCAGCCCCCAAGCCAGGTGGGATCCATCCAGACACACAAAAACCCCATGACATGAGCTTGAAAATGAAACTTCCCAGCCTATTAACACGAGCATCTGCCGTGCTTTGCAAACGGAGAACCTCCTGGGCGGCTTCCCTCTGCGAGCTGGAAGCTGTTCGAGCACCCCCAGACTCCAGCAGTGAGTCCAGCCCCTCCACCCCAGACAAGGGCAGTGCTGAGATGTTAAATCTGGATTTTTCCAACAAGCCTCAAGAAAGAGCATCTGGAAGGAGAAGGGAGAGCTCGAGGTCAGCATCCAGCAGGGATGCTGTGAGCCTGGCTGCTGGGGATGTGGGACGGAGTCTGCCCAGGCAGGGGACCACGTTGCCAGCAGGACAGAGGGCAAGAGCTGCGGGAGGGGAGCCCAGCACCTTGTCTCCACGCTCAGCTCTCCCACCACCCCCCAAGCAGTGGTTCCACTGGTTCCCACCCCACCCACAGCCTCTGATGGGATGGGAGAGGCACAAGCAACCAGTCAGGGTGCAGAGAGGAGCCGGTTTGTGGGTCCTGCCCACCGACCTGCCACGGCTGGATCTCCACCCCCACACCAGGCTGGTAGGGACCTCCTGGGTGACGGCCACCACCAGCCCCAGAAATTAGGATCTGCTGGAAAACAGCTCTGCAGAGAAGGCCCTGAAAGTCCCGGTGGACGATAAGTTGCCCATGAGCTAGCAATGTGCCCTTGTGGCCAAGAAGGCCAATGGCATCCTGGGGTGCATTAAAAAAAGTGTGGCCAGGAGATTGAGGGAGGTCATCTTCCCCCTCTGCCCTGCCCTGCTGAGGCCACATCTGCAGCACTGGGTCCAGTTCTGGGACTCCCAGTTCAAGAAAGACAAGGAACTGCTGGGAAGAGTCCAGTGGAGGCTACAAGGATGATGAGGGTCTGGAGCATCTCTCTGGTGAGGAAAGGCTGAGAGCCCTGGGGCTGTTCAGCTGGAGAAGAGCAGACTGAGAGGGGACCTCATCGATGCCAAGCAATAGCTAAAGGGCAGGGGGCAAGAGGATGGGGCCAGGCTCTTCTCAGTAGTGCCCAGGGACAGGACAAGGGACAACAGGCACAAACTGGAACATGAAGACAAACTCCTTTACTTTGAGGGTGCCAGAGCCCAGGAGTGGGCTGCCCAGAGAGGGTGCAGGGTCTCCCTTCTTTGGAGATATTCAAACCCCACCTGGACACCATCCTGTGCGACCTGCTCTGGGTGACCCTGCTTTGGTGGGGGTGTTGGACCAGACAATCTCCAGAGGTCCCTTCCCACCCCAACCATCCTGTGTGCTCCCACTGTGGCCTCCACTCACAATAAGCCGCTGTCCCCATCCCAGGTGTGCCATCACACCCACCACCACCTCGCCCTGTGAGCAGCCATTGCCTCATCCGCCCTGGAAAACCCAGCTGGCCTTGCCCAGGATCCATCCACGGCACGGAGCTTCCCAAGGCAGCAACGCCCTGGGTACGGCCGAGCCGCAGGGAGGAGCGGGGAAGGGCTGGATTTGAGCTCCAGGAGCACAGTCCCACCTCGATGGCGGCAGCCCCAGGGAAATGCCTCTGCCCCCTTGTCCCCCCCAAGGTGAGCAGAGCCTGCACCAGGCATCAGCCAGCCCTGCCCACGTTCCCCATGACGGGCACACAGCAGAGGCAGCTCATGGAAACCATCCCTGGGGAATATTAATGAGAATGTGTTTGTGCTGCTTCCCAGAGAAGTGATGGATTCAGACCAACACCACCCTGGTCACCCCCTTCAAACCAGAGCCACTGTGATGCCAATGGCTGAACAACCCCAAATCCCACCCCGGGTGCCGGCTCTGCTCCCCAACACCCACCCAACACAGCTGCTTGTGGCTTTTCCTTTGGATCACCCCAAAAAACCTTTCCTTCCAGTGCTTCCCGGTGCTGCATCCTTCCCACTGTGGGCAGCAACCGGCTCGGCCAAAGCAGCCAGGCTGAGCCCACAGCCCCAAGAAGGGCTCCCGGCCCCTCTGATGGGGCAAAAAATGGCTTTATTGGGGTCCTCTCACCTCCTTCTGCTTGTCCTCACCCTGTCCAGGACCACTGGCAGCCCCAGCACGGCAGAGCTGCTTCACACCCACCCCGAGACAGGAGAAACTGGAAATTAAATCCCTCGCAGCTTCCCCAGCCTGAGTTTATCCGTTTTAGGCGCACACAAAAGGGACTTATCGCCCGAGTATTCAAACAACGGTGTTAAGACACTTTAAATTTAAATAAAACCTCTTTTTCCCCCTACTTCCCTGGGGGAGGTTTCGTGCCGCTGGCATCAGCCACGGTACGGCCAGAGCAGTCTAAACTTAGCTGACACAGGCGAGACGAGCCTGGGAAGGAGGCTGGCCAGAAACCAGCAGACGGAGGTCAAAGACTCCGGTCTCGCCCCGAAGCATGAGCTCGGGGAAGGAAAAGGCTCTGATGGGAACGCGTGCAGGCAGCGCTGAGAAGAGAAGGGACAAGGAGAGAATGCTGTGAGCCTTCTCCCAACACCGGGCTCGGTGGCGAGGTGGCTACTGAAAGGAGAAGAAAGCTTGCCAGCACGGCACCAAGCACCAACAAGAGCCACATCGAGTCCTGGTGACCGTGCCATGGAGGTACCGTGGACGTGGCCACCTCACATGGGCACCCACCATCCCCCCGGGGGGGCTTTTCCCTCTGGACCCAAAAGCCCACCCTTTCCATCCCATGGAAAGGAGGAGAAGCGGCTCACAGCCCCCAGGAGCTGCGAGCAGGGCTCAGCCCTGGCCCCAGTTCATCAATGGGGCGCCAGGACGACGGTGGCCATTGCGATGGCTTCCGCCGATTTTGTGACCAGGGAGGCACACGAGCCTCTCGGCGAGGCCAGCCCTGCCCGGGAGGCACCGGCAGCTGCTTGGGACGGCGATGACTCCACCAGGAAGGCAGCAGAAAGCCGGCCGGGCGAGGCGGGGTGGATCCTCTCACCCGAAAAAAACCACCAGCTTCGTTTTCCCCCTCGGCCAAAACAAACAGGAGCAAAACAACACCTTCCACTGGGCGCTCAGGCTCCACCTGGGACACCCGGGTCCAGCCATCCCTGGGGTAGCCCAAGGCTCCTGCCACCTTCTTGAGCCCCACTCCATCTCTGGTGCCCACCCTGAACCAGGGAAGCCAGTGACTCGCACCGGCATCCAAAGAAACAATTTTGGTTTTGCACCAATTTGGGTGCATCCCACAGAAACAATATCTGGCCCGATGGCTTCCAGCCCAGCTTCCCCCATGCTTGCCCAATCCAGGGACTCTCCGCTCCGACGGCAGCGCTCGGCCACCCTTCCTCCTGGGCGAGGAGGAGGAAGAAGGGCTTCCTCCCCCCGGGTAAGGAGTCACGGCCACACCGCCGGTCTCGTCAGCGCTCTCGCAGACCGCAGAAACCTCACGCATCCCTCTCGGGAGCCACATTTATCCTTGCGGGATGAAACCCTGGCAGCATGCAGCCCCCATCGCCCTGCCAGGCTGGCGCAGCAACCCGGCACCCACGGCAAGGGGTCTTCAAACCCTGAGATCCCCGTGAGGGGTCCAGACACCTCTATTGTACTTCTTACAGCAGAAGACGAGACAAATGTGGAAAATGGAGTTTCTTCCCACATGGGCATGGCCAGGACGGCTGCCCACCGCCAGGAAGGCTCTGAGGAGGGGTCTGACACACCCTGGTTCATTCATACCAGGGTCCCACACCTCATCTGCCCACCCCAGCTCTCCTTCAGTCCCCGGGAAGGTTGTCCCCTCCCTAACCGGAGTCAGGTTAAGCGGACAAGGTGACAAGCTCAAGGTGACAAGCCACCCCGTGCTGTCCCAATCCAAACAAGCCAGACCATGTGCCGGGCACCACGACGTGGGCAGAGACAGCAACCAGAGGTGGACAAGGGCTCCTCTGATACTACAGCTCCAGGATTCTACACGCCCCCCCGCAAAAAATTATCGAAAAGAGAGGATTTCACAGAGATTGATTAGTTAATGTTTACAGTGCTGTGAACAGGGAAAGCGTGACTCGGAGCCCGGCAGCACTGCCTGGTGTCCCGAGGGCTGCCACAGCGTTGGAGCCACATGCCACCTCTTCCTTGCCAACAGTGAGGGGCAATAACCCCCAAAACACAATGGGGCGCATGTGCCATGGGAGCGGAGAGCTCCCCTGGGATGTTGACCCTGCTCAGTGTGTTGTAACCCCCCGGGAGGATCCACCCAGACCCCCCTGACCAGAGGCAGCATCCCGAGGGGCTCCCCGAAAGCTCTACCGTCACCCCCACGTCGCCATCCTCATCCTCAGCAGCAGCACTGCACGTCCTGGCATGTGCCACGGCACCAGGATCCAGCGATGAGGCAAGAGGGGGCTGGAAGCCGCTGTGCCTCTGGGAAACCAGCCCACTGGCTTCCAACTGGGCCAGACTGGTGAAGCTCTTGGCACCGGAGACACCTTCCAGCTCCGGGTGCTGTTTGGGACACACCGACAGCACAACCCAGAGGGTGCCGTGCCCCCCACCCCGGAGGATGCCAGCAGCATCCACGCAGCTCTGCCACACTCCAATCACCGCAGCCCACCCCCCTTCCCCTAAAATCCCCCGCAGGAACCCCATTCCCACCCCCGTGGCTCAACCAACCCCCTCAGGACCAGGGTTCAGCATCACCCAGCCCTCCTGGCAGCGGGGACGGGTGCCCCCACAGCACCCACGCTGCTGATGCAAAACCTCCTTTCCCCAGCGATGATGCCGCACACCTACACAGCACCCCGGCAGCCTACGGTGGGTGGTGGTTTTGTGTTGGGTTTTTATTTCATTTCCCCCCCCCCAGCTCTTATAAAGAAAGAAAATCACGGGGATTTGCAGCTGGTTAACCCCTGGCTCGTCAGGGAAAAGCAGGATTTACAGCTCGCTGCACCAGCTCCAGGACACTTCCA
>NW_015090879.1:270524-273646 GCF_001431845.1 Calidris pugnax
AGCAACCAAGTTGGCGTCCTAGTACCCAAGATGGCGTCCTAGCAACCAAGATGGCCGCCCTAGCAACCTCTGAGACCCTCCCCAGCACCCATGGGACACCCCCAGATTCCCCGTGCCCCCCCCCCCCCCCCCCCCCCCCCCCCCAACCCCCCCGCCCCCCCCCCTTCCCCCTAAAACCCCCGCAGGAACCCCATTCCCACCCCCGTGGCTCAACCAACCCCCTCAGGACCAGGGTTCAGCATCACCCAGCCCTCCTGGCAGCGGGGACGGGTGCCCCCACAGCACCCACGCTGCTGATGCAAA
Organism: Calidris pugnax; assembly: GCF_001431845.1. Taxonomy (NCBI): domain Eukaryota; kingdom Metazoa; phylum Chordata; class Aves; order Charadriiformes; family Scolopacidae; genus Calidris; species Calidris pugnax. Next base: position 270,828 of record NW_015090879.1, read on the forward strand.
ACCTCCTTTCCCCAGCGATGATGCCGCACACCTACACAGCACCCCGGCAGCCTACGGTGGGTGGTGGTTTTGTGTTGGGTTTTTATTTCATTTCCCCCCCCCCCAGCTCTTATAAAGAAAGAAAATCACGGGGATTTGCAGCTGGTTAACCCCTGGCTCGTCAGGGAAAAGCAGGATTTACAGCTCGCTGCACCAGCTCCCGGACCCTTCCCCTGCCTCCAGGCCTGCCCCGGCTTGCTCCATGGCAGAGGCCCCTGCTGCTCAATTTGGGGCTTTTTTGGGGTAATTTTCTATTGGAAATAAAGCAGAGCTGTTTAACAGAAAGGCAGGAAGACGTTCGCACCCTCCCCATGGCTCCCTGCTTCGGCAGCACCAAGCGTCCTCCTCGCCCTCCCACAGCACCGGGTCCAGGGTGGCCACCACAAGCCAGACACCGGCCCCACGGGTCCCCCCAGCAGTCACATTTCAGTGAAAACTCTCCATTTTTGCAGGATTAAGAGAGGGAGAGGGAAAAACCAGTGGAAAACTTGTTCCGGACAGGAAAAAGCAAAGCGTTTAGAGGCGCTGCAACGGGGGAAGGCTGGGAAAAGCCAATGCATCCACCAGTTTAGAGCCCAGCGACCCAAACTGGGGGGCTCCCACCCAGCCCTCCCAGTGTGGGTGGGACAACCCCAGGATCTGAAAGGCAAAGGAAAGCTTTTTATACAGGATAAACACTCATTTCCCCCTCCACCAAACAAGAACCACCAACGAGATCAAACACCACCCAGCAGGGTATTTCCAAGCGACTCCCAGTTTTCTGCCATAACCCACTGCAAAAATTAGGCATTACCCAAAAACCCCTTCTTTTTAGGGGCAGGGGAATCCGGTTGCTCCACGGAGGCACCGGCAGCCAGAGCAGAGGGCAGGCCCAGCCCGGTACTGCCGGCCGGTGGCGGGGACGAGCGCTGTAATTTCATTTGATTTTATTTTATTTTTGGAATGAAGCAAAAGCCCGTGCAAACGCCAGCTCTCTGCGCGCCAGCCGCTGGCACCCGCCGCACCGTTTCCTGCGCGTCTCCACGCTCAGCCCGACGACATCAAAGAGGCTTTTTTTTTTTAATTTATTAATTAAAAAAAAAAGTTTGTCAAGTACTTGGAAAGGCGCTGGATAACGTGACTCGGGCTTGTCCAAAGCACCCGGAGAGGCTTTTATTCCCCCGGCTCCCTGTGAAAACAGAGGGAGGCTGCGCGTTTCTCCCACCTCCGGGAGGTTTGAGTGGCACCCCCTGAATCGGGGAGCTGGGGAATCCATTATTCCCTTTTCTCCACAGGCAGAAAGGAAAAGGAAACGGGCGCCGCAAGCGCCTGGCTCCTCTCGCCTCGGCCATCCGCGTTTTAAAAGAGACTTGGCTGCTAAACTTACAAAACAGAGCGCGAGGAGCCCCTGTGGGGCTGAAATCTGGGCTCCAAGACAAGTCTATCTCTGCGGCGAGGAGGAAAAAAAAATATATATAATGATAATGGAAACGCACACAATTCCCAGAGTCGAGCCACCGACATCAAAACTGCACACTCACTGCCGGCACCAGCGGCCAGGGGAGCACCTGGGCCCTTCATCCCTGCCCGGCTCCAGGAGAGGGAGCCTGGCCCCACAGGGGGTGACAGGGGACACCCGCGTCCTGTGGGTCCCTGCATCCCTTATGGCACCCCAGGGTAAGGGCACAGGGGTGATGGATGCTGTGAGCAGTGAGGTGGGGTACCAGGCACCCCACGCAGGAGGTATAGGTACCCCAGGCACCCCACGCAGGGACACTCAGCCCCCGAAAAACCGATGCAGGGGACACAGGGACCCCAGAACCCCCATGCAGTGACACTACATCCCCAGAAATCCCATGCAGGGGACACAGGGACCCCAGAAGCCCCACGGAGGGGACACTGAGCCCTCAGACAGCCGAGGCAGGGACCCCAGGACACCCACGCAGGGACACTAAGCCCCCAGGCGGCTCACACAGGGGACGCAGGGACACCAGCCATCCCACACACGGGGACACCGGGGCCACTCATCCCTTGGGCACCCCCACGCAGTTCAGGTGCGGGAACACTCAGACCCCGGGCACCCCATAGAGGGGACACCTGGGACACTCCCCCCTCGAGCACCCCCAAAAAGGGGACACTTGGAACCACGGGAAACCCACAAAGGGGACACTCATCCCTCGGCCACCCCCACGCAGGGACACTCTCCCCTCGGACACCCCTCGCAGGGGACCCCAGGAACACTAGGACCCCGGGGACGCCACGCAGGGGACACTCGCCCCTTGGCCACCCTTGCTCCGGGGCCACCGGGGCCACCCGGCCCCCGGGGACTCCCTACCCCGGGGCCACCGAGCCCCCCCCGGGTGATGCTCACCCAAACCATCCCACCCGGCCGAAGGACGGGGAAAGAGGGCACACAGTGCGGACACCGGAGCCCCCCACATCGCCCCTCGGGGCCGCGGTTCACGCCGGCCGAGCTCATTCCCCGACGGGGCGGCCCCCCCACCGCCGCCGCGCTCCAGGCCCCGCGCCGCCCCGCGGTACCTTTGTAACGCTCCAGCACGTCCTCGTAGGCCTGGACGAACTCCTTCTCCTGGCTGAGGTTGGCCGGGAGCAGCCCCGGCACGTACCCGGCCATAGCGGCCTTTTGTGCCGCCGGGCGGCCTCGCTGCAGCTGCCGGCGCGGCGGCCAGGGCCGGTCTGCGCCCGGACCGCTTCCGCCCGCGCCGCCGCCCGACCCGCGGCCCCGCCCACCACGGCGGTCACGCCCCCTGTAGACCACGCCCCCCGCTAGCGGCTCCGCC
>NW_015090879.1:275972-279802 GCF_001431845.1 Calidris pugnax
CTCACCCTCTGCCAAGTGGCTGGAAGGAGACTGAGCAATGCAGGGTCAAGGACTCTGACCCCCCGCACTCCGCCTTGTCCTGCCCCCTCCACTGCCTCCCCCGTGTCACCGCCTCCCGGAGAGATGCCAGCAAAGCAGGAACGGCTCCAGAGGTACCTCCCAGCCCAGCACTGGAGGTACCAGAGCTTCAGACAGCCCGTGGAGCCCCACCAGCACCTCCCACAAGGTCCTCGCTGCTGTGTCCCCTCCCTGGGCATGGCCACATCCTCCTTTCCTCAGCTCTGATGGCCAGAAGGGATGCAGAGATCACCGGACCCCATGGACAATGAGGAGGAAGAGCAGCCCAGAGTGGTTTTGGGTCCCCCCAAAAACCACTGAGGTGCTCCTGTGCCACGTCTGCAAGGCACCCGGCCGGGTGCAGGGATTGGGGTCCCCAGCCCCGTGTGATGCCCACGCTCCATCCCTGACACCAGATGGATCCGTGGTGCCCTTTCTCAGGGGTTCCAAGGACCTGAGCCCCATTCTCCTCCCCAGGCACACTGAGAGGTGCCAGCTCCCCAAGGGAACACCCCATCACCATCCCTGGTCCCCGAGCCCCACGCTGGGGACAGGCAGTGGGATGGCCCTGCAGACGGTCCCGCTGAATAATGCGAGGCTCCCAATCAATATTTCAGCTCATTTTCAAACCTGGTGACACAAAACTGTCTCCCAACTCTTTCTTCTCGGCTCAGCACTGTCTAGCTGCACCTCACCAGTTATTTTTAATGGGGGAAATCTGCATGAGACCGGATTTTGTGACATCCCCCTGCCTTTAATCATGGGCTGGATCCAGCCGGCATGACGACAAGCACTCGGCATCCCGGGCGGGGAGAGAGGCAGCTGGGGAAATGGCTGTGCCTCGGCACAGGGGTCCAGCCTTGGGGTGCGGGAGGATGCTCAGCACCCCACAGGACGGGGCTTTGGGGGCAGAGCTGGTCCATGAGCGGTGGTGGGTACGGTGGGGTCCCACCAGCCCCATCTCCAGCCCCGGGGGGTGCTGGCTTTGGGGCAGGGCCGGCCGCACCCTGCGCATTCGCTTTCCCCCCACCCCAGCCCCAGACAGCGCGTTTTCGAGAACCATCATTTGAATCAACTGGTTCTTCCTGCCCGGAGACGCCCGCCCGCCGGGACGGCACAACCCGCCTGAGCGGTGGCACCGTGGCATGGCCAGAGCCCCATGCACCCCCACCATGCCCACGCTGGGGGGGCAGGGGGGGCAGGCAGCCAATATCCCACTGCCACTCCTCCCCGGATGGGATCCACCAAAGTCCCCACGCTCCCAGTCTGAGTCCTCACAGCATTCAGGTACCTGGGGCACCGAGCCCAACCTCGGGGCTGTTTTGCCCATTGCTGGGGGCTGGTGGGGGCTGGCAGGGGCTGGCAGGGGCTGGCGGGGGCTGGCAGGGCAGAGCGGGCGCCTCAGGAGCTCACCAACCTCATGCACATCTCTGCCAGCAAGATGAAAGCCGGTCCTTGGGCTTCCCTTGGGGCAACAGCTGGGACCAGCCCGACCAGGGCTCGGTGGAGACCCCTTGGCACAGCCCCAGACTCTTCTTTGCTCCAGCAGGAGCAGATCAAAGGCCCCCGGGGTGTGGGGCGAAAGGGCCAGACCCCCACAGCCACAGATCAAAGCTGTTTGTCCCCGGTGAAGAGGCAATCCCAGCTCCTGCGCCCGGAGTCACCTCCATCCTCCCAAGCTCCTCCATCCTCCCTCCATCCTCCCTCCCTGGTGGCCCTGGAGCGAGGTGCCCACCAGCCCCATCAGCTGGGGCTTGGAGAAGGAGCCACCAACCACGGTGGGTCCAACCCTGTCTTTGTTTCTCCATCTCATCCCCTTCTCTGTCCCCGGAGTGTGACAGCAGCCAGCGGGCACCGCGGAGGTGGTGCAGGCGAGGGGACACACAGGGCAGTGTCCCCTCCACGACGCAGCAGCGCGGGGACCCCGGGATGTCCCCAGTGACCACAGCGATGGGGCTGTCAATGGGCACCACCAAGGCAAATCCGGGCGGGAATCACAAACCTCCCAGGGCAAATTCCTCCCCGGAGCCTGGCCAAGGGCATTGTTCCACCAAGGAGCCATTTAGTCCTTAATTAGACGTTTTAATGTCACCCAACCCAAGCGTTGGAGGTGCCCAGTCATCCCTTAACCCCAGCATGCTGAGGGTATGAACAACCCGCGGCGAGCCCTGCCCGGGCAGGACAAAGCCGTCACAAAGCCGAAGCCGCCACCTCGGCCATCAAAGGCCACGTCCATCCCCCCACTTCCCCATCCCATCCCCAGGCTCCCTGGGGAGCAGTAGGACATGGTAACAGCCCCGAGACCATCTCAGTCACCACGGGGGAGCCCCACATCCCACCCCTGGAGGAACCCACCACACAGCGGGGCGCTGCCTTACCTGCGACCCTGACGACAGCCCTCTCGGCCGGGTCCAGCACCGAATCCTGGCTTTTCCGCTTCCTCTGCTCATGGAGGGGTAAATTCCAGGGCAAAGTGTCCCCGGGGGGGCAGGGAGAAAGGCTGCCCGAGCGCTCGCTGCGGTAGGAGCGCTCGCTCCGGCAGGACCGCTCGCTCCGGCAGGATCGCTCGCTGAGGGTCTCCTCGTCGGAGGACGACATGGCCCAGGGCGCGGGCAGGAGAGCGGGCAGGGTGTCCCCGCGGGCAGCAGCCTGCAGAAGGAGCAAACGGCGCGTGACACCGGGCCACCAGCCCTGGCTCCCTCCCTGCCACTGGTCCTGGGGGTGATGGAGAGGGGGACCATCCCACCACGGACGTCTCTGCCCTCACGCCCGTGCCCAAGCACCTTCTTGGGCAGGTGAATCAACCCCCCCAGAGCTCCCTGGGATGGGGATGGCCACCCCTCCACCAGCAAAGCTCACAGTGGCATCCCTGGCACCGGATTGATCCCCACAAAGAGGAGCCCCAACCTTTTAGGTTCGACGTCTTTGTGCTCGACACGAGCAGGAGCCATCAGACCGGCACTGCCCTTTGTACCTGCAGGTTTTTTCCCCCTCCCTCCTCTCAGAGAGGAGAACAGCTTTAAATATTCCTATTAATCGCGGTGGGGGGAAATGGTAGGGCTTTCTGTAGCAGGCAGGGAGCGAGCCGTGCCGCGTACACACACTGGGCAAATAAGCACCTTGCGCGAGACATATTTAAAATAATTCTCATTGTGTCCTCTAGCTCGACCAGGAAAAATGCACATGAAGCGACAGAGGCTCCGGCACCGATGCGCCGCGGCGGAGGAGCCGCCTCCATCGCACGGAGCCTTTCCTTATTATCACCATTTAATCAGCAAAACCGGAACAAAGAGACCCCCAAAAAAGAAAAAAAAACCCAAAGAACAAAAAAAAACCCCACCACATTTGAAAGAAAGGGAGAAAGGATTCCATGAGTCATTCGCGCCCCCCCCATCGAAAAGCTGCAACAAAATGAATCGTGGCCCAAAACCGAGGCTACCCCCCCCCTCCACCCCCCGGCAGCCCCGATGCCCGCACCGAGGGACTCAGCCCTCGCCCTGGTTTTGGGGGGGCCGCGGGTGTGGGGCTGCGGGGGGATGGAGGAGGGGGATGCTGTGGGTCCGGGGAGGGGGAGCTCGGTGCCCCGGGGAGAGGCAGGGCCGGGGATGCGGGGGCTGGAGCCCCGGTTTGCGGTCGGGGCGGGGGGTGCAGCAGGTGCGGGAGGCAGCGAGGTGCGGGCAGGGCTCTGCGGGGGGGACGCGGGACTGGCCTGGACCGTTCCCCCTCCCCCCCCGCGGCCGGCATCCTCCGGTGCCCGCAGCAGCCCCGGCGGC
>NW_015090879.1:280018-286153 GCF_001431845.1 Calidris pugnax
GCTCCCCCCCAGACCCACCCTGAGCCCCCAACCTGCCCACACTCCCCCAGATGCCGGTCATCTCCCCGGGCTCCCCCTTACCCCACTCTGCGCCCCCAGCTTGCACAGCCCCCCAGTGCACAAGGGCGGGCCCCCAAACTGCCCAGAAGCTCCCCACACTCCCCGAGCACCCCCTTCTCCCAAGCAACCCCGCTCTGCTCCATCCTCTGGATTCCCCCCCCCCCCCCAGGGACCAGCAGCCGTGGCGGGAGCACAAAGCCGCGGGGGGACACAAGCCAGGCACGGGGGGGAGGTGAGCAGGGATGTGGACGGAAAGGGCTGTGCTGGGAAAGCTGGGTGATGCCCTGGGCCTCACCTGGGGGGCAGCCGGGCATCCCAGTCCCAGCCGAGCGAGTCCCAGCAGCAGCCGGGGCGCAGGCAGGAACACCAGGAGCAGCCCGAAGGGGTGGCTGAGCTGCAGGACAGCCCCAGCTGCTTGGCAGGAGTGAAGCAGGATAAACCGCTCCGGCTGATGGCAGATCCAGCCGCCCCACACCGATGGCGGGACCCAGCGAGCCACAGTGCTGTGCCACGGCCCCGGGCCAGCGCCGCTGCTCCCACGGCGTCGCGGGCGACCGGGCCAAGCCTGTCGCCCCAGTCCCCCCGGGGTCTCAGCGCAGCCGGTTGTCCCACGGGCATCTCTCCTCCAGCAGTTTTCAGATCTCATCCCAACACGTCCCTTCTGGTCCCCGGCGGCTCTTTCCTCGAGTACCTCCAGCGAGGGGGTGGAGGACGCAGTGTGGAGGACACGGCGTGGGGTGTGGTGACACCCCGCTCTCGGACACTTGGGATGTGGCTGGAAAGGAGCACGTGTTGCCCTGCGGCCCTGCCCGCTCGCAGCCTGGGATGGGGAGAGAGCCTTGGGAGGAAGCACTTGGCCAAAACCCACCTGGGTTTTGGGGATGGATCAAGCCCACGACGCAGTGGCCAAGGCCACGCAGACACTGGCACCAGCGGGTAACGAGGGCACGAGCTCCCCAGGACACGGGAGCCCCAATAACACTGTGGCCGGGCCAGACTGGTGTGGGGCAGAATAAAGGATATACTGGGAAATGGTGTCCGTACCAGACACCGATGGATAAACGTGCTCGAGAGGGGGCTGTGGCTCCCGGTACCACCAGGGATCCCAAATTCCATGAGAGCCGGGGAGCAGGGAGGCTCGTCCCACCGGAGCCGGTGGCTTCAGACGCGTTGGGAGGAGGGAGGAAAGCGCCCGAAGAGCCAGACGCGGCTCGTGCCGTTCCCAAAGCTCCCGGACGGGTTGGGCGGCTCAGCCCCGCGGCCGGCTGCGGTGACGTGTCCCTTTGTCACCCTGTGCCACCGGCCGGACTCTGACCTCCTCCCTCCCGGTGCCCCGGGAGCAAACCCAGCCGACGGGAGCCGCGTTGAGCCCCAGAGGAGGGCGGGCGGCCGGGAGACGGTGCCTGTTCCAGCCTGTGTGGATTTCACACCCCAAACGCCTTTCCAGAAATCCCTGGCAGCGCCCGGCGGCGCTGGATTATTTGTGCTACGAATCTGGGTTAAGATCGTGCCTTGATTTTGCCTACGTGGGGACGGGGAGTCGTTATTTCAGGAGGAAGGAGGGGAGGTGGGGGATCCTCCCTAAATCATATTTCATCTCCCCGTTGGAGCAGGACCGGCGGGACCCAGGGATGCCCAAGGAGGGCACCGAGATCTTGGGGTCCGAGGTCTTGGCATCTGGGGGGGCACAGGGAGATATTTCCTGGGCTGCACCGGTGCAAATCAGCCAACACACGGTTCAGCCCCAGGATTTGTCCCCTCATTAAAACCTTCTCCCCGGCCCACAGATGAAACCTGCCTTTTCCCTTGACTCTTGATAAATTATTCATCTCCCCAGAGTTGTTTATCCCCCTCTTGCAGGCAGAGAGAAGCTGCAGACGCTGCTGGAGGCTCCAGGCAAATCCGGGGCTGCAGGAGGTGGGGTGTCATCCCCGGACCCCGGCTCCCGGGTGGATGAGGGTTATAGGAAAATGGGAATGGGGGAGCTGGGGAGAGGGAAGCTGTTGGGAAAGCAGCTGGGGAGTGATGTGGGCTCCTGCCCGGTGGAGACATGATATCCCATCCCAGCCCAGCCTCGGTGCCTCTCACCCAGCCCAGATGTGGCTTCACCCCAAAATCCCAAAAAAGCCACCAGTGAAACATAAATTCGTATCCACTCCCCGCTGGAAATGAACCTGGTTCCAGGCTCCATGCTGAACTACATTCAGGAGCTGAGGATGCTCCAAATCCCCCTTGCCTGAGGGAATTCCGTCGGGAGGATGGGACCCATTTTCCATCGCTGCTGCTCGGCCAGAGCCTCGGCCACTGGCTCCTCCCGCCAGAGGCAGGGTGGTTTTTTTTAATCTCTCCGTGAATTTGATTATTTTCATCAGGTCTTTGGTTATTTCCTTTATTGGCTGAAATGTTTAATAGAGCTTTTAACTACGGCAAATGGATCCGCTCCTCCAGCCCCTGCTCTTCGCCGCTCGCCCTTGGCTGCGTTCGCATCCACCACGGAACAATTGGGTTTTGGCTGGATCTGAGGAGCCGCTCGGGAGGCAGGAGCGTGGAGATGGATTTCAGTGTTTCCTCCAACATCTGGGCCGCTGGATGAATGACTCACACCAGCCAGTTGCCGGGTTTTTATTTTTGCTGAGCCCTTTATTTTTTTTCTCCCCTCCTCTCTCCCTGGAAAAAGCAACCGCTTCCCAAATTTCTCCATCCTTGGCTGACACCCCCTGGGGGTGATACCGGGGGAACTGGGCTCTGGTTCCACAGGGAAAGGGCTCCTGCCCCTCAGGGTGCAGGGTTTTCCCCCCTCTCTGTTTTCCGGAGCCACGATGTTGTTCTCTGTGTCCCCCACCCCCTTTGCCCTCTCCTTCTCCCCAAATCCCCCACAGAGGACCCCCCCCACCGCCAATAATCACTCTGTGACTCTCACAGCAGAGCTCGATTTCTGTCCTCAGCCCTGGTTTGCCCTCTCTGTTCCTCATTTATTTCATCCGACGGCTCCGTGGCCCTCAGCACCCACAGCCCTCCTGCCCAGAGCCTCCCGGGGTGTTTTTACCCCAAAACTGTTCACTTTTCTGCCCGTCCCTTCCTGCTGCTCTTGCGTCTCTCTGCCCTTTCCCTCCACTGCCACCCGTGGAGCTCCCTCCTCACCCGCTTTTTTTAGCATTATTCCATCAGGTTTTTTTCTCTTCTGCTGAAACTAATCGCCAGCGTTTTTCATATTTGAAAAAGCACCAAACGAAATCCCTGAGGATTATCAGCCCCTGTTACAGGCAGGACAAGCAGCTTCCCATCTCCAGACCTTGATTTTGGGGGTCCCCGATGTTGTGTCCCCCCATCCCGGGGCCTGACCCTGCCAGGGAGGAAGGGGGCTCCGTCCCCCCACGCTGGCCGTGGATCAGCCCCAGCCAAGGGAACCCATCCGGGTGCTCCGTCCATCGGGGCTGGGGGAGGGAGAAACCTCCCGGCAGCGCCGGGAAAGGCAGGGTCGGAGCGAGAAAAGCTTGACGGGGAGCAGCAGAAATCCCCAAAAGGCCTCAATTCTGCTGGGATGGTGCCTGTGAGACCCGTCAGTGCCCCAGCCTGCAGGGAACTGGGGTGAAACCCAGGGAAGTGTTTCTCCCAGGGCCCCGGGCACATCAGGAGGGCACAGGGAACCCCAAAACCCCACCTGTGGCCCCTTGTACCCCAGGACACAGCTCTGCCAGGGCTCTATGAGCCCCCTCCCACCCCCAGGAGAGATCTGTGTGCCCGTCTAGGGGTCCGGGACCCCCAGAGCTCAAAGTGGCAGCGGCGGCTCCCTCTGCGGAGAGGGGAGAGGTCCCAGTGATGAGAATTCGGCTTTTCGCTCCTGTCACACTCCACATCCGGTGATATTTTAATTTTAAACACACACACCCCCCCAAATTCAGGCAGGCGGTGTCTAAACACAGCCCGCTCCCCAGGCCAGCTCTGCTCCCCGACCTGGTTAATCACTCACAGGGTGTTTGGAGAACCCTCGGGAGAGGACGGCTCTCCTCAGCCGGGGACAAGCGCAGAGTCCTGCCCCACGGAGGGGCTGCTGACCCACAGACACAGGCATCAGTGGGGCAGGAACCACAGTCCTGCATCCCCGACAGCCACTCGGTGAGGGTCCCTGCCCACCGGAGGTGACGCCGCCTCTGTCATCCCAGCGTGGGGGGCTTTAGAGGGGATCAGGGAACTCGCAGGCCCCACCTGCATCAAAGATTAAGCATTAAACCCGCAATCATGGGGATTAAAACCACGGATTAAAGCACACAGCCCTCCCCTCTCTGCTCCCAGGTCCTCACCTGCTGGAACGCCGTTACGAAACTGTGCTGGATTTGGAGGGGAAAAAAAGAAAAAGAGCTGTTTTAACCAGATTTTCACCTCATATATCAGTGCTGCCAGCTGGAGTGACTGGGAAGAGCCCGGCACACACCAGCCTGTGTGCTGGCTATCATTTAAGATGGAGTTTTGCAGGACAAGATTGGATAGTTGGGGTTTTTTTTAACTCTTTTAGGTTATTCCTCTTGTTTCCAGCAGCGATCGGGGCCTGGCCAGCCCGCAGGAGGGACAGGCTGCAAGCACAACAGGAGAACACCCACAGCAACAGGAGGATTTAACCTCCCCAAGGGCACGTCCCCACAGCCGCTGCCATGTTTTAGGGGTGTCTCAAAAGGCCCCCCTGGCAGCAGCGCTACAGAGAGACCCTCAACCTGTGACATCCTCAGGGCCATGGCTTCAGCTGGGGTGGAGCTGAACTCCCCACCAGCAGCTGGTGTCGATAATAGTGTTGATAAAACACCAGTGTTTTCAGTTGTTGCTACACACTCAGGGCCTTTTCTGCCCCTCACACCACCCACAGGCTCGGGAGGGGACACAGCAGAGAGAGCTGACCCCGAGGGACATCCTACGCCGCGGGACATCACGGTCAGTACGTAAAGCTGGGGGAAGGAGGCTTTTGCTTTCCTTATTAAACTGTCTGTATCTCAACCCAGGAGTTTTCTCACTTTCACTCTGCCGTAGGGCAGGGAGTGAGCAGCTGCCTGGTCCCAGTTGCCGGCTGGGGTTAAACCACAACCCTCAAAAAAAACCCCAAAAGCACAAGACAGAGCCAAACGCTGTTCCGAAGGAGACATTTACTAGCCCGAGCAATGCCCCGTGTGGTGTCGTTCCCCTTCAGCAGGGGCAGGGCCCCCACGCAGACCCCACCCCACGGCTGCAGCGTAACCCCCTTGTGCTGTGGGTTTTATTTCCAGAGAAGTTCCACCTCAAACGACTCTACAGGTGACCGGTGGCCACGTCCCTCTCGAATCAAGGCCGGGGCTCCTCTTTGCCCTTGTGGTAGTCGGGCGGCGTGTACTTCCCCTCCTTGATCATCTTGTCCCTCTGCTCCAGGATGGTTCTCAGCCGCACGGCCTGGCAAAGCGCAGAGAGTGGGGGCAGACACACAACAGGGTGGCAGAGGTCAGGGAAGCACTTGGGTTGTCCCTAGAACCCCGCCAGAGTTCTTCTGGGGTGGTCCTGGAACCTCCCAGAGCCCACATGCACAAGGCACCCACACCACCCCTGCCCTCAGGGGCTCCTCACACACCCCAAGCACAGATTTGCATCTTTTGCCAAAGGCTTTGGGGTTATTACAACACATTTAATTAATGATAACCGGGTTTTTAGCCCACAGCTGACCAGGCAGTATTTTTTCCCATCGCTGTGGCAGCTGAGGACTGATCGTAGCTGCTGTTGGAGAGGAAAAGGGCAGGCAGGGAGGGACTGCAGAGGACAGAGCCCCACTGCTGCTACCACAGCCCCCCCTTGGGGAAGGGGCTGCTGCAGGGCCAGGCCCCCCAGTTCCGCACTGGAAGGCCCATTGCCTGCCTGGAGACTGCGCCCGATGGCACCAGGCACCATCAAAGCAGGGTGCCTGGCAACCCTCAAGAGCTTGGCCTGGTCCCTCAGCACCCCCTCCCCAGCCCGGCCCAGTACCTCCGGTGTCCCCAGCCCGGCCCCGGTGCCGGGTACCCTCCCGCCCCAGCTTGACCTGGACCCCCCCCAGAGCCCCCCGCACCCCCTCCCGGCGGCGCT
>NW_015090879.1:286163-286514 GCF_001431845.1 Calidris pugnax
AAGTCCTCGTACTCGGGCTGGCACTCGCGGCGGGCGCGGGTCTGGCCCAGGCCGTGCCCGCACTCCACCCACTCCCGCTCAAAGGCGTGACAGGCCCCGGCCTTGCCGTAGGGCTGCGCCGTGCTCTGCCGCAACAGCCACCGGTCCACATCGATGCCCAGCTGCTTCTGCAGCTCCCAGAACGGCATGGCTCCGCGCTATGTCACGACACGGCCGCTGTCACGACGCTGACACCCCCTCCCCGGGACCGGTCCCTTCTCTCACGGGCCCGCAACCGCCGCCGTCCTTCACGGGCCTTTTACGACGCCGCCCGCCGTCAAGCGCAACCGCAGCCGCGACACCCACTCGCGC
>NW_015090879.1:286524-317168 GCF_001431845.1 Calidris pugnax
CTCCCAGTGCCCTCAGTCCCCCCACCTCCAGTGCCCCCAGTCCCCCCATATCCAGTGCCCCAGTGTCCCCCAGTCTCTCCCATTGCTCCCAGCACACCCAACTCTGATGCCTCAGGGTCCTCCCAGTCCCTCCCAGTTCCCCCAGTTCCTGGCTTTCAGGCTCTGGCAGTGTCCCCATTCTTCGGATTCACGGCCCCCCAGTCCCCATCTCCCCCCACCGTAACGCTGTACCCTGTGTGGGACCCCCCATAGGGCATGGGGCTTCGTTAGGGCTGACGAGAGGTCGGGCACCAGTGTCCCCCCCAGTAACACCCACCCCCCTATTTCCATCCCCCCCCTGAAATCCCGGGTGGGGAGGAAGAGCCGGGGTCTTCCTCCCACGGAGCCCCCAGCGGCGCCGAACGCCCTTTATTACCATAACCCTTAAAAAAAACTAACCCCAGACCCACTCAGCGCCACCCACCCCCCCGTCAGAGGGCACAGGACATGGCACGGGCAGGAGAAACGGGATTTATGGCACGAATTTCCCAGTTCTCGCTGCAGGTTTCCCGGGAGAACCCGTTCCCCCCCTCCCTGGTACCGGCGCTGCTCAGATGATACCGGCCGGAGCGAAGACCGGGGGGACGCAGAGGGTCTCCCCCATCTCCCAGCCGCAGGACAACGGGGCGCAGACACTCTCCCGGTCATCTTCCGTTGGTGGGGGTTTTCCCTGGAAAAGCTGGACGGTTTTCCTGGAAAACGGGAGACACCCGAGGGGGAGCAAAGGGGAGCAAGCCCTCCCAAAATGCTGCGGGGATGGGTCTGGGGAAGGGGGATCCCCTGTGCCCCCAGAACCCAGCTGCCCCCGGCTTCCCCAGTGAAAAACTGGCTCAATTCTGTCAATATTTTAAAAAATGGAAGTTTTGCCTCTGAGGACAGATTTTTACCCTAAATCTCAGGATCTGGGACTCAGATTTGACTCATTCACTTGAGCAAAAGAGCCCAGTTGAGGGAAAGCCAACATCTCCCATGGGATCCAGCCCTGCTGACCCTCACCCCGCTCACACAGGACTATCTCTTACCAGGCCAGGCGGGACATGGCGTAGGTGACGTGTGGCTGGGGACACCCCCCAAGCGGGGAGGAGGTGGCGATGGTGTAGGCACCCATGTCCTGGAAAATCAGCCAGTCCCCGACCTGCAGCTGGGGAAGCTCCAGGCCGTCAGCGATGTGGTCCTCAGGGTGCCCCGGGGGTCCCCAGAGGCTGGTGCTGAGAGAGTGGGGCTCTGGGCAGGGTCTCTGTGGGGAACAGACGGAGTGCCACAGTGACCTGTCTCATCTTCACCCATCCCAAATCATGGAATGGTTTGGGTTGGAAGGGACCTTAAAGATCATCTAATTCCACCTCCCTGCTCTGGGCAGGGACACCTCCCACCAGACCAGGTTGCTCCAAGCCCCCTCCAACCTGGCCTTGAACCCCTCCAGGGATGGGGCAGCCACAGTTTCTCTGGGCAACCTGGGCCAGGCTCTCACCACCCTCAGTCTGACCCCAAAATCCAACCCCGTGAGCTCAGGGAATGTGGCTACAGCCCCCCTTGGCAGCCCACCACGGCCTCTTCCTCACAGCCCCTGCTCTCCTCTGGGACAGACCCACAGTTCAAAGGAGGGCATGGCTGGGTGAGGTGATGGACACAACACAAGGGACCTGCTGGGGTCTCCCCAAGTCGGGCCAGACCCTCACCTTGTGTAGCTGAGGTCTGGGGCAGGGGCTGTCAAACAGGAGGCAGCTGAAGGCGCCATAGATGCCATCGCTGAGGTGGTACACGAGGCTCCTCTTGCTGCCAGGTTCTTCTTCTGGAGGGGGAGCAAGGAGAGGGCTCAGGGGGGCTCAGGGACAAGGATGGGCCCATCCCACCGTCCCACCTACCGTCGGAGCCAGGCTGCTCCGCGGGAGCCTCTCCCATGGCAGTGACGCTGGCAGCGAAGGTGAAGGCGGAGGTGACGTAGTACCGCCCGGGCCTTGCAATGACCTCCACCCCGCAGCCCTCTGGGAAATACGAGTCCAAGGCAGAGTTTATCACGGCAGCCACCTGGATGGGAAGAAGGTGTTCCCCCTCAGTTACTCGGTCCCTCTGCAGGGAGCCAGACCCTGGGAGAACCCCCAACCTCGCTCTCTGCCTGCTGAGTGACAGCATCGGGAGCCACGTACCTCTTCAAACCGGGCTCTGGTGTCCTCGGTGCCAGGGAATCCTCCTCCGATGTCCAGGAGGCGCATCTGGTAGCCCAGCTCCATGCCCATCTCAAAGGCCAGCTGCGCCGCAGCCACAGACTGGGTGAAGGTCTGGGGCTCCAAACCACGGCTCCCGAGGTGAAAGCTGAGAGCACAGTCCCCGCTTCAGCAGGGCTCATGTGTCCCCAAAGAGCAACGAGGGGACATGGCACCAGGATTGTCACTCACTGGGGGCAGCTCTGCACTTCCCACTCACCATCCCAAGCCAGACGGGCTGAATGGCCCCGCAGAGCCCCCCACATCCTCTCTGGGGGCCAAACCTGCCCCAAACTGGCCCCAACAAGTGTCAACCTCCCCAGGTCCAACCTCCACCTCACTCCCAGACAGAGCAGCCAGTGGCCCCGTGGACCCCTCCATTGTTTGGGCAAAGCAGAGTTCCCCACACTCCCCTTCAACGTGGGCTGAGCTCCCCTATGGAAAAAAGACCACGTGCCATACCTGATGCCAACGACCTCCACGGCCTGCTCCTTCGCTGTCTCTAGCAGGTGCCGGCAGGACTTGAGCGTGGTCCCAAACGTCATGCTCGGATGGGCAGAAGGGCTGGAGTCAGCAGCGATACCCAACAACATCCTGCAGAGCAAAGCCACACTGTGTTGAGGCACCTTTGGGTCCCCCTGTCACCCCACGGAGTGACACTCCAGCTCCTGCTCCAGCCCCCCCTTCCAGTGATGCTGCCAGACACCCTACCTGGCCCGAGGGTGGCTCCTGGCCACCTTGTTCAGCTCCACCTCATTGTCAAAGGTCATCAGCTGCACACTGTGGCTGGCTGCGTATTTGATGTGGGTGACCTGCTTGCAGGGGCTGCTGTAGAAGATCTTCTCAGCCGGGACTCCGATGCTTTGAACCTGTGCAATCTCTGCCTGCAGGGAAACGGCACGCTGGTCGGCAGGTCCCTGGGCCACCTTGGCCACCACCAGCCCTGGGACTCAGCCAGCCTGCACCATTGAGAACGGCAAACGACCAGCGTTGCAGCCTGGGCTTTTCCAGGGAAAATCCACAAGAGCTTAAAGGGATCATGGTGGACTTTGTCCTGGCAGGGGCAGGTTGCAGCAAGATGTTTACAAGCAGCGTGAAACAGGAGGAGAGAAAACAAGCAGTTTTGGTGCACATGTCCCCTGTGAGCCACAGTGAGGGCGAGGGCTGCAGTGCTGCTCTGAGCTGTCATGACTCTTTGCACTTTCTCCTCCTGCTAACACGTCTTATTTAATTACGTACAACTAATTGGCTTAACTTTGGATCCTCCCTGGGAATCTGGCTGTGAGCAAATGAGAAGCAGGAGGGAGCAGGGAGCTTTAGGCTCAGCCTGAAAGCCACTGAGAGCTGGATGGCTGCTGTGGTGGCACCCAGGGGACATGCCTTGCCACCAGCCAAGCCTGCCAGCCAGGACACCAGCTCCAGGGACAGGAATGCCAGTCAAAGTCAACAACCCTGAGCCAGGAGAGGACGGGGATTTCTGGGCTGTGTTGGGAGGGTTTTGACAGCAGAGGGAGACTCCTGTCCCTGTAAATATCACCCAGTGAGTGGAAAGTTAGGAAAGGAGCCTGAGGTGACACTGTCCCACAAATGCCCAAAGGATGCTCACTCTGAGTTGTCCTCCCACGACCCTACCTTGTTGGTGCAGGCAAAGCCTGCCCCCAGCTCAGCCAGCAGCCGGATCACTCCTTCACTGCCGTTGCACTTAACCGGGAAGTAGGGTTTCACACGGGGCAAGGCCTTCAGGAAACGCAGGTGCTTCTTCACAATGTCCCCAAGGTCTGCCACGAAGAAGGCTTGCTGGTCGCTCTAGGAAAAAGCCAGAGTGAGCAGCCGTCACCTCTCCACCCGCCTCTGCCAAGGGGGTGCTGGCTGCCAGGGAGCAGCAGAGCCACCAGCCCTTACCTCCTGGCATAGCTCCACCAGGAGGTTCTCCAGGAGGTCTCTGGTGGTGAACCCCTCCTCCACCATCATGAAGTTGGATTCATCCAAGTACCCATTCATAGTCAAGGTGTGATCACGTTATTTTAAAGCCTCCTCAGGCAGGGTAAAGCCCCTTCTAGGTATGCAATTCACTGGAAAAAGAAAGGGAATGTTTGAGGCAAGGCCCAGAAGCTCCATCAGCCCACACCACCCAGCCTGCACCCCGAGGGGCTCCCCGACCCTCCCACAGGTCACACACAGCAGTGCTGCCCTGGGTAGAGCTCTCTGCCGCTCTCCTCCAAACCAGCGCCTCAGCCGAGAGCTCTATTGTGGGTTAAAGCATCTTCTCCAGGGGGAGGAGACACATTTCCATGCAGCTCAGAGCTTTGTTTTGGCACACAGCAGCCCCATCTTCTTCAGCAGCAGTTCAGGCACCAGCGCAGTTAACAACAAAGCCAAGTTCACTGCAAAGCAGATGGCCTATATATGCCAGAACACGTCCTTTCATGCTCTGGCACGTAGCTAGGTCTGCTGTAGGCTGCACAGGGTGAAGTTCCCCTGTGGTTTTCAAATAGCTGAAGTCTCACAGATCCACCTTCCCAGACACACAAGCTCCATGAAAAGAGAGGCATCTTTAAAGAGCACAGCAAGGGTCACTCGCTGACATCAGCCGACCTGGGGATGGTCTGGACCCATGCTGTGGTTCCAGTTTCACCTCTCTCCCATGACATGGAGTGTGGGACAAGGGGACAAGTTAAGCTGCACGGTGTTTCCTGGCTCACACATTTAGCAGATCTTTAGCTTTAAGCTCACACACTCAGCTTTAACAATCTCATCCCCTGGTTCCAGCTCATCCCCATCCCATAACCCAAGGAGCTGAAAACCTAGCACGAGTTTGCAGGAAACATTTCCACTCCAATAACCCAGGTCTAGCTCCAGGGTTTTTACAGGAATGTGGTCCCTCTGATCTGAAGCGATCCGGAGACAGAGGTTTCGTTTCTCAGAGCTGCAGACCAGCTCCTCCTTTGCAGAGAGACCTACTTACAACACTTCGGGTGGGAACGAGGAGAAAGACCACACTGACGCCAGAGTGGCAGGGTGTTGTAACGCATTGAGCAAACTCCAGAGATGGGGAATGGGAAGAAAAACAAGTATTTGAAGCTCTCAGAGCTTCATACTTGGGAAAGGAAAGCAACTCCTCCAGCCTTACCCTTCACTCCCCAAAGACATCACTAACCAGCACCCAGCCCACCCTGGCTGAGCACAGAAAGGATGACCAATTAAGTAGGTCATTTCTGCTAGCCCTGGGCACCCCCTCCTTACCAAGGCTCCTGGGTGACTGGTCGTGCTGCCAGGGGGGGCCCCCAAGGAACACCGAGCTCCCGCAGCACCCCGAGGTGTAGCTGCTGCCGGGGGTCCGAGGTCCCTGGGGAGAGGCAGTGCAAGGGGTTAGTGAGGGACAGGAGCACTAATGGCAGGATGCCCTCCACCCACCGTTCCCCAAACTCAGCATCTACAGGCATCCCACATCCTCACTCTGCCAGGCAAACCCGCTACCCCAGCAACCCCGCGCAGTCCCCGTCCCCCCCCATTACCTTAGATAGCATTTAAACAGATAATGCCATGGGTCTCCCAAGAGAATGAACTGGCCCCAGCAGCGGCTGTTCCTCCTGCCCCAGTTCCCTGCCTGCCCCAGCTCCTGGACCAGCTACCCCTGCAGAGGGGTAGGGGGGAGCTCTGCACCCCTTGTATCTCAGCGCCCCTCTCCCTGCTCTGCCTCACAACCGTGGCCATGGCAACCAAACCCAGCCACCCCATTGGCTGAGATGCCTCCGAGCATCCTTCATCCCTTTCAGGGAATGCTCCCCCCCCTCGCCCACCTCCTCCCGGGGCCGGGGATGCCCCAGCAGACACCCTGGGTTCTCACCGAGTCCCCGCTGCAGCCGGAGGCGTGGAGCTCTGCCAGCCTGCCTGCAGCCTGGCCCTGCTGCAAGGGCGCCCGTGGCCGCACGTGCATCGCCTGCGCAGGGACCCTCAGTGGGAAGAGAGACAAAAATACCTCTGAGAAACTGCTGCCAGGGAAACGAGGGTTCCTGCAGATTACAGGCTGAGCAGCGCCTGTTTGACTGGGACACGGGCAGTGGTAGGCAGTCGGGAAGATGTCAGGGACTCATTCTGCCCTTGTGGTGCTGCTGCCAGTTTCACTGGGTTCCTCAGCAGCAGGTCCAGCTCTGCCATAAATGCAGATGCTCCGTCTGGTCGATCAGTCCTGTCTTTGCCTGCATTTGTCCACTTGGAAACGGTTCTACTGCTCCATCCCACAAACACCACAAGCTGAGCAGGGAATTTTTTTCTTCTTGTTGTTTATTTTCAGTTCTTGCTCTGGTGTCGCTGAGGAGACAATGTTCCATGCATGCCCAGGGAGGTGGAGTAGTCTCCTTCTCTGGAGACATTCAAACCCCACCTGGACACGTTCCTGGGCCGACCTGCTCTGGGTGGCCCTGCTTTGGCAGGGGGTTGGACTGGATGATCTCCAGAGGTCCCTTCCAACCCCATGTGATTCTGTGACTTGTCTCCTTTGAGATCCTGGCCTGTTTTCCTGGTCCTCTGGCCCAGGGCCCAGCACCCAGCCCTGGACTGTGCTGTGCAGGATGAGGGAGCACTGCACTCGGAAGAGGACAGAGAGGTACCCGCTCTTGGCAGAATGGTGCAGAGCACTGCAGTGCCCACTCGCTTCTGGATGTGCCCAGCAGTGCCGTGATGCAGGGCAGCGTGGGGAACCCGTCCCACGCAGAGGCCCAACGCAGCGCTGGGGCAAGCACTGCCCCGGAGGGGGCTTTGAGCAACCTGGTCTGGCGGGAGGTGTCCCTGCCCATGGCGGGGGGGCAGAACTGGGTGATCCTTAAGGTCCCTGTCACCCTCTATCTCTTTCCAACCACAAATCTGTCTTTTTTCAACCCAAAACGTTCCGTCCTTCTGTGGCTCGGTGCGGGCAGGGCGCGCTTCCAGCCGCATAACCCCGCCCACTCCGGTCAAACCCCGCCCACTCTGGGCGAAGCCCCGCCCCTGAGTCGCGCGGCGCCGGCGTCACCGCCCATTGGCGGCGGGGCGGGGCGCGGCACGCGCAGTCGGCGGCGGCCATGGCTCCGAGCGCGCAGGCCAGGGGTAGCAGTGGCGGGCAGGCCCCGGGCCCGGGGCTCCGGCGGGGGATCCGTGCCGTCCTGCTGGGCCCGCCCGGCGCGGGGAAGGGCACCCAGGTGAGGGGACACCGGGGAGAAGGGGCACCGGGGGTCCCGGAGCGCCTCCCGGTGAGAGGCCGGCGGGACCGAGCCGCCCGGCCTTCCCTCCCTCACCGCCGGGCGCAGGACCTGGAGGGACCGAGGTGTGGGGCGTCCCCCTGTTCTAGAAGGCACCGGGCCTCTCCTCCCCGGGGGTCTCGGGCATACGGACCCGCCGCCCCCAGGGACCCCGGCAGCGCTGGGGGGGCCTTTGTCCCGGACCCTCCTTCCCTCCAGTGCCCCGGTTCCCCCTCTCCGGTGCTCAGGGCGGTGTGCGGAGCCCTGCCACGCGCTGGCCGGTCACAGGCCATCCCTCTGGGGGACAAGGCCCCACCGTGACGGAGGGGACGAGGGTCCAAACCGCGGCTGGGCCTCGATGCCCGGGGGGGGGGGTGTGAAACCCTCACGGTGAGCTCACCCCGGGGACCGTCCTCTCCCGCAGGCTCCGAAGCTGGCCGAGACCTACTGCGTCTGCCACCTGGCAACGGGGGACATGCTGCGGGCCATGGTGGCCTCGGGGTCGGAGCTGGGCAAGCGGCTGAAAGAGACGATGGACGCGGGGAAGCTGGTGGGTAACGGGGGAGACGTGGCGGGAGGAGAGAGGGTCTGGAGCAGTCAAAATCTGCCTCTTAATTAGGAGCCTTGCTGACAAAACCCAATTAGTGGAGGAAGGGCAGACTGTAGGGCAAAGGCAGGGCTGTGGGTTCTCCTTCTCATTATCCTGCAGGAGAAACGTCCTACAAAAACATCCTTCCTCTTCAAAATTCCTCCTTGCTCGCCAGCAGCTTGTTTCCGTGGTGTCTCCTCACCTCTTCCTCTCCTCTCTTTTTTTTGGGGGGTGGAGGGAGGGCCATCTGGCATTCTGATTTTGGTAAATTCAGCCGAAACCACGACACATGGGTTGGTTCTTTCCACCGCTCGGGGGTTGCAGTCTGGGTGGTGGCTCTTCAACACTGAGGTGAAGGGTTATCCTTGGAGCCGCAGGACGTTCCAGCCACGCTCTGTGGCTCCCGTGGCCCTTCACACCATGCCTGGACCCCTGTGTGGGGCGGAAGAGTTCGTTCAGAGAGTTCATCTACGTCCCAGCTCTTGCATAAATGCCCTTTGCTCATAACTGTAAGGTAAAAATAGACTTGGGGCTGTTGCTGTGGTAGTTAGAGGGGGTGCTGCGTAACGCTGGGTGAAAGGGACGCTTTCGATCCCTGGGACATGAGAGTTAGGTTCTCTGGTGCATTCATTTTCTCAGGATCTAATTATCTTGCTAAAATGACTGAAATATCTTGAGGGGACAACAAATTGCAGCGATTTTCCCCAAAGCCAAACGGCTTGGGGGCCCATCCTGGGCATCGCTGCTGGCTGTCACGGGTTGGTAACACCCTGGGGAGATCGACGCAGGTTCCCCCCACGAAGAGAAGAGCGACGTGGCTTATCTCCAGCTTTGGCTCCAAGCTTGCGTTGCGCCACCGAGCCTGCAATATCCAGCTGGTTATGAAAGATAGGGACGTTATCGGGCAGGGACAGGGGTATCTGCCACGTGTGTGCGTGGCTCTGCAGGTATATCCCAGCAGTGTACCCTGGCTCTGAGATAACTCAGCTGGCAGCACAGCAGCAGTCGGGATGGCAGGGGTTTTATCCTCGATTACGAAGGAGGAGCCCTTTCTCCAAAAGGGGTAATCGGGAAAGCACAGAACTGAGTTGTTCCTTCACCCAAATTACCTCCCGCCCCTCCGCTTCCTGCTCCGGGGCTCTCATTTGGGTGCTGTGACAGTCTGGTCCCCAGTGCTGCTGGAGAACACAGTGCTGCTGCTGAGGAGAAACAGCTCTTGATGGGGCTGCAGCATCTGGTAGTACTTTTCCAAGTGTGGAAAAGGCACTAATCCCAGTGGTTTGCTGAGATCGTGATACAGGGAGAAACCATCCAGGGAAGCTTGATACAACAGCTACTGGGCATCTACCTTCACATGAGTTTTATGAGAGTCAATGAGCAACCCGCCTGCTTTGCCCTTCCTTTGCCCTCAGGCCTGCCTCCTGAGAGGGATGTGTGGGTGAAGGTACAAAGTAACAGGAAATCAAGGTTACGTCAATATTCCATATAGTGAATTGGTTTTAAAAAAAAAAAAAGAGGAAGCTTGTCCTAAAGCTGATGGTCCCTTTTGAAATTCAGCAAACTTTGTAATGGTGAGGTTACAGTGCTGCTCTGAGCCCCTGCACGGGCTGGAGTGTCCCTGGTGTGAAATATCTCAATAGCCATGGCTTAGAGTTGACACCCATGGCCAGGAATGCTTCCCTAATGTGGGCAGGTCTGAACACACAGCTTTTGCCCCGTTAGGGCAGTGCCCTGCGCTGGGGCTGCCGCTTCTGGGACCGGGAACGGCTGTAAAAAGGCTCTGGAGGCAGCTGGGTGTAAAATGGGGGTGTCCCTCCTGACCGTGTGCCCATCTCTCCTCTCTGCAAGGTGAGCGACGAGATGGTGGTGGAGCTGATCGAGAACAACCTCGACTCCCCTCCCTGCAAGAACGGCTTCCTCCTGGACGGCTTTCCGCGCACGGTGAAGCAGGCCGAGATGGTACGTGAGTTCCTGCTCGGGGACTGCTCTGACATCTCCTTCCCTGGAGACGTGGGGTCCCGTGCCCCTGCCTCTGTCCCTCTGAGCTGGGTGTTGTCTGTCGCAGCTGGATGAGCTCCTGGAGAAGAGGAGAGAGAAGCTGGATTCCGTCATTGAGTTCAGCATCCCTGACTCCTTGCTCATCCGGAGAATCACTGGACGGTAATTCTTTTCTCCCAAACACTGGGTGCACGGGGTGGGGTTTCCTAGTTTAGGGGAGAACATCCTAATTTTGGATCCTCCTGTGATTCTCCCAGTATTTAGGGCTTGCTGCAGTGCTGGTTAGATTTCTGCTCTGTTCGAGCCTTCCTGCTCTGATCCCTTGCCCCGTACCTGGACCAGCCTTGAACAGAGCCCCTTCATTGCCCTATAAATTGGGGTTCCTGCTATGAATCTCTGTCGATACTTGTCTTTGACCCAGCTCAGGCTTTAAGTCCAGTGTCTGACAGTGATGTCTTCGTGTTCTTAACTTCTCTGGATCTCCCTTAGGCACGACATTGCACTGCTGAACCCTGTGTCAAGGTCACTTGTGGTCGTGCGGGCACACAGACATCTCCCACTGTTTGCTGTGTCCCGCTGTGTCCCACTGTGTCACCCCCACACCTCCAGTAACACCCTTTCCCCAGTAAAGCATAAAGCAAAAATTCCTTCTCCATCTTCTAGCGCAGCTGCTTTTTTTTCACCAATCTGAAGAGGCCCTTGGTACAGAAATAGCCAGAAGAGATTTTTCTTAATTGAGGCTAATGGGGTTGCTATTGCAGATGTTTCTGTGCTGATGAGTGGCAGGTTCAGGAGACCTTGTCCTGTCACTGGGCTACTTTGCTGACACTTGATTTCTGTCTTTAGGCTGATTCACCCGGCAAGTGGCCGCTCTTATCACGAGGAGTTCAGACCCCCGAAAGAGCACATGAAGGACGACGTATGTGAGCTCCCAAGGCTGCAGCTTGCGTTGCTTTGGGTTTAGCTGATGCTTTGCAGCACCCCTGGAAAAAAAAAAAAAAAAAAAAAAAACACCAAAAAACAGCAACTCATTTCTTTCCTTCTCTTGTACCTTCTGTCCTGGCTTTCTGGGGAGTGTGGGGAACTGCATCGGCTGCTTCAGCCAATGGCACTGTGGGGAGTGAGGCCTGGAGGGATGAGTGAAGGGCAGGGCCATTCTGCAGAGTTGCCCTGGGCTTTGTCAGCCTCAGAACTTACTGCTGAAGTTGTGGTGGGTTGTGACTGGTTTCCCTCTTGGGGAGCAACTATAGCTGGTGTATGCTCTCAAGGCTCCCTGGGCGCCTTTTAGTGAGCAGAGTGGTGTGTGGGGAAAAGACCCTGACGCTGAATCCTTCTGTCTTCAGTGACTGCACTAGGATTTGTTTGGGCTGCCCTGGGTTTGCCCTGCTCTCCCTGCGGACCTAGGGATCGCCTCTGCAGCTCTGCCTTGTAGCCTATTTGGAGGAGGGGAGCAGGGGAGAGAAGGGGGGGCATGCCAGGCTGCAGCTAGCTAGAGATTGTCCTCTTGGTCCTCCCAGGTCACTGGAGAGCCCCTGATCCGCCGTTCGGACGATAACGAAACAGCCTTGAAGACCCGCCTGAAGGCCTATCACACACAGACCTCCCCCCTGGTCTCCTACTACAGCAAGAGAGGGATCCACACGGCGGTGGATGCCTCCCAGTCTCCCGACGTGGTGTTTGCTAGCATCCTGGCAGCCTTCTCGAGAGCGACATGTAAAGACCTGGTTATGTTCATTTAGGGCTCTGTCCCAGGATGGAGCTCTCCCTTTTCTCTCTCTCTCTGTCTCTCCCATCTCTGTCTCTGTCTCTCTGGGGCCAGGGAGGGTGAAGAGCTTAAGCAGAGTAGAAGAGGAGGGGACAAGTTGATGCAGCCCAAGACAGGGCTGTGCTAATTCTCTATTAAACGAGCTGTTAACGGTCTCTCTCTCGGTATATGTGAATGTCAGTCTGTCTGCGGATGCTGGAGGTTTGGCCGCTAGAGGTCGCAGCGAGCCCGAGCACCAGCTGCCAGAAATGGGGTTTCCACCCCTTTGGGTTAAAAAGGCTTTTGTTTCATTCCAGAGCTGTAGCTCTGGAAGGGGCTGTAATTCCGGTTCCTCCTGGCTGCTCCACAGGGGATTAGCAGAAGGTTGGAGATCAGGACTGAGCAGTGGGGAGATATTCCGTGCTGCTCGCTGTTGGCTGCAGGAAATGAAACGCGGGGTTGGTTGTGGGGAGCATGTGAAGGGCTGTGTGTGTCCCACGGAACAGGGCACCCTGCTGCTGCTCGGGGCTGGCTGAGAACTTGTCCTCCTTCTACGTGTTTTATTCTCTGTGGGATGACAGGTTACCTGAGAGCACAGCCTGTCTTCCACCCGTTCTGATGGGATTTGTGGGGCAGAAAGAGGGTTGGGTGAAAGCTGGTGGTTTTCAGCCTCTCCTCGTTTGTGGGCCATAATTTAGCAAATATTAGTGAAATGCTTTTTGCTTTTCTTAACAACGTGAAGTCTCTGGTCAGTCTGACAGTCGCAGTGTGTGGCAAGTTGGGATCTCCTGAGGACTTGGCTTTTATCTCTTCACTCTTGCCTTGGCTTTAGCCAAGGAGATGAAGATGTGTCCCAAAGCCTAAATAAAGCCTTATTGCAAAACAAATTCTTTTTCAAGGCCTGAGAGACAGCATTATTAACCACTGGCTTCATGTGCCCTTGAGCCAATGACCTTTGTTATGAGATCATGGAAATGTACTTGTTTCTTGAGCAAGTCAAACAGCTCCGTTGGGCTGCCCGTTTGAGAACACTGTGGGTGCTGTGGTTAGTACCCCAGCTTCTGAGGGCCATTCTGCTGCTATATGGTGGCCCTGGAAGGCTGGTGACAACCTTTGCCCATGCGAGATTCCAGCTCTTCCTAGAGGACTGGAAAATGCAGACTGGCCCAGATGAAACTTTGTCCTTTGGCCTTCCATGTAAGTTTACTGATTTAGTGTTATCAAGTACCCTCCTCTTTTGAGGAGCTGGGCCGTCTCTCTCCTTTGCACTGAGCTGCTCCGGGCTGTGTCTCCAGAGCAGATGCCTAATCCTCAGGAATCCTTTGCTCTTTTTCTTAATAATTTCTCTTTTGTCTGAAAATCGCTCTCTGTCCTCGTACAGCCTTTCCAAGGAAACAACTTCCTCCCTTCCAGCAAACTGGAAATAGCACCAGAAACTGAAAGCAGTTGACTTGTTGCTCTCGAAAGCACGTGACTGCGGGGACAGACAGGGTTTGAAAGTAAACGCTGCTTTCGTTGGCAGCCTGCAGTCCCCTGAGAGCCCCAGATGGCCCTTGTCCATGCTCTCTGGCTTTCCTGTGAAAGGGCAGCCCCGGAGCGTGGTGTGGGCGCGCTGGGAGGTCAGGACAGTGTTTATCTTAGGGCTGCCATGCTCAAGGGGAGAGCAGAGTGACTTAGAGCAGTCCCGGCATCTCGGTGACTGTAAAGAAATCCTGAGTGGAAGCAGCTTTTCTCTTGGCACCTTGAGAGAGTCAAAGAGGAGAGTTGCAGCCCCCTACATGTTTCCATAACGGCCAGTAGGTGTTCCTGGATTTGGTCACGGTTTTATTCCACAGCAACAGCAATGTGTTCTTCCACTTCTCCGTTCCTTTTCCCCTTTGTGCTCCCTTTGTGTCCAGCTCACCAACCTTTTTCTGCCATAAACCATGATTAATTTTGTGGGTTTTTTTCCCCTTAAATCGATTTTTTTTTTTCTTTGTTCCCATTTATTCCAGCTGAGTGACTCCGTGAACCAGATGAGAGACCACCAAACGCTGCACACTCTGCTACATCACCCATTGCAGCCCTCCCCTGGGTGCAGGGGGGGAACGGGGAGGGCAGCCGGGAGGGGGGTACGATTGATGGGAGGGGAATAAGGAGGTGGTAGACAAGGGGCTGGGGGGGGGCTGATTTGGTTGGTTTTTGTTTGGATTTCTTACTCAGCAGAATCATTGTGAAGAGGAGATGGTCCTTAGAAATCACAGTTTGGGGAGGCAAAACAGTTGTTGGGAGTGAAACATCTTGGCTAGTGATCAGGTGCAGGTCCTTGACCTGTTGGGAGGGGAGGGCTAGACGCCGTTCCAGGCTCCTCGGGGACTTTCAGGGCTTGTCTCACTGAGGCCACTGCGAGGTTTGCTGTGATTTTTCTAACGTGTGCTTCCTGTCAGCGAGGACCAAACCGAATGAAATGACTCATCATGTCTGAAACGGAAAAGGGGAAAAAAATGCCATGGTCTTTTCCTGGAAGTTTTGTTTTTCTTGTTCTGCTGCATTCCAAAACCCTAGGCATAGAGACTTCTCAGGGTTTCTCTGCTGCTGAACAGAGGGGCTGCGGCTCTAGTCCAAGCCTGCCTTACTTGGCCATGGGGTGGCTTTTCTGTGATCTCGACCAAGCTGGAATTTACACAATTCTGAAGAAATGCAAAAGAGACTTTCTTAATTGACTGCAAAAAAATTACACTTAATTGGGGTGGTTTTTTTGCATTTCTTCTTAGATCAAATGGTGCCTTGTCTAACCTCTGAATCAATAATAAAATAACCCCTTTACATTTTGTATCTGTTGCTGTGTCCTCTTTGACCTGCAGACAGTGTGGAAGAAGAGGCAGATGACAGCACAGCCGACTAACAGTTGAGCTGGGTGGATCCTGGGGCCTGATCCTATCTCGAGGATGATGTTCTGTACAGCTGAAAATGTGGCTTGTAATTCCTTTTATCTCTTTTCCTTGCTGAGTGTGTTCCAACGCTTTAGATCACCATAGTAATGGTGTCTTTTGCTGCTTTTCTCTTTCCTCTTTTTTCATGTGTGATGCTGAAAGCCCTGAGCCCTGATGTATCCCGACCCTTCCTGGTCAGAGCTCCTTTCAGGTATTTTTAACTGACGTAATTCCTAGCCTTTTCCCCCCTCCCTTTGCATCACCATTGTCTGGAGGAGCTGATGCAACTGGAAGCCACATATTGTGTCTTCTGTTTCTGCTTGGTTGCTTTCTGCCTTTCTTACCTTGTTGCATTCCTCCCTTCCCCTCCACTGGTCCTTCTCTGTAGCCACGCGGGGCAAAATGAGAGTGTTTCCTGGCCTCCCTTCATCCTGCCTCCGCAGGGACCCCGACCCTGGCTCTCTGAGGTGCTGATGGAGGGTTATTTTTCATACCCCCCAACCCTTGCAGCCCTGCTTGTGTTCAGGGCGTTGGTTTAGGTGCTGTGGACAAGCATCAGAAAGGGTCAGGCTGCATGTGCCCATTTCCTCCAGCAATTACTGGTTTCTTCAGCATAATTGGACTCTCTCACTCCTCTGCCATTCAGTCTCTCTGTGCTCTGGTGGTTTTATTACCTCTCTGTACCTCCTATTAGCATCCTCTCTCTTTTGAAGGCAAGCTTGTGCCTCTCTGGCATTTGGGGTGTTCTTCCCTCGTTTCTTTTAATGATGGATGTTAAAGCATGCTCTTCCTCGTTGTTTGGGATTGTCCCCTCTGCTACTTGTCTGCTGTTGTTTTAAAAACCTGTCCTGCCTGCTCCTCCTGGCTTTCTAGTACGTGGGATGGAGGAGCCTTGGCTCCTCTGAGCTGGGCTGTTTGATCCTTACCTCAGTGTGAAGCGTGAAATGAGCTGTCGGGGTGCTGTGGGAAAGGCTGCTGTGGGGAGGCTGTTTTGCTCAAAACTGCATCTTCTGTAGTTGGATCTGTTCTGTGACCTGTCTCCATCATGTTGACCTTGAATGTTTTCCACAGCACGCGATGCTCTGCAGGTGCTGTAAATTCCTTCTGTTCAATGATTTTGCTCCAGCAAGCTGCTTATCAGGCGCTCTTTTGAAAACTGTGTTCATATTTCATACACACAATTATTCAGCAACTATAAAAGGGGGGAAATTCCTATTTATAGCACAAGGACCAGCATCAAATAGGACACTGAATTCTCACTGATAGAGGAAGTGACCTGTTCTCTAATGCAGCAGTATTTCTGCTGAAAAGAAACAGCGTCTTGGATTGGGCGGAGGGATGAAAAGCCCTGGGCCATCTCTTTCCATTAAAAATGTGCTGCAGTCCTAAAAATACAGTATCTGCCCTTCTCCTTTCCTGATGAAACCATCTGTGAAAGAGAGATTGCGGAAAAAAAACAATCTTTCACTGTGGATTTGCGGTTGGTAATAATGAGTCCACCGACTCCTGATGGTCTGTTTTGGAACTGGTGTTACGTTTCCGATCGATCCCTGATCTCTGACCTTGACCTGGGAGCGAGGAGAAGTCACTGCAGAGAGTCTGCTGCAGGCAGGTAGCACAAGTCCTTGGTGTATAGAGAGTTTACAATCACAGCACAAATGTGCACAGCCCTGAAACAAAGAGCACGTGGGGCTGAGGAACAAAGAACTGGCTGAAAGCAATGAATGGAGGAGGGGTGGCACAGTGGGAAAAGCACGGGGGGCACGGTGAGAAAAAGCACTGGGGACAGCAGTGGTCACTGCCGTGGAGAAGGTGAGTGCCTATTTTGTCTGAGCCTGCCTTCCGACTGCCTCTGCTCTCCCTTCCCAGGTATGTTGAGCCATGGCTTCCTTCCCCCAAGCCATCACTGGCTCCCTGTTGTCACCCCGTCCTTCCCATTGGTCTCCAGGCTCTTTAGGAAGAGCTGCGGTGGGTGATGATAAGCGAAGGCTCTGGGAGGTGGAGAGGACCACAGGATGGGATTCCCTCTCCTGTTGCTGTAGCAACAGTTGGGAAGCAGCAGTGGGGTGTGATGGGCGGCTGCGTGGTGGCCGTGGAGGGATGTGCTGGGGAGGCTGCGGAGGCAGGACCACGCTGACATCACGGGGAGGTGGCGCAGAGGGAAGGGGAGTGGGAAAGGGAGAGCCAGGGAGACTGCGGAGGGAAGAGACACTGCATCCGGAGTGGGCTCCAGGGAGAGGTAAGAGATGCTCCGAGGGCAGGGGGTCAGGGTGGGCTCCTCCACGGGTGGCTGTGGGATCAGAGCCTGCCTCAGCATCTTTTCTGGCTACCGTGCTGGTGTGGGATGGCTCCTGGGCAGCAGCAATGTTACACGGTGCCCTGACAGCCTGGCACAGCAGGGCTTGGTTCCTGGACAGTGAGAGCGGGTCAGAGCCTGGCTGGCTGGTGCAGAAGCTGCAAATGTGTCCCCCCAGGACACCAGTGTGTGTCACTGACACTGTGCTGGGAAGAACCAGGAGTACCTGAAATTCCAGGATGGGCTAAAGGGACTGGGGAGCAGCCGTGGTCCCTCTCTGGAGAAGGAGACCGGAGTTCCCCCTTGGGATTAGAGCATGAATCACTGATGAAATGAATAGGAGGTCTGGAGCCCTGGTCCCCCATAGCTACATCTAGTAATAGGAGGCTGTCAGCAGAGCTGGTGCACAGGGACCAAGCCCGGCAGCATGGAATTGGGGTGGGAATCCTAAACTACACATCTCTGGCAGCCTCAGCACTTACCCTGCCTGTGCAGGAAGCAATAGTTCTGGGGAAGGCACCCAGGTGTGCAATTATTGCCAGGAACTCTCTGGATGTGGATCCTGGGGATCTGCAGACCTGAAAGGCAAAATAACAAAGTCCTTGAAACCGCTCTGGATGTCGTGTCGCCTTTTAGCGTAAGGGTTGCATAACGGGATCTGGTCTCGAGCAGAGAGAACAAGGGGTGACGGTCACCTCTGTGCCCTGCAGCGTCCCAGTGGTACCTACGAGCTGTGCTGGCCCATGGCTCTGTGGCCATTTTCTATTCCTAAGCCAAAATCTGGGCTCATTCTTTAATGTTTGAAAAAGCCGGTGGGTTTCCAGCTCCCACTCCCACAGCAGGGGTTGTACGGACTCCACACCCACGCACAGGCTGGGCAGCAGGGCCCTGTGGTACATCAGCAAACTGGAAAGCAAGTTCATTAGCACCCGCTCAATCTGTGCTAACCTGCCTTTTGCCCATCAGGATCCTGACCAAAGAAAGTACATCTGGGGCCTGGAGCCCATTGCTGGTAACCCCTGGGGGTGCCAGAAACCAGTACTGGGGTGGAGATGGAAGAGGCACAAAGCAGAAACTCAGTAGGGCTGAAGAAACCTTGTTTGAAAACCAACAACAGGGAGAGGCCAATGCTCCTGTCACAACCATTTTGTTGAAATAACTTTCACAGGCTTCCCATGTTTCATGTGTCATTTAAAGGGTTGGGGGCAACAGTGGGGCCATGGAGAAATGGAGCCAGGAGAGCTTGAGCGTACGTGAGAGAGCAGAATTGCAATGAGGAACATAAATATGCTTTAATTAGGGAAGGCTGTGGCTGTGAGAAGCACGATCCTTCCCCCACGAAGGCGCAGATGCTGGGTCTATAGGGAGCATTTGGGAGTGGCCCGGGGTGGCCGTACTGCTATTTTATGATAACTCTGCAAATGACAACAGCTTGTGCTGCTGTGTGGGACTTGTGTGGGAGCAACATGGAGGCCACACACTTGGAGGCTTTTAGGAGCAGGCTGGGGTGGTGTCACCCAGGTGGCTGCATGGCCAGCTGCGCTCCGTGCCTCTCAGGTGGGCAGGCAGGGGAGGAGAGGACCTGCTGGCATCTCTCTGTGCCGTGCTTGGTGCCCCACCAGGGCAGCTGTGGTGGGAGGGAGCCCAATCTGGATGAGACCAGGCGTTCCCAGATGAGACCCTGCCAGGCACACGCTGAACCAGGCTCCTGGGGGCAGTTTGGGAAGGGCGCGGAGGGGGAATACTGATTTTCTGCAGCTTTAATCCCCAAGGTTGCAGTTCTGTGTGGCCGGCAGCAAGGACTGCTTTGAAGTCACGTTTCAACTTGATTTTTTTTTTCAAGGTTATTCAATGTTTAGTGGGGAGTGTCACCAGGACCTCCTAGAAGCAGAAAGGGCAAGCCAGCTCTCCTAGTCCTTGACCTTCTTCACCGCTCAGCTGGCTCTCCTTGCTGTTCCCCCTATACTTGCCTACACTGCAAAAGGGAGGATCA
This sequence comes from Calidris pugnax, assembly GCF_001431845.1. Taxonomy (NCBI): domain Eukaryota; kingdom Metazoa; phylum Chordata; class Aves; order Charadriiformes; family Scolopacidae; genus Calidris; species Calidris pugnax. The sequence continues at coordinate 305,516 of NW_015090879.1, forward strand.
TGTGAATATTACACAGCCTGGCATCTGCACATCAGCTGAAGCAGCTGAGTCTCTGACACGCTCCTGGTGCCTTCATGCGATCCCCGTCCACAGCCGTGCTGCGTTGCCTGTGCATTTGGTCCCTACCGTAGGCTGTCACTGCCAGATAGGCAATATAGAAATATAATAAATGGGAATTTGTGCTCTGCTGGGTGTTGGTAGCCAGCCTGCAATGCAACCCTCCCTGGGAAAAAGAGGGCTGTGGACCTGCAAGCCTCTGCAGAGGCCTGGGGCACAGGGAGGAGCTGCCCTTGTACGTGTCCAGAGAGGGCCCTGGGAGCTCATCCAGGTCCTGAGAGACGTTTTAATCCTTCCTATTCCACAGTCTATCTTGGCCACGACTCCACTGCAGTGAATGCTTTCCAGTTTCTTTGGCAGGGGCACACACAGGCACTCCCAGGTGGGTACCTTGTCTTTGTTTTCACTCCTTATCTGGTACCGCTGAGAGCAGGCGACACAGCAGCTGGGTCAAGGAGAGCAGGCTGGTGTGTTCCCACCACTGCCCGGGCCTCCCTGGAGTCCCCTCTGTCCTCTCCCTAAACCTAGGCTGAAATTTCCTTCTGCTGAGGTAGCTGTTTGTTTAATAGCTGAGGTTACTTGAGTAATCAATAGTTCTCTGTTTTCCAACAGAAATATTAGCCTTTTGGCCAAATCAGCATTTCAATCTTTCTTACAAACCCAGCCTTAACTCTCAGCTCTGGGGGTTCTAGGTTGTTTCCCGACCTACCTGCACAGAACCCTGTTCCTTTTCTTCCCTCCTGCCGGCGTGGCTGATTTCTCTCTGAGGTTAAGCAAAAAGGGCTGGAAACACACGGAGAAATTACTGGAGCTGATTCTCTTCGGTCTCAGGCCCTCTATTAGCTCTGCCTTTATGGCTCATCCTCTGTACTTGCTTCTCTGAGGAGGGTGAAGATGGAGTCACTTGGGATCCTCATGCCCAAGGGCATCGCTGATATAAGTCCCAGTCTGTGGGCTCTGGGAGAACTTGGCTCAGCTGCTGGCAGCAGAAGAAAAAACTGTTCCCATCACACAGCAGGACCTGTATCCCAGAGAACCAGGGCTGGAAGAGAAGGTATCCACAGTAAGGCTCCATGGCTGCAAATAAATTTTCCTTGCAAACAGGCGAAGGCACCGACTCCCCGGAGCTGGGTTTCCACTGGTTCCATCCCAGGCAGCCAAAGGCTGGGCTGTGGCTCTGGGCTCCAGTTTCCTCTGACATGAAGGAGGTCACAGGGTTTGTTCTGCTGCTGGGGCAGTTGAAACACCCTCGCTGTGCATTGTTAGCATCTCTGCACATCTCTGTTATTTCCAAACCAGAAAAGGTCACAGAGACCCAAGAGAAACCCACTTCCCTCCTTCACTGGAACTCCTTTTTCTGCCTCGCACATGCTTTTGTTGCCATCTCTCGCTTGCCAAAGGCAGGAACAAACACTGGGGTTTGGCAGGGCTCAAAGCCTTGGCTTGTCGGATGGGAAAGAGGCATTCTTGGGCCTCAGCCCGGGGCCAGGGCTCTGCTCCATGTCCACTGCCAGGTTCTCCAGCTGTGATTTTGGTGCTTATCCCATGCTGAGAGCACTGTTCTTACCTGCCTGGGGATGGGCAGCACCCCTGGGTGCTGGGCTGTGAGTCCAGGATTTCCAGGGAATCCACGGAAAGTGGGTGGGAACAGCTGGAGCAGGACCCAGAGCTACGTGAACCCCAGCATGTTGCTGTGGCTGAGCTGCACGTACAGTGGGAAGCGCAGGAGTCAGCGCTGCCTTCAGAGGTTTTTCCCCAAATATGCATGAGGGCAGGGAAAGGCAGAGGGAGGCCACATAAAGCTGTCTCTGCTTTGTAGAAACAGGGCTGTTATTCCCAACAGTTGCCCCCTGAGAGGCTGCAGGGCTTACTCTGGGAAGGGATCCTGTATCTCGGAGACAGCTGGGAGGCACTTGGCTGTTTCAGGGGGAGGCACTGGACTTTTTCTGGTGCTCAGGGAAACTGGGATGGCAGCTGGGATCAGGGAGGGCAGGGCTGGGAAGATGAGAGATGGTCATAGCTGCTGTCTCCTTGTTAGAAAGAAGCCATGGAGCAACAGCAGGGCCTGATTTCAGAGAAGCATTTGAGGTCTCAGTGCACGTTGATCGCCCCAGAAACCTCCTACTCAATTTTCTGCTGTGCACAGTCCAGAAAGCACAGGGGCTGGTTTGCTTAAACACTGGCTGAGGCAACCCACAGATGAGATCAGCCCCAGAGAGGGAAAAGGGTTTCTCATGGTGATGGAGGGGTGAGGGAGAAGAGGAATTTCCTGGCTGTGGTAAAGGGGGGCTCTGCTTGAAGGGAAGTTAAGAGAGAATGAACTTGTGGTCATGGCATCAGGCAGGGGGAAGAAAGGGATGGGTCAGTGGCAAACCCTGGCTGAACAAACTCCGTTTACCTTTCCATGCCAGCCCAGGAATGAAAGATGCACCAAACTACAACTCCCCTCTCCCCTTGCCCACCTTGTTCTTTTGCGGAGGGAACACAGCACTGGGGGAGCAGCCCTGGACTGAACCAGGCTGAGGGCAGGGGCTTGGCAACCAAGGGTCAGGCTGGGGAAAGATCTCATCTGAGACAAGGGAACCCTGATCAAGCTGATTTTCAAAGTGGGACACTCAAACATTTCCCACCTGGTTAGTGCTGGCTCAGCCCTCTGGAAAATAACACACGTTTTCCTTGCTGCGTAGCCAAAGGGCTGTGCAGGGAGTGCTCTGCTGCTCTCCCGTCCCAGCTGCAGACGGGAGGTGCTGCTGGCAGGGTCCAGAATCGCTTTTCTTTCCCCTTTTGACAGCTGTTGCTGGTTATGAAAATGGGAATGTTCCCCAGCCAATTCTCGGCAGGAACTGCCCCTTCCAGGGCTGACCGCAGGGGCTGTTTCTTCCTCTTCCCACCTCCTGACAGTAGTCACGGATTTGGGTACGTTCTAATCTTGGCAAAGCACTGCCGTTCCCTGCTCTTCTTCCTCACATGGCCACAGGAGAGGCCCGTGGCTGTGGCCTGTGAAGGGGGGATGTTCGTTCCTTGGCCTCAGATCAATTAAATTCTTGACTCAATTCTTTTCCCAAAGCACAAAGAAAAAACTAAGAAACGCTGGGGCCACTCCTGCTGTGGGAATTTATACCCGAGAGTTGTCAGTCTGCAAGTGAACCTTCTTCCTAGCACAGAGATCCTGACACCAGCTGCTGTCCCCTCTCCCCAAAGTGCAGGGTGGAGATGACACCTTGCAGCAGAGTGGTCGGGACATCATGGCATCTTGCAGGAAAGCTGTTATTTCTTCTCATACCTGATGCTGAGGCCAAGTGAGTGTCTACAGCATGGACACGGGAACACGGGGCAAAGCTTGGGGGAGGCAGGAAGGAGAACGCAGGGCTTATTGCTACTGGGAGCTGTGAGTGTCCAAAGCTTGGCAAGATCTTCAGAGGGGTCAAGCATCTCCGTAGGCAGCGAGACTCTGCAGAAGTCACCACTGCAGCAGGGTAGGAAATCCCAAGGTTCAGAGCTTAAGCCAGTTTCTAAGAGAAAAGAGCAGAAGTAGAAGGAAATGACTCCACACCAGTTTACTTGCACCGTCCTTGCAGCGTTGGCTACTGAGAGGACAGTGACGGCACAGAAGTGGGTGGATTCAGACCACATCCCACCCAGCAGGTTGAGAGTTCCCCAGAAAGCCCGAGTGGTGCAACTGAGCTAATGCAGGAAGGAGTTGTCTGGCTAACACCAAGGTCATTCTCAATAGTTCCTTCCACTCTCTCTTTCATTTTTGTTGTGCCGTGAGGCAGGAAGCTGAAAACTCCCCGGAATTTTGGGACCTGAGGCAGAGGTCAGCAACCACCCAGGTTCTGAGTAACAGTTAAGTGTGTCAGCACCGAGCCCCCCGCGCTCAGTTCCCTCCCCGACTCCTAATGGCACACGACGACAGAATTTCCATGCTCTTTATTTCAGAGCTCAGAGAAAATTTCTGCCACCAGTGCTGAGTTAAATAAAAAGTTGGTAAATTCAGGAGGAAATGCAGCTTCACCCAGCAAGGCGCTAACCTTTGGAATTGCTTTGAGAGCAGGTGAAGTCAAATATGATAACTGGCTTGGAAATATCCTGATGGTTTTATGACCTTTAATAATGTCTGTACTTCTGTACCCAGACAAGGGTCACCAGACTGCTTCAAGACATGACCAAATTCCCTTAGGAAGATTGGGAAAGAATTATCTTCCTTTCTTTCCCCGTCCTGTTGTGATCGCAATTGCGCAATTTTGGTAAAGCACAGGAATTACCCCTGCCAGAGCAACATGGCCTTTTCCTATGAACCCCACTTTGGTATGAGAATGACCTGTGTCATGGCACTGCTGGAGGTGCCAAGGTGGTATTTCGGAAACTTTGCTTCCAAGACAGAGTGTTACTCAGGGGAAAGAAGTACCGCATCTCTGTCCTCAAGAGCAGATGCAGGATTTAAGCCCCATGCTAATGTTCTCCCAGATGGTTCTGAAGAGACCAGAGAGGTTCAGGTCTCTCCCTATAATGATAGTGACCTCCTGGCAAGTGAGCGTGGATGTTCTTCTTCCACTGCCAAGATTAAAACAGTCCCTTTCATTTTTCTTATTTTGCTTTTACTGTCCCCAGCCCCAGCCCAGGGATGTGAAGGTTGGGTGGTGGCTCTGTTTCACAGTTACCTTCCCATGGCCATTGCTGAAGGGGCTCCAGGTAAGGAGAGGCTCTGCTGAGGGCAGTCGTGCTCTTGTCCTTAGAAGTCCTGCTGAGACCTTTCTCTCCCCAGTAAACTAGTGCTTTGTGGGATTGGGTCTCAAACCTCCTTTGAAGCCAAGCAGCCATAGGGACAAGCTTCATCCACCACCTGCCCACGACAGCAGGTCCCCCTGGTGCTCAGGTCACTGGAGCCTTCTCCCATTAGCGGGTCACTGTGAGCAGTGGATTATACCCTGGCAACAGGGACACTGCAACATGCAAGCCCCGAAACTGCAGCGCCTGCTCCACTACACAGCGAAATAGGTCGTGCATCAGCAAATGAAAAAGGACAGATGGTGTCTGCTAATACCGCTTAGTTTATGGCCTGCAGGATTAACTCACTAGTTGTCATGTCTGCAGAAAATAGGAAATGGGTGGGTCGGGTGGAGGAAACGTGTGGTGTGCCCAGCCCTCCCTGTGTTTGTAGGATGCACCAGCTGGAAAGGATGTCAGAGATGCTGCAAGGTTCTGAGAAGCTGCTGAAGGGCTGCGGTGTCTCCCTGAGGGTCTGGGCACCAGAGCTGGTGCCTTGTACCAAGCTTTCCCATCCATCTCCAGTTCCCACACTCCACACACACAAAGGTCAGTGCTGTGAGGAGGAAGATGCTGAGCCGTGCAGGGATCCCCAGCAGACAGGTACGCCGTTTGTGGTCTAGGCGCCAACAACGGCTCTTCTGGAGAAGCCCACAGCTTCCTGTCCTGCACCAGCTGCAGGACAGCCTCCAGTTCAGCCTTTTGAACTCCCAAGCACCCATGTGTTTGCAGGAGTGAGACAGAAAGCTGATGCAGAAGCCTCAGGTCTTTTCAACGCCTTCTCTGTGACACACTGTTCTCCTTTCCTGGAAACCAGGCCAGTGCCTCACTCTGTTCTCCTTGCAGAAATCAAGTCCCGTGTGAGTGCTCTAGCTTCTCCGCATCTGCTCTCTGAGGGGAGAACAAACCCTTCCTCAGCCTTCTGAAAATGCTCCTCCTGAAGATTTCACCTTGATCCTTGCTGCCTCTGCTGCGGCCAGGTTTGCTCGCATCCTGCAAGATGCTGAGCACCCCAAAAAATAGCTGCCATCAGGGAGAGAGGAGAGAGAAAACCCTCCAGAGCCAGTGCTAGGTTCCTGTCATGTCATCTCTGTGCCTTTTGCTGGTGGCACCTGGCTCTCCCCACTGAGTACCTGGCCACCACCACCCTGGCACAGTGTCCCCTGTGTCCCCACAGGCCAGGCAGCCACCTGCTGCTGTCAGAGGTGCTTGTCACCCCCACCTTCTTCTAGCCACAACCAGCTGTCACAGGCACTGGGGGTTTCTCCAGTGACTAATTTGCCTGTGTTTATGCCAACGCCAAACACATAATTGTCTGTTTAACAACTCGGGTGAGGAGAGAGCCTGGCTGCTTCCTCATAGTGTAGGGATCAGACCAGCACTTTCCTGATGGCAGCACCCTCCTGTGCTAAACCTTCTCAGTTATAAATCCCCTGTCATTAAGGAGAACGGGTCACCAGTAAGAGTGAAGCGAGAGCGGGGATCATTGATACTTCTATCCCCAAAGCTGTGCAGTGTGTGTGCAGGACAGCAGGTGCATGAAGAAATCAGAACAGCCTGTGCTTTTATTACAAAAGGAAATGCTTCTTTTGTTGAGGGGGAAAGCATGTCAGATTACTATTATAAGTAATTGCTTAATGCTCCCTACCTTTACGTCATTGCTGAAGCAGACGACAGTTATCTCCCAGTCCCTGTCCGGGGTCTCCTTTCAAGGCATGTTTCAAGGCAGAGCCCGTGGCCCTCCTGGCTGGCTGAGCCCTGGGGGAGACAGGATGGTGAGCTACGTGGGCACGCCAGCCTCCAAGATCTTCCCCCTCAAAATCTCCCCACCTCCCACCTCTTTTTATCAGCTGCTGACAAGACTTGCCATGTGTGTAGGTGGCTCCCAAGCTTACAAGATGATTCCCCACTGCCTCCCCCAACCTCCATCCATGGGCGTCTTCAGGATTTCGAGGAGGGGGAGCGCAGCGTTCCTCCGTCTGCAGGCCTGTTCTGCAAGGGACCGGCGATGCTTTCAGAGAGCTCCATGTGGTAACCCTCTCCCAGGATTTCACATGACAGCGTCTTCCACAGAAAGTCACAGCAGGGAGTGGAAGATTGCGGTGCGTGTGGGTGTTAGGAGGGAGCAGAGTGGGATGGGGAGATGGAGGGGAGAGGAGGTGTAACCGCAGAGTAAACCAGAACAATCCTCTTGGAAGAGACTTGAATTTCTGATCCCAGGGCTCCCATCTCCTGCCTTTTCCTCTTCATGTAAAAGAATGTCAATCCTTGTCAAGTCCAGCAGAGAAAAAAGGAGTCAAACGGAATCATCTCTTCCTTCCCCGAACACATCTCAGGGGACCACGAGAGGCAAACAGAACATGAATTAACTAGATCAACCCAGAAAGTGTGTGCAGATTTGCACACTGGGGAGAGCCCTCCCCAGCCACCAGTGTCTTCCCTGGAGAGAAATAAACGGCCGCTAATGACATCTCCATCTGAGAAACGATCAGAGTGCATGTCATTACAAACCAGTGCTTCCCCAGGGCCCTGGCAGAAAATGACCCCAATGAGCTTCGGTTCTTGAATACACAGCTGCTACCTCCTGAATGCAAAGCATCCCTCGCCACAGATCTCAAAGCTCTCAGGGTTAAGCTTCACTGAGCCTCTCTGACAAACCAAGATTGCCATCCCTGCCCTGCACACAGGGAAGCTGGGGCCCTGAGAGGAGGAATACGGGAAGCCCACATGCTCCTGGCACGACTCTTCAGGGCAGGGAGCTGGGATGAGACCCCCCCACTGCACCTCTGAGGTTTAAAACTACCTTTGTGCTACTTGGGTCTCTGTGTCCCTCTCACCTTCATCTAGACACTGGGACTACAGCAACCTCTTGGGTTTGTCTGTGAGCTGTCAGAGCACACACCGGGCTGTGCCCTGTGGCTGGTCCTCAGGAGACAGACCCTTAAAACTGCCATCTGTATTTTGGCACCGGTGAATCCTGATGCACCCGGGTCCCTTTAACAGCCCTGGCCGTCCCATGCGAGCAGGGCCAAAAGTCTCAACCTGCCCATTAAAACCAGAGCTGAGTCATTCCAGAGTGCCCCTGTCCTGCAACGTGGAAAAATTCCCGGTGAAAAGCTGTTCCCCCACTTCCCCCTTTTCATCCTGTCTGTGGCTATTTCAAAAAGCAGCAACATGAGCTGGATTTTCTCTAAACTCCATCTGCTCTGCAGCCTGTGACCCACAAATAACCACCCATCCCTGCCTGGGTAAAGAGGAAGAAACCCCAAGGAGACCCATGTACTTCTAGAGAAAACAGTCTGTTCCAGGGAGGGGTTCACACCTCAGTGCCAGAATGACCTGGAGGTTTCAGGCAGATTGAATCTTTATGTGTCCTTAAATAGCTGTTTCAACATCCCCAGTGTGTCCTGTGGGCCAGGGACAAGGGGAACAGGCAGTTATTTACCATACCTGCGCAATCTGGGTAACCAGGAAAGGGGAGGGGGGAGGGAGGGCGGCCAAAGGGGTCGTGGTAGAAGCTGGAGTTTCTATTTTTTCGGCTGCAAACCAAAGCCGTTGCGCCTGCCTGCCAGCACCCCACCGCAGCAATATTCCCGGCCACAGCAAACCCCAGTCCCTCCATGCAAATACTCCCAGCCTTGAGTTTCGCAATCCCTTCCCGGCAGCCAGCCTCTGCTTTCACTCTCTGAATTACCAAGGGGAGTTTTCGTTACATCACCAGAGGCTCTTCCTCCTCGAAGCCAGTGACACAGTTGTCACTCCGCTTTTGAGGGGTTTTTTGGGGTGTGGGTGGCTGGGGTATTTCTCTGGAAAGTGCCCCCGTGCCTCCCAAAGGAAGGTTCAGCCCAGTTTTCCTGGCTGCTCCAGCCAGACTGGGAGCAGCACCAGGCAGTGTGGGTTGGCTCCAACCGGTGCCTGGACAAAGCACGTCCCACTCTGCTGCTGGAAGCCTTTTCCTGGGAGATATGGCATTTTCAGGCGGCTCTGATTTAAGCAGCAGGTCAGAAGTCAGCAGTCTTCCAGCTTTCTGCCAGCGTAAGCAAGAGCAAATTTGCCTATCGGAGCTGGGATTTGCAGAGCGGTTCACTGAAGCGTTTGAATTCTCCCTCCCCCTTCTCCCCCCCCTCCGCTTTTTGTTTTTTTTGTTTATCTTTTCAAATATCCCTCAGTTAAACAGTCAGACTGGTGACGGTTTCCCTGCAGCCCCGGGGAGGGGCTGAGCTGATCTCACTCCCAATCCGGTGACTTTCCGATCAGCCTTTTTCCTCCCCTCCCTGGCAGCCCATTGCCGTGCTCTCTCCTTGCCAGCCCCAGGACCTGGTTGGTTGGTTTTTTTCCCCAGTTTGAATCAAAACAAACTACCAGGTTCAAACTGCTCCCTAGTCAGGAAGGTGCTGAGCAGGAACCTCTGCTCCTGGCAAGGGCTGTGGAAACTCACCACGGAGAAACACCTCAGCCACAGAGAACTTGTTTTCAAGTAGACGGTATGTCTGGACCACGGTGGGGTCAGCACAGTTAGAAATCTGTGTCTCTGAGCTCTATAAAAGCACTGAATTCCCTCAAACATATAAAAACTGGCAAGAGGTCTGCGCAGCTCGGGAGCAGGGAAGATGGCTCTGAAGTCAGCGTGAGCCCCTGGATTTATCCTGGCCTCCCCCAGCCCTGTTTGTATCGGGATTCCTCATTTAATGGAATGAAGAGTCATTTCTGCCCCATCAGCACGTTGCGAGCTGATGCCTTTCCCAGGGACTCCAGATGGTTTTGCTCTCTATCTCTCTGTTTGTGTCTGCACTACTGGTAATTCAGGCCTGTCTCACATTAGCTTTTGAGATGAAACCTTCCCACAATTAGTTACAGTCTGTGCTCTTGCGCTGCAAAGGACGTAGGGCTGAGCTGTCAGAGCGCTGTCTGGGAGATCCGTCCCACACACAAGTCCTGTTCAGGTTTCTCTATTTCAGTCAGGAGTGTGATTTTTCAGTGAAATCATCAAAGGAAGGCAGTCTCTGGTACAGATGGGTAGCGACAGCCATTTAAAGATGCCTCATACCTGGCCAGTCTCAGCCAGGAAGAGCTAATTTCCATATAATCTTGTTTTACCCCAGCAAAACATCTCACCTTTCTTCCTCTGGCCTTTCTTTCCCAGTAGTGAAATGGGGAGAGGATCCTTTCGTGTGTCAGTGCACCCTGGGAGCTCCGTATCAAAAGTGTCAGAGAAATTCTAAGCATCTTCATGCCTGCCTGCCTGTAACCTGCCAGGGACCGGAGCTCAGGAATTCAGGGGCAACACGCTCCACAGACATCCTTGGAGCACCCCTGCCTCTCTTGGAGCAGAACTGTTTGGGGCCCTTGCTAAATTAGCTTGCTAATAACGGGGTTCTGGATCCCAGGTGGGAATTTAATGCTCCGAGGCCAATCCTAAGTGTGGTTCCAAAACTTCCAGCTGGGCCAAAGCCATGTGTATTGTGGCAGGAATGCCAGAGCGCAGCCGAGGCGAGGGTGAGATGACAAACGTCTGGGGAACGTAAGCTCTAGGGAAGGACTTGGGTGCAGCAGGCATCTTGGGATAAGGCAGGCACAGAATTAGTTAAGAAAAACACAGGGAAGTGAACAGGAGAGCTGAAGGTTGTTAGCAGAGGAGGCAGCTTCACTTGTGTGCTGATATGCAGGTGATTTTTTTTCCTCTGTGCCTTCATTCACCCATCCATCAAATGGGTAAGCGTCATCATTATCTCTGCTGTACAGACAGGCGCGGGGTCTTTGCCTACAGCAAGTCAGGCAGCATGAGCACAGAAACCCAGGTGCTTTCCACCATCAGCCTGGGTTCGCTTCACTAAACCTTGTTCTCCATCCTGGAGGCACTGAACGGGGTCCTCCACAGCCAGGAAGGAGCCTGGTAATAACTATGCAAATAGGCTTTGCCGAGAGAAATGATTTCAGGAATGGCGATAGCTGGGAGACAGCGATGAAGCCACACTTGTCTTGTCACATGCATAACTACAGTCTGTCCAGTCAGAAGCTGACAGTCTATGGGGAAAGCAGCCCCTTCTGCGCCGATTTAACATGCACTTCATAGACACAGCAGATCTTTCTGCTTCGCCTCCCCTGCATAATAAGAGGCAGCATCCTTCCTGTTAGCTTATCTGCCTTTGAAGGGGAGACGAGGCTGGCAGACCCCCATGGGCACGGGGGAACCCTGGAAGGAAACAGAGGCTTTTAAATTTCTGCATGGCTGCAGCAAGAATGTGGGTTATCGTTTCAGTGCCTCTGTATGAAAGAGGCCAAACCCTGCACCCAGGAAAGCGTTCCTGGGTGAATAAATCTCTGCATGACTCTTACAAATATTATAAAGGAAGGCCACACAGCCAGGGACAAGATGCCCCTGCAGGATGAATGAATTCAGAAAAGCCTCCTGCAGTTTTAGGCCCCTCTCTCCAACAAGAGAGATGTTAAAAAACAAACTTGCATGGGGGTACAGCCCTCCACCCGCCCCTAGGAGAGTGCCAAGCCCCTTCACAACCCACCATTAGCTCCAGGCCCCTTCACAACCCACCGCCAGCACTAGGCCTGAGATGCGGTGGGGAAGCCTCTGGCTGGGTGAAGCCAGCATAGCCCAGCCCAGGACGGCCAGCCATGCTCCGACCAAGCCCTATCAGTGCCGGGAGAGGGACGCTGAGGGGGGACAGGGCCGGGGACAGCCACCGCCTCACCGGGGCCAGGGGTCTCCGGGCCTGCCCGGCGGCGCTGCCCTCAACCAAAATGGCGGCGCCGGCGGCGGTGCCCGCTGAGGGGCGGGGCGGGGCGCGTGCGCAGCGGGCGGGGCGGGGCCGCG
>NW_015090879.1:317694-337464 GCF_001431845.1 Calidris pugnax
GCCCCCCCCTCCACCGCCGCCGCCGCCGCCGCCTCCGCCGCCCCCCGAGGAAGCTCCGGTGGTCCCGGAGGGTGCCGGCGAAGAGGAGTTGGAGTGCCCGCTGTGCCTGGTGCGGCAGCCGGCGGAGAACGCCCCGCGGCTGCTGTCGTGCCCGCACCGGTCGTGCGGGGCTTGCCTGCGGCAGTACCTCCGCATCGAGATCACCGAGTCCCGCGTCAACATCTGCTGCCCCGAGTGCAGCGAGCGCCTCAACCCCGCCGACATCCGCCGCCTGCTCCGCGACTCCCCGCACCTCGTCGCCAAGTACGAGGAGTTCATGCTGCGCCGCTGCCTCGCCGCCGACCCCGACTGCCGCTGGTGCCCGGCCCCCGACTGCGGGTGAGTCCCCCCGGGCGCTGTCCCCGCCGTCCTGGGGAGGGGGAACTCGCTGTCCCCGTAGGGTGCTGTTCCCTCCGTCCTGGGACAGCCTGGGGAGGGGGGACCCACTGTCCCCAATGTCCTGGGACACCTGGGGACAGGGGGAACACACTCACTGTCCCCTGTGTCCTGGGACAGCCTGGGGAAGGAGCTACATGTTGTCCCCATAGGATGCTGCCTGCTCCATCCTGGGACAGCCTGGGGAGGAGGCTGTGTGTTGTCCCCATAGGGTACTGTCCCCCATGTCCTGGGACAGCCTGGGGAAGGGGGGGACTCACTGTTCCCTATGTCCTGGGACACCTGGGGAAGCTTGGGGATGCCTGCTGTCCCTGTAGGGTGCTGTCCCCTCTGTCCTGGGATGGCCTGGGGAGGGGGGACCCACTGTCCCCATAGGGTGCTACCCTGTCCTTCTGTCCTGGGATGGCTCAGGGAAGGGAGACCCCCCACCCTGGTGAGGTGCTGCCCATCCCCAGCAGGTCCTGGGACAGTTGAGTGAAGTGGGACCTACTGTCCCAGGGGGATGCTGCCCATCTCCAGCAGGTTCCTGGGGATGGCATCCCACTCACTGTCCTGCTGGGGTGCTGCCTGTCCCCACCTGGGTGCCAGGGCAGTGCAGGAAGGGGTGGGTCACCCCCAGTGGGGTGTCTGCTGCTGAGAGACACTTCTGGTCCTGCTAAGTCCCATGAAGAACCCTCATTCCAAGTGTTCTCTACTTGCTTGTCAGCAGTCTCTTTGGGACAGTTGATGGGTGCTGGGTTTTGGGGTTTTGGGGAGCAAGACAACACTCTGTCCCCCTTACTACCTTGCTAGAGCACTAGGATTTGACCTTGGGGATTGTGGAAATACAGATAAATTGGGTATGAGTGATAGGACTCGAAGGGGGTTTTAGCTGAGCCATCGTTTCCTTCATTTAAAAGAAAGCTTTTTTTTTTTTATCTGCACAAATGGGAAGCATGGAGTTTCCCGGCCCATGTGTTGCTGCGAGCCGTGGGGACAGGGCACAGGGCCACCCCACAGCTTCCACGGCCGGGAAGAAGGAACCGTAAACGGTCACTTTTTTCCAGTGGGGATGTGGATACATGGTAGAGAGGAGTGGTGTTGACTCATTGTCCATTGCCCAAGTGAGGAAATGTCTGTCTGTCCAGAAGTCAGCCCAGCCAAGCTGGATGACTCTAGAGTTATCTGCGTGTTGCTTTCATTTTCTCTTCTCTTTTCCTTCAAACGAACCCTGTGAGGTTTCTGTTTTGAGTGTGAGCCAAAGCTGCCTGGAAAAGGGCTCTGTTGGGGAAACTTTAGAGCGAAGTGCTGCGAAGTTTAGCTACAGCTCAGCCTGGATCACCATTCTGGGCAGCCAGAACATGAAAGGAAAGTTTGACCTAGTAGTGAGAATGGAAAGCGTGGTGGGAGGGTTGCAAAGATTTAATCTGAGCCTTGTAATAGCCTTCCTATGCAAATGGGGTGAACCTGGCTCAGGTTACCCCATTTCACAGCCTCTGAGCATCGCTGGGCGAGGGCTCCTTTCTTCAGAGGGACACATGCTAATAGCCAACGACAGCTTTGTTCCTTTCCTAAGCCAAATGAGGGCTAGACCTTGATATTTCAGCGGCACTGGGGGTATGATGAGGGAGGATGGAGCAGGTTGTGCTGCCCAGAGAGCAACACCAGAGGGAATGTCCCTGCTGTTAACCAGCTAGAGAAAATCCAGTTCCTGCTTACCGAATCTCAGCTCTTTGCCTGCTGTGATGTTTATCTGCATTCAGGATAAGGTGTAAATGCAGCGTGCGTCACCCAGGCTGTCTGGTTGGAAAGAGCCAGCCCCAGGGTGGCCTTGGAGGGCGTTGCCTCTGTGACAGTAGCCCAAACTGAGTCTGCTCTGGCCGTGGCTTTGGACAGACCTGTGTCACATGCAGCTCTTTGTGTGAGGAAAAGCCTCCTCCCTGGTTAACGTGCAAGGGGAGCCAGAGGATGGGCTGAGCATCCTCCTTCGGGCTGCCCAGCAGAAGCAAGAAACAACCCTGGGGCTGTTGGACAAGCAGCTCTTATGGACCAGTGCTGCCAGTGTGTCTGTGGCACTCGAACAAAGGCTGCTGGAATCAGCCCTCCGTCAGCGAGAGGAATTAATCGCCCTATTCATTCTTCCCAGTGAGCTCGTGTGGCTGTGCTTATGTAAAATCAGGGTATGAATTATTTACAGCGGGCTTCCCCACCGTAGTAGTGCCGGTGTATGGAGCTGGAGTGTAGGGCTGGGGGCACGGGTGGTGCTCGGGGCCGGGTGTCACCCACCGCCGAGGTGCCGGCAGCGAGGGGCTGCTGGGGGACGGCGGACAAAACCCTGGGCGTGTGGCACGCAGCATCCTGTGCCTTCCACGCGTACCGCAGTCTTTCGTAAATGAAAGAGCTTGGCTGTGCTGCGGGGAGGAGGAGGAGGAGGACCAACACAACACCGGCGCGTGTTGCCATGGAAACACCGGTCAATTGATGCGCCATCAATCGCAATACAAATAATTTTCTATGTTTGCAGCTTTCTTTTTTTTTCTCCATTTCCCCCTCCCTCCCCCCAGCTACAATCAGGTAGCATCGCTGTCTAGTGTTTGTCACACTGCCTCTCTCCTAGGAGCTTGGGGAGAATAACAGAACCTTGAAAGAAACGGAGCTGCGTAGGCTGAGCTGGGTGAATGAGACTGGAGGCAACTGGTGAGGCTCTGACCCCTGTGTAAAAAGGATGGAGGCAACTCCTGACCTTCCATGGAGCAGGCTGGGAATGGTGCTGTGCCATTCCTGGGGTCTCGGGAAGACACTCGCTGTCCTTGATGTATGGGGAAAAGTCAGAGTTTCCCTTTTCATCTGCTGGAGCTGAGTCTGGAAGCGGCTGTTTAACACAGCGATGTGTCCGAGGTCGGGTGAAGAGGGGGCATGTGTTGCTGTCGTGGCTTATCTTAAGCACATCGCTTCAGCAGCCTCTTTTAGTTGACCTTGAATTTGGAGATATGTTATTTCTTTCCCTAATAGACAGTCACGCAGTTTGCTTCCCCACAGCTGTGGGCTTGTTCATGGTATTTGTCATTTCAGCTCTAGGAATAAAATATAAATGGTGACGATTTTCAATTCTCATAGGATGTGCTCCAGTATCTTAAAAAAAAAAACAAACCCTACATCTCTAGTGAGGGGTTAATTTGGAGCGTGGCGTTGCTTAATATATTACACTGAGCTTTCCTAGCTGGCTCTTGTGATTTGAAATAGCAGGGTGTTGTAACACAGCTGGTCAGATGAAGCTTCTTTTTTGTGCCAGGGGTAGGTCTTTGGCTGTATGATCGTGGCAGGGTAAGGATGCTTCACAGGATCTTCCTTAGAGAAAATGCATAGGAGTCAGTGTGAGCCGAATTTGTCCCTCCCAAACTGTCTGTATCCTGTCTTTCCTCAAATATTGGTTTCACATGCAGGAGTGCGTGGCCGTGGATGCACGAGGAGACCCTGCCATCGTGCCTCTCGGTGTGGAGATGTTGTTTCTTTGGCGATTATGTCGTACCCTGGCAGGATGAAGTTGCTCAAACTCCCACGGGATGTGAATCATTGTGGTATGACACATTCAGTGGTTCTCACGCTGCTGCCTCCCAGAAGAGGCAATACAACTCGAGCTACACAAGCTCTAAATATAAAACCTTGAATAGGAGTTATTCTTCTCTGACCACTAATGAAAATACAGGGGATGAACAACGAAAATAGCCTTTGCCATATGGGTGTTGCAGGAGTGGAAGGTGCTTCTGGAATTGCTCAGTTCAGCCCCTGCCAGTGGAAAGAACCTCAGTGGAGACAGCTGGAAGTGGGTTTTCCTACGGTGGTGCTTGGTGGTGCTACGTAGACTTTTGTGGACACAACACACTTCCTTCTGGAAGATCACGCTGCCGTCAGAAAAACGCAGAAGCGGGGCTGGTTGAACGTGGTCCCCCCTCTCTTACACATTCAGTTAGTTTTACTCTGGTTTTGGCTTCCTCTGGAAGAAAAGCGTTGTTCCCCACTGCTCTTTAAAACAGGGAATTCTGTGGAGATCAATGAGAGCTGGTTTCTTGGGTTGGCCACATGGAAACTCCTCATTGCACTTTATTTTTTAGAGTTATTCAGTTGATAGAAGTACCCAGGACAACCTCAGCTTTCCTAGGCTCCTCTGGGCATGTTGCATCCACCCTTGTGCCTGTCCCAAGGAAGAGGGGGGTGTATTTAGCAACAGGTGCCCAGAACGAGCAGCACGAGCCTGTCCTAGGAGCCTGAACCGGCAGAAACAGGGAGCTGTTAACAGGGCACACTGGGCAGGGCAAGTCTGGTCAGTGTGAGTTGACAGTGAGAACTGCCAGCAGTCATTGAGGAGAGAATTCAATATTGTAAGCCGTCTGTATAAAAGCTATCTGCCCCGAGTAACCCAATTAGTGCTACTTAATTTCACGGGAGTGGAGAGAGCAGGAATTTGCCTGGTGTGCAGGCTGCGGCACGGGCAGTGATCGGAAACAGGGAGATGGGAGAGATGGGCTGACCTGCCCTGCAGGCTCTGGGGGTGAACTCGCACATCCCTCGGTGTAGCCTGAGCTCTCACTCCACTATCTCCATCTATTCATCTCCTCGCCCAGCTGCTTTGAGCAGAGCAGCTCAGGCAAGGGTGGCCTTCCGTGCCGCCCTGGGATGAATTAAAAGGTTCACTGGACTGTCACAGAATCACAGAATGCTGTGGGGTTGGAAGGGACCTCTGGAGATCATCCAGTCCAACCCCCTGCCAGAGCAGGGCCACCCAGAGCAGGTCCCACAGGAACGTGTCCAGGGGGTTTGAATGTCTCCAGAGAAGGAGACTCCACCACCTCCCTGGGCAGCCTCTGCCAGGGCTCTGCCACCCTCACAGGAAAGAAGTTCCTCCTCATGTTGAGATGGAACTTCTTATGTTCAAGTTTGTGCCCATTTCCTCTTGTCCTGTCCCTGGGCACCACTGAAAAAAGACCGGCCCCATCCTCCTAACACCCACCCTTTAAGTATTTATAGGTGTTGATCAGATCCCCCATCAGTCTTCTCTTCTCCAGACTAAAAAGACCCAAGTCCCTCAGCCTTTAAGCTGTCAAGCCTGTCACTTGATAACTTTGTCTTTTACTAATTCCCCCGATGTTTTCCTTCTCCTCCAGGTACGCGGTGATTGCCTATGGCTGTGCCAGCTGCCCCAAGCTGACCTGCGAGCGGGATGGCTGCCAGACGGAGTTCTGCTACCACTGCAAACAGATATGGCATCCCAACCAAACCTGCGACATGGCCCGCCAGCAGCGGGCACAGGCGCTCCGAGTACGGACCAAGCACACCTCAGGCCTCAGTTACGGACAGGAATCTGGGCCGGGTATGGATTTATGTGGTTTTTGATCTACCTGTGAAGCTGAGAAAGAGCAACCTGTGTCCCCAACCCCGTCCTGTCAGAGCAAGGGGGGTGGTGGTGCCTTACGTGGCACAGCTGAGGGTCTCCAGCAGCCACAGGTGAAATTCAGAGTCATTTCCTAGGCTCATAGAATGGTTTGGTTTGGAAGGGACCTTAAAGATCATCAAGTTCTGACCCCCCTGCCCTGGGCCGGGACACCTCCCACCAGACCAGGTTGCTCAAAGCCCCATCCAGCCCGGTCTTGAACCCCTCCAGGGATGGGGTATCCCTCTTCTTTGGGAAGTTCCCCTTCTTGTTTGTGTTAGGAGAAGCCTGTGGGGGCCCCTCTGAGAACAGAGCACACATCAGCAGGTGACGATGTGCTCTGGGTCCTTCTGCATCACGGCAGCTTCCCCTCATCCGCCCTGGTGAGGCTTGTGGCTCTTTTGATCTTGGACGTTCTCGCGTCTTGCTGATCTAAACCCTGAACGAACAGGCATTTTTTACCCTTGCAGCTTCACGTTTGCCTGCTGGGGTAGTGAAGAGTAGCCCTCGTGGCTCGCTCCGTGCGCTGTTAGGTGTTAGTAATGTCAGGTACAGAAAAAAAATTGCCAACCCACAGACTCCCACGCTGCCTGGTAGGAGCTGCTGCCTCTCCTGAGTTTGTTAAAAATAACTGTATTGACTCTGGAAGTGGGCAGTAAGGCCGTTTCATAAAGTCCCACCCTACCCCCAAACAAAACACCCTGCTTTTCCTTCTGTGTCAGGAGCGAAAATGTTAATAGGCTGACGTAGAATGGGGCTGTCGTGGGCGGTTCAGAGGTGGCTTTGTGGCACGTCAAGGTTCAACATGCCCCAGTCAGGGGTGGACAGCACAGATTCTACCACAGCCTGCAGTACGAACCAGCAAGCAAAAAATAGTTTCTGAGTTTTTATACCCTTTTTAAGGAGATCCCTGCCAGGAAGAGGCATTTAGCCACCAAAAGGGAGGTTCTCGAGGCCGTGGTTTTTTCCCCACCCAGTTCTTGCTGGATTCAATGTGGTGATTAATAAGGTGCGAGCTGGTCTGAGCAGCTGGATTTCATATTGTCGAGTGTTGCCGAAGCTGCCAGCAAAGCCCTGAACCACAGCACAGACGTTGCCTAACTGCAGTCAGATGATGCTTGGATTAAGGAATAGATGAAGGACCCTTATCCTGGGGCCTGGGGACTGGACAGTCTCTGCTCTGGACCCCCACCTGCGGCTGCAGCCCCCATTCCCCTTTTGGCTGCTTTTGAGGGAAAGATTTGGAGTTTCTCTGATGCCTCCTTCTCCCAGTTGGTGTGTTGTTCTTGGCTTGTGAATCACCTCAGTGGAGCAATTTAGTAATGGTTCATTCCTGCACTGTTGCCTTGGCCAGCACAGGGCAGGTAGGACTTGTTCCCAGCATTTAAGCGTGGTCTGGAGTACATCCCATTCAAGGCCAGAACAAGCTTTTAAAGTGACTGCTGTTCTTAGTCCCTGCTGTCCAGGCAAATGGCTTTGATGGGATCTGTCTCATCAATGTTATCTTCTTTTCCCTGACCTGTTAGAGCCGGTCCAGAGGACCAGGGGGTAGAACTAGATGATGTTTAATGTTCCTTCCAACCCAAACCATTCTGTGATTCTGATTCTCACTCTGAAGATAAACTAAAGGTGCAACCGTCCCCACTTTATCCGTGATGAGCGAAGGTCTTCTGCCCGCACAGAAAATAATGGTTTCAATCCATAACAAGACACACACACCCCCACTCATTGATTCTTTGTGCTCGCAGCAGAGGGTCCAACTCAATGCCATGCTTCCTCCCCGTAGCTGATGACATCAAGCCGTGTCCGCGCTGCAGCGCGTACATCATCAAGATGAATGACGGGAGCTGTAACCATATGACCTGCGCCGTGTGTGGCTGCGAGTTCTGCTGGCTCTGCATGAAGGAGATCTCGGATCTGCATTACCTTAGGTGAGGAGGGGAGCACCACGCCAGGGTTCCTGCCCAGGGTGGAGCACGAGCATCTCTGAGCCTGGTTGGAGGAGTTCGGTTCATGTGTTGGCCTTTCATTCTCCTGCCTCTCCAATCAGTCGGTAAAATTTTCTTCTTTCTGACCCAAGGAGCTGAACTTTCTCCCCGTGTTACAGCAGGGGGATGCTCTTCCACACCAACAAAAACTCCTCCTGATAAAATTTTATTTAAAAGTACTTAGTATACTGAGTATTAAACATTGTCCCAGTAGCATGACCATCACCTTGATGAGCAAATTAATCTTGATGGGGGGAAAAAAGAGGGAAATCTTTTCTGTGTTGTCTGTCCACTTCATAAGTTTTGGGTTTTGTTCTTGTGGAAGTTGAACTTGGAGTTCTCAGGAACCCCGAGTAATTGCTGTGGTATTAATGTCATTTTTTTCCCTTCCGTTAAGCCCCTCTGGCTGTACATTCTGGGGCAAAAAGCCATGGAGTCGTAAAAAGAAAATTCTCTGGCAGCTGGGCACGTTGATCGGCGCTCCTGTAGGCATTTCCCTCATCGCTGGCATTGCCATCCCTGCCATGGTCATTGGCATCCCTGTGTATGTTGGGAGGAAGGTAAGGCTGGAGAGCAGAAGGCTGGAGCTGAAGGGTTGGGGGTGTTCTCTGTATTTGAGGCAGAAATTTAGAGCTGATATGAAGGGTGGATCTTGTCAAAGAACCAAAATTCAGTTGTCTCTTCTGAACCTTGTCTTATCTTTTGGGCTTTGTGTGGGGAGAGGGAAGGTGGTGGCTGATAGCCCTTCAGGCTGAAGCCCTCTCAGATGCATTTTGCGTTGCTCTTCTGCCTCTGCCTTGAACCAGGAGCACCCAAGGAGAACCCTGGTCATTTTAAGCCCAGTGGTGGGCTCTGTGGGACAGTGGCTGGACCCTGAGCTTTGACTTGCATAAGTCACTTGAGTTTTGATGCTGACCTGCTGCCCCAAACCCCATGATGCTGTTGTTTGTCTGCGCTGATAAAGAGGCGCGGAGAGGGAAGAAATGACACATCAGCACTGTTTCTGTAGCTGCTGCTTTTTCTTAAACACAGACCCACCTGCTAGATCTGATCTGTGAGGAGATCTGTGGTGAGGATGAGGTTCTTTATGGTCTAATGCTGCTGACAAGGCTGTAAAAACACAAGCTTACTGATGTCTTCTGCTGATGTTTGCTCATGGCCAGGCTCTGTTCTCACCTGGTGCTTCTCCTTCCACCAGATCCACAGCAGGTATGAGGGAAAGAAAACCTCGAAGCACAAGAGGAACTTGGCCATTACTGGTGGGGTCACCTTGTCTGTCATTGCTTCTCCAGTCATTGCTGCTGTCAGTGTTGGTAAGTGGGGACAGTCCCTTTCCCTTCTGGTGGGCCAGTAGTCACCAAGGCAGATGGGTAGCCCAGGAGAGATCCTGAACTAGGATCTTTCTGTGTTAAAAGCAGCATAATGAGAGAGTTTCTACCCCAAAGAGTCCCTTGTGTCTGCCCAACACCGCTCCTATTGAGCTCCTCTTAACTCAGGGCGTCCCGTTCTCCAGGTATTGGGGTCCCCATCATGCTGGCTTACGTCTATGGTGTTGTGCCCATCTCGCTGTGCCGAGGAGGTGGCTGTGGAGTGAGCACTGCCAACGGAAAGGGCGTGAAAATCGAGTTCGACGAAGACGATGGACCAATCACAGGTACTGTGTGATAACTGGCGAAGGGAAGGGGGTGAAATCAAGACACTGTCATTGTCTCTAGTAATGAAATCACAGAAGTACAGAAAGGCAGGGGTCAGAAGGGACCTCTGGAGATCATCTCCTCCAACCCCCTGCCAAAGCAGGGTCACTCAGAGCAGGTTGCACAGGAACGTGTCCAGGTGGGGTTTGAATGTCTCCAGAGAAGGAGACTCCACCACCTCCCTGAGGAGCCTGGTCCAGGGCTCTGCCACCCTCACAGCAAAGAAGTTCCTCCTCATGTTTAGGTGGAACTTCCTATGTTCAAGTTTGTGCCCATTTCCTCTTGTCCTGTCCCTGGGCACCACTGAAAAAAGACCGGCCCCATCCTCCTGACACCCACCCTTTCAGTATTTATAAGCATTGATCAGATCCCCCATCAGTCTTCTCTTCTCCAGACTAAAAAGACCCACCAAGTCCCTCAGTCTTTATTTATCTAGTCCCCTCATCATCTTTGTTGCCATAAAGCCCTAAATGGTAGGGGGTCTCAGCATTCCAAAATCTCTCTTTAGCTGGGTTTTGCTTCAATTTTCTGCTGGTGGTGAGTTGTGAGCAAAACGTCAGCCCTTCATTGCCCTGGAAGAGGCAGGAGAGACACGTGCTGCTGCTGCCCGACCCCCAGCTGTGCCAGCTCCATCACAGCCGGTCGGTTCCCTCGCTCACCCCGATTCCTCTGCTCTCCTTCCCTGCAGTGGCTGACGCCTGGCGAGCCCTGAAGAACCCCAGCATTGGGGAAAGCAGCATTGAGGGTCTCACCAGCGTGCTGAGCACCAGCGGCAGCCCCACCGACGGGCTCAGCGTGATGCAGGGCAACTACAGCGAGACGGCCAGCTTCGCCGCCCTCTCCGGTGGCACCCTCAGCGGTGGTGTCCTCTCGGGAGGCAAGGGGAAGTACAGCAGGTAACTGAACTAACTCATGGGCACAGCAAGAATGGCCTAGAGGCTCCCAAGACCTGTGCTGATTGAGCTGACTTATTTTAGGGAGCTCTCTGGGATCCTCCTTTGGCTTGGGAGTTGTGTCCTAGTATTTTTACTTCTTGATCTGTTGTAGAATAACTAGTCCCACCAGCCCAGGCTGCTTCTGGAGCCAGTGCTAGGCTGGTTCTCGCAAGGAGGACAAAAGATAAGTTCTTCTGTCCCTACTGAGCTCCTTGAAAGTGCAGAGCTGATGCTTCAGGTTAATTGGGAACAGTGCGGAGATGCCTCCATGGCCTGCTTAAAGATCTTCCGTTCCTCTTATCCCAGCCTGTGGGGTTTAATGATTGCTATTCTCTGGTGGCCTATGGCAAGCAGGGTCACTGCTTTCCAAGCCAGGAGATTACACCACAGTTTTCCTCCAAACTTGCCTGTGAGTCACTTTGCAGGGTAATTAGAGACACGTGTTGATACGGCAGCCAGGATATAATAATGGCTGTGCGCTGGATCTGTGGAAATCTGTTCTTCGCAGGAATTGTGTGAGTCATAGATATAAACACAACCTTAACTTCGTCATGGAAAACAGAATGGGTTTACCTAAATGGAGTCAAAAATGAAACTAAATGAGACGAACCATTAGGGTTAAACATCATGCTGAGCTGGGTCAGCACAGAGGGCCTTTTGCTTTCCCATGATGAACAGTGACTGGTTGGTGCTCCCCGGGGACTATCTAAGGCCTTTCTGAGGAATCTTCCTCTTTTCTGCAGGCTGGAAGTTCAGGCAGATGTCCAGAAGGAGATTTTCCCTAAAGACTCGGTCAGCTTGGGGGCTATCAGCGACAACGCCAGCACTCGAGCCATGGCTGGTTCCATCATCAGCTCCTACAACCCCCAGGACAGGTAGGAGGACATGCTGATGCTGAGAAGAGTGTTGGTAGTGGGTGTCCTGGAAAAATCTGTGCTCTGCGAGGTGCTGCTGTGGGTGGTGAGATGACTGCAGTTACACCAGCCTGCTCTTCTGGAGCTGGCAAGTGGATTGATCCTTTTACTCACTCAGGAGGAGGACTGGGGACAGTTTGGGAGCAGCCTCCATGGGTAATGTGGAGGCTGAGGAGAGGATCTGCAGCCCAGGGCCCTCAAGGTCTGTTCCTGGCTGCTTGTGGGAACTCTGGTGCTTTCCCAGTTCAGCCCCTGGCTCACGGCCTGGGGAAGATCTTGGCTGCTGTGAGGAAAACTCAAGGAGAGCAGCGATTGCTGGTGTCTGCCAGATGCTGTGGGGTGATGAGCATCTTGCTCGTGTCTGGGAAGCGTGATCTTCCCGGTCCAGTGATGCAGTGGCCAGTGGTGACCCAGTCGAACCCAGTAACTGTACCCAGTAACACAATGGTGCTTGTTTCTGCAGGGAGTGCAATAACATGGAGATCCAGGTGGACATCGAAGCCAAACCAAGTCACTACCAGCTGGCCAGCGGCAGCAGTACAGAGGACTCTCTGCACGTCCACACCCAAATGGCAGAGAATGAGGAAGAAGAGGAGGAGGAGGAAGAAGAGGAGGAGGAGGAGGAGGACGGTGAGCAGGAGCAGACGTGCAAACACCAAAGCTGTGAGCAAAAGGACTGCATTGCCAGCAAAACCTGGGACATCACCCTGGCCCAGCCTGAGAGCATACGGAGCGACCTGGAGAGCTCGGACAGCCAGTCGGACGACGTGCCGGACATTACCTCGGACGAATGCGACTCCCCCCACCCTCAGACTGCAGCAACCCACCCCCAGACCCCCAAAGCTAGAGGTGCCGAGAGCCCAAGTGCCCACCTGAGCCACTGTGCCCAAGCCGAGGGCTGCAGGCTGGATGAAATGGTCAAACTGGAGTGCATCGAAGCCAGAGTATGAAGCGGCCTCCTGCTGAAAAAGCACACACTCGCTGTCATTGCATCTTTTGGGGCAGGGTCGTGTCTGTGTTGGCTTCTGTCTGCGATTCTCCAGCCAGTTCCCCAGCCTGGCCTCGGGGAGTTGCTGTTTCTTATGTGACAAAAAAGAAAAAGGAGAGAAAAGAAAAAAAAAAAAAATACCCCCCGCCCTCTTTTTGTTTTAATTTATTGGTTCAAGCTCTGTGAGGTGTGTACGAGTGTAAATATGTACGTGTGTCTGTACGTCTGCAAACATCCTAAGGGACTATTTGAATAAAGACTCTGGTTGTCATTCGACTCGCATCCAGCTCATCCTTTCTGAAGATGAACGGTGAAATCCTCTACCTGCCTTTCCCCTTTGCTCAAACGTTTGTAAGCACTGCCCTAGCCCAAGGCATGGGGAAAACGGGGGCGTCCCCTCTTCTGCCTCTAGAGAGGGGGATGTGACAGCCGTGTCCTGTCTGCGGCGGCAGTGGGGATGGTACATGTGCCAGGCAGGGCTTTGTCCTGAAGCAGGGCTGTGTCTCTTTTCTCCCCCATCCCTGTACAGCTTCAAGGAGTGAAGAAGTGAAGCTCAAGCTGTGCTGAGCCAAATTGTCAGCGCTGCTGGGTGCCAGGGCTCCAAGGAGGCTGAGGGCTGGGCTGGTGCCTCAAATGGCATATTAGGAACAAGCGTCTTTAAGTCTCTGCCTGGATCAAGCCCTTCCCCAGACCAGTCCCAGGAGCCAGGACTGCATTAGTGTCCCTCTAATTAAATTGTTGGTGCCTCATGTCTGTAACAAGGTTTGCAGAGAGCAAGGCTATCCCGTGAGGGAGGGAGGGCTACCCGAAACACCCAAAGTGTGAGTAGAGCTGGGCTGCTCTTCCTGCAGCCACCTCAAAAAGCCCTTGTCCCTGGCCCCTCTCAGTCTCTTTGTTGTCAGTAACTTCCCTGGAAGCTTCATTTGGGCGTTTGTCACCAAACTGGCTCCTGACTCACCTCCTGGGAAGTTGGCACCAGCCCTGACCCCTCTGCTTTTCCCTCTCTCTGCAGGTGGATTCCCAGTACCCGATGATGCTGGTCCATGCCCCATGGTCTGGCAGTGTCCCACCCCGAGGGGCTGCCCCTGCCCGGACCCTCAGCCTGTGGCCTCAGACCTCTTTGGCTGGATCCTCTTCTGCCACCGTTGTTTTAGGGTGGACTGACCTGAGCGTGACAGGGAGAGAGCGGGGATGGATGGGGAAGGGGACAAGGCAATGTGGCACGACATATCAGCATGGCATGGCCACCAGCTCGGCAGCAAGGGGTGCGCAGGGGCGGGGACAGGGCTGTGCTTCTTGACAGAGGCAGGCAAAGGTGGAGTTATCCCTTTGTTCATCCTGGGGAGCTGGTCCGACAGGAACTGGGGTGGCAGTGGAGTGCAGCAGGCGAGCTTCGAGCTTCTCCGGTGGCCGGTGGCCTTTTCACAGTCTCAGCCCTGATGGATCCAGCTGCCAACCCCGGAGGCTGAGGGCAGAGCTGGCCCCGGGGGCATCGAGAAGCTCTAATGGCCTGATCCTGGCCTGGTGAAGATGTGTCAAGTGGGTGAGTCTAGGTCTGGCATGGTGATCGCAACGGGAGGGTGTCCCAGCACTGCCTTCCTGCAGTGAAACTGAGGCAGGGGGGCTGAGGGGCAGGGACAGAGCTGGGCTTAGCACCTGGGTGATGGTGGGAGAGTGGTCCCGGGATGGATCCTGATGGGGCAACAGCCCCACTGCTGCTACGGTCACTCCTCAAACACCGGGTGCTGAGAGCCAGTGCTGGAGCTGTCATTTAGGGGCAGGTGCTCTCCCTCGAGCTTCCTCATCGCTCCAGGGATCCCATCCCTTCCCAGCCCCACCAGGGACACCCATCCCCGTGACCACTGGCCCCACACTGCTTCCCTGGTTGCAGGAGAGCTGGCTGGAGCAGTGGTTTGCATACCTGGGCTACCAGTGGCTGCCACCACGTTGCCTCCCGCGTCATCCCTCCACGAGCACGGGGCACGTCCTCTGTGGTGTCCCCAAATGTCCCCTGTGTGTGCTGAGCATGGTGCAAGGGCAGGAGGGACAGCTCAGTGCCAGCCACTCCTTGCTCTGCCCTTCTCTCCCCTCCATCTCAGGCCACCTCGATCCCAGCAGCCACCAAAGGGTCCTCATGAAAATGGGCCTCATCCTCCTCATCATCGGGCACCTCAACTTCATCATCGGCGCTTTCATCCATGGTACCGTCCTCCGCTTCGTGGTCAACCCCCGGGATGCCATCTCCCTGCACTACACCATCGCCAACGCTGCCTCCGTCATCTCCGCGCTGCTGGTACCGGGGGCTGCAGGGTAGGGGGGACATGGGGGGGCATGGGGTGCATCTGGGGTGGATGCAGATGGACGCAGGGTGGGCAGGAGGTGGGATGCAGGATGGATGTGAATGTGGGATGGATGTAGGGTGGGCAAAAGATAGGATGCAGGAGGATGTGGGATGGATGTAGGGTGGGCAGGAGGCAGGATGCAGGAGGATATGGGATGGACCCTGCTCCATCTCCCCTTCCTTGCTCCAAGTAAGCCTTTTAGCACAAAACCAGGGGGGTTAAATGCACAGGGACTTGTTAATGAGTAGAGGCTGGGGGAGACAAAGCACTGCCCTCCATGATGCCAAACTGGCCAGATGATTCAGGGACAATGTCAACAGGGAAAGGGGACCAATGTCCCTGGAGTGAGTGGGCACCGTGTGTCACTGACCTCCCCACGCTTCCTCGCAGACCATCTCCTGTGGAATTGCTGCCCTCATGCTGTCCCGGTACCTCGCCCCTGCCTCCCTCGTAAGCACCCCCAGCCCCTCGCCCGTCACCCAGCAGGCTGCAGCCACCCCATGGAGCGTGCACAGCCACCACGTCCCCTCTTCAGGGACTGTCCCCAGGGAGGGAGCCTGGACAGGCGGCCGTGCACAGTCCTAGCTTGTTGTGCTGCCTCTTCTCTTCTCTTCTCCTACTGCAGAAATGGGTGGTTTTTACCCTGAGTGCCAGCAGCAGCCTGGGCTGCCTGTCCTGCCTGCTGGGGCTGGCCGTCTCCATCGGGCTGACGCTGGGTAGCCAGGGCCGGGCGCTGCTGGCCCCCTGCACCGTCGGTGACATCGCCCTTGGCCCCATCTCCCGCGAGTGCCCCTTCGATCCCACCCATGTCTATGTGAGTCCCAGGGGGCTATAGGTGACCAAACTGGGGAGGGGGGGGATGGAGCGGTGGGGATGTGACACCCTGTGTCCCCGCAGAGCTCCACGCTGTCCCTCTGGGTCATCTCCCTCCTGCTCGACTCGATGGAGATAGTCTTTGGCATCCGCTGCCTCTTGCTCACCCTCCATCTCCTCCGCCTCGGTTGCTGCTGCCGCGGGGCGCACCGGAGGAAGGTGACTCCTGGTCCCCGGGCTCAGCACCAACCTGCTCCCGTACAGGGCTGGGATGGACCCCTCGGGGCTCCGGGACAGGGGTAGGACTTGCCAACCTGAAGCTCTCTCCCCCTGGTCCCGCTCTCAGCGGTCTCTCTGGCTTGCAGGTCTCCTTGCAGGAAGCCCCGGCAGAGAGCCCTGACCCCGGGCAGTGCCTGGGCTTGCTGAGGCTGGACGGTGTGGAAACCGCCCGGCTCTGAGCAGGGCTCAAGGCTCAGCCCCATGGACGTGTCCCGGCCACCCCTGCCCTGTCCCAGCATCTGCACAGCCCCACGAAGTGACCCAGCTGCCCCCCAGCCCGGCTATGGGGCAGACCTATGCCCTGGATGCCACCGGCCAAGATCCACGAGCCCATCCCCATGGCCTTGGGTCACATGGGTCTGCAGCGAGGGAGGCACCAGGCTGGATCCGGACCTTGCAGGGAGGAACGTTCCCCTCGGCATCGACGGTGCCGTTCCCACCGCTGACTGCACTGACACAAACTTTATTCTGCAGGTATTAAAAGACCAGAAGCGTGTCCCCGCCCCGCGGCCCCTGCCCGTGGCGCTGTGGGGAAGGGGCTGGCCCGGCCCCCCGGCTGTGGCAGTGTGTGCATGCTGGGGGGGTGCTGGGGGGCCCCCGAGCCACCGGGTCCTTGTCCCCTGGGCCGTGTCCCTGCTCCCACTGGCGATGCCACCAGCCTTTCCCACTGGGCTGGGTTGTCCCCCTGATCCAAGCCCCCAGTGCTGGGGGGGACCGTCCTCTCTCGGGCAGACCCTGCCTCCTTTTCTCCCCGAATTGAGCCAGGGCAGGAGCCCCCCAGCAATGGGGACCATCCCCCCGGGCTCCCCTTTGTCGCAGCCTCAGCTGGGCTCCAGCTCTCTCCCCAGGAGGGGCCGTGGGGACACGGTGGTGGGGACCGCGGGGCAGGGGACAGCAGCAGTGGCCGGCTGCAGGGTGGGGTGATGGTGGGGGGTCCGTGGGGGGCTGCGGGGGGTCGGCAGGGCTCAGAGCTGCGCGGCGCCGCTGGGGTCACACTGCAGCAGGCGCACGATGGACGGGTCGCTCTTGGCACCTTTGATGAACTCCTCCAGCGAGAGCTTGCCTGCAGGAGCAGGGGGACACAGCTCAGCCTGGTGGCCACCGCCCTGTCCCAGGTGGACACAGAGGACCGGAGACCTCCCAGCACACACCACAGACAGACACCCACCCCCCTGGGATGAGCACCCCTGGGGTCTGCTCTGGGGAGCACCCTGAGCCCCTCCGGCTGCCGGGCTCCCTCCGGCCGCGCCGACGGACGTGAGCCATTTAATCAGCGCGCGTGCGGCTCCGTCTAAGACCCCTGGATTTAGCCATGAGACCTTTCCCTTAATCCCCTCCATCTCCTCTCATTTACCGTCGTTATTAGTATCCATCTGTCGGAAGATTTTTTCCGTTCTTTTCTCCGGAGTTGATTCATCTTCGGGCATGTTCATCACAGAGGAGACCATTTTGTAGATGGCCTGGGAGAGGGAGACGGGGATGAGGGTGGGTGCGAGGTGGGTCCCTGTCATCAGGGACAGGGGGACAGACCCCTGGGCTTCCCTGCCCTGGGAATGGCGTTTGACATACTCCCCGTGCTATCAGGTTATGGGGGGCTTTAGCTGTGGATGCCAGCAGCACCCCCAGGGCTGCAGCAGGCAGATAGAGCTGCTCCTGCAGGGAGGAGATGCCCACCAAGATGCCACAGCAACGTCCTCGCAAGTCACCTGCCAATGCCGATGCCACCAGGTTGGGGTTTGGGCAAGGAGAGCATCTCCTCTGTCTGCCGATGAGACATCCCTCTGCCCCGGGGTGCTCGGGGGTGGCTGTGCGCTCCCAGCCCTCCCCAGGAGCACTGGGAGCGGGGCCAGTGGGAAGAGCCCCGGGACTGGGTGACAAAGGGATGTCCCCAGGACAGGGAAGGAGCAGGGGGTGCCCTGGGGTAGCCTGATCCCTGCAGAGCTCAGCGAGAAGCTCTCTGTCAGCAGCAACTGGCTCCATCCCAGGCACTGTCAAGCCCTGTACTGGGGGTAATGCAGGGTCCTGTCTGCATCCTGGGAGGGGACGGCCACCGTCACACCAGCGTGACACACAGAACCAACACACCAGGAGCTGCAACAGGGCGAGGGAGCCCGGTACCTGCACAATCTCCAGCATCTCCTCCCGGCTGATGTAGCCGTTGCCATCCAGGTCGTACATGCTGAAGGCCCACATGAGCTTCTGCTCCAGCTTCCCGCGAGAGGTGACGCTCAGGGCGATGATGAACTCTCGGAAGTCGATGGTGCCGTCGCCGTTGGTGTCGAAGGTGCGGAAGACGTGCTCAGCGAACTTGGAGGCGTCGCCGTAGGGGAAGAAGTTGGCGTAGATCTTCTTGAACTCCTCCACGTTGAGGATGCCGGAGGGACAGTCC
This sequence comes from Calidris pugnax, assembly GCF_001431845.1. Taxonomy (NCBI): domain Eukaryota; kingdom Metazoa; phylum Chordata; class Aves; order Charadriiformes; family Scolopacidae; genus Calidris; species Calidris pugnax. Next base: position 335,879 of record NW_015090879.1, read on the forward strand.
TTCAGGAAGCCCTTGTACCAGCCCTGCAGCTCCAGGTCGGAGAACTCGGTGTTTTCCCGCAGGTCCTGGAGCATCTCGGGGCGCAGTTTGCTGTTCTGCTTCCCCATGCTGCTGGGACACGCCGGCTGTTCGGGGGGGGTGAGCTCTGCAGCGGGGCAGGCACCTGGCCCGGTTTTGGGGGGGTCCCTCTGTGCTACAGGAGGGGAGAGGGACAGGGCAGCGCTCCTGGGCAGCCCCCGGACACCTGGGTGGACACGGACACCGATGTGGCCCCCTCCATCCCCGCTGTCCTCTCTGAGCCCTTGGGCCAGCCCCGGGGACCATCCAGCTCCGGGCAGTGCCAGCCCCCTCTCGTTTGCGTAATAAGCCCTTATAGCTCATTTGCATAATATATAGGGGCTATATAGCTGGCATCAGGAGGGGAAGGGGCTGGATTCAGCCCCGGCAGTGGACTGGTGGGGGCTGTGGGTCCAGCCCAGCTTTGGGGCTGGTTGGATCTGGGTCAGCTCCCTCGGAGGGAGGGTTATTTTCAGCTCCTCCGCTGCCTCCGTTAATATTTGATGCCTCCGGCTGGCACCGGAGCCCCAGGGAGGGCCAGGGGGTACGGGTCTCTGCTGGGGGTCCCCTCCTCGCTTCAGGGAGCCCACACCCCTGGGGGGAACCCAGCGCACCCCATCCCACCAGGGTCACCCCCAAGGAGTGCAGAGGGGCCAGGAGGAGGTCAGGGTGGATGCCCAGCATCTGGCCACGCACCCCAGGTGTCCACACACCCCAAGCTGTGCTGTGACCCCTGTGTGGGGAGAGGATGGGCTTGGGGGCATTCATGGGGTCTTCAGAGCCTGGAGCACCCACTGTCTCTACCCCCAAGGTAGAGAGGGGTCCCAGCACCCCCAAACCCCCTTCCTTCAGGATCACAGGGCAAACAGGACTCCCCAAGAGGAGCTGCCCAGAAGGGCTGGAACCCCCAGACAAGGGGGAACTGGGACCCCCCAGTGTCTCCCTGTCACCCCCCACCACAGCTCCATCCCCGCTCCACCATCCCAGGGGAGGATCAGCGTGTCCCCACCCTACCCAAGGGTCCCAGAGAGGGTCCTTCCAGGGATGGCAGGACCCCCACCAGCTCCACTGCCCGGGGGTGGGCTGTGCCCTGTCCCTGCTGCCCGGGGCAGCTCCTGCCGCTGGGAAGGGAGCCCGCAGGGGGGCTCAGCACCCCGGGAGGGGTTTGCAAGGACCCCTCCACCGCTGGTGTCTCCGGAAGGGTGGTCAGGCACCCCCAGGGAAGAGGCTCCCGGGGCAGAGGGGCTACAGGGGATTCCCCCCCAAAACCGGGCACCCCCGGAGAAAGGGGTTTGCCAGGGACACACCCAAGGAGAGGTTCCCCCGGGGGGGATGGGTTACAGAACACCCCCGGGAAGATGCGACGGGGCGAGAGAGGGGCACAGAGCACCCCCCGACAGGATGCGGCGGGGCCGGGGCGCGGGGCTCTGCAGCCGCCGGCGGGGAGGGACGTGCCCGGTGGCTGGGTATGTGCCGGTGCCCCGATCCCCCCGGTCTCCTAGTGCCCCCCGATACCCACCCCGGACCCC
>NW_015090879.1:337720-342190 GCF_001431845.1 Calidris pugnax
CCCCCATCCCCACCGCCTTTTACCTGCCCGGGAACGAGCTGCCGCCGCCGCCGCCGTGCGCCAACGCAGCCCGGGAGTGCCCGCCGGTAGTGCCCGCCGCAGCGCCGGGCTGCGGGGGGGGGGCACCGGCACCGGGGGGCACCGGCTCCGGGGGGGGCATCGGTGGCACCGGCGACAGCCCCCGCCTCTCCCGGGAATCTCCGCCCACCCCGGGGCCCCACGCACCCCCCGCTCCCCACCCGGGACACTGCCCCACGCAGCTCCCGGCCGGGGGGGTCGGGGTGCAGCCCCTGCTCTGAGACCCCCATCGCATTGGGAAGGGCTGCGCAGCTCTGGGAGCACTGGGAGGTCTTGGGGCACTGGGATAACTGGGAGTACTGAGATGTTTGGGGGCACTGGGAGCACGCTGGCATTGCTGTGTTGGCACATCAGAGCGGGGAGCGGGGGTCTCCAGCCACCTGCAGAACCAGGCAGACACCCCACATGGTGACATGTCCCTGATCAGGTCTTCAAGGTCTTCAAATGTCACTTGTCCCTTCTGTAGGGTGCCACCCTGCCCTGGGCTGCCGTGGGGATGAGGAAGCACAAGGGTGTGTAAACAGGCACACACACACACACACACACACGACCATGTGTATGCACCTATTTGAGGACCACTCTCTCCACCACATGTGGTGAGGCAGGGGTTGGTCTCGTCTCCCAAGTCACAGGAGATGGGACAAGGGGAAATGGCCTCAAGTTGCACCAGGGGAGGTTTAGATTGGATATTAGGAAACATTTCTTCACGGAAAGGGTTATCCAGCATTGGAACAGGCTGCCCAGGGAAGTGGTTGAGGCACCATCCCTGGAGGGGGTCAAAAGATGGGTTGACATGGTCCTCAGCAATATGGTTTAGTGATTTTTTTTTTTTTTTTTTTGTCATAGTTAGATTGATGGTTGGACTAGATGATCTTTAAGGTCCCTTCCAACCTAGACGATTCTATGTGCCACCTCTGCCATCACACTTGTGGTGTCCCCATCCTGTCCCCTCGGAAAGAGCCACTGCACCAGGACTCAGGCCAGGGTGGTCCCCACCAGGGACAGAGAGAGCCGGGGGCTGCAGGGATCCCCCACACCTGCCTCAGGCATCTCCAGCTCCTGGGCACAGGCTTAGACCTTTGTGTTGGCCCAAGAAGGTGCCAAGCCAGGTATTTTGGGGCTAGAAGGGGATATTTTGAGTTGCGTGCCATGGGCTGATGTGATGTGGCACCGCACCATCCTCAGCCCTTCCAGGGGCTGGAGCAAAGCAGCTTTCGGCAGCTGCTCCCAGCGCTGGGAAAAGGCCCCGGTGGAGACAGATGTGGCTGTAAGGAGGTGCCATTCCCGGCAGGTTTTCCTGCGTTCCTGCACCAGCTCCGTCCATTTGCAAAGCCCGGGATTGTTGAGCGACGCCGCAGGGAGCAGATGGCAGGGGCAGATGGGAGGAAGAGGCACTCTCCTCCCAATTACACAAATAAACATGCATAAAGTGATTAAACCCACAGCCCCAGCACCGCTCTGGGGGGAATGGGAAAGGGACTGGGGTGGCTGCTGTGGAATGGGGAGCTGGGGGGGAGAACAGCTCAAGAGACCCAGAAAGTGGCTAATTCACCCCACAAATCTGCTGGGCACTGAGATCACTGAGGCTGAGAGCCTGCAGGTACTTGTTGGGACCACAGGGACCTTGCTGGTGCCACAGGAATGAACAATTATGACTAATGAAGGCATTATTGGTCTCTCATTGTAGGTTTTCCCCCTTTTTAATAGCATCATGGTGGTACCATTGGCCCGTCTGTTGCTGGAGGACTCTGGAGGACCAGGGACCCTCACAGGCACCTTCCTGCCCTTCACCTGCACCTTCAGGTCCTGAGCATCCCACAGGGCGCTGCCGTCTCCCAGTCAATTCCCTCTCACCCTCCACATAGCAGCAGCCACAGGGATCGGGGCTGGAAATGGGACCCTGGTGTGAACAGAAAGGGGAGGAAAAGGCAGAGATTTGTGTCCTTGGGGCTGAAGCCATCCTGGGGGGCCGGAGCCAGGCATCCATGCTGAGGCTGGGGGAAGAGTTGGGCCCCCTCAAGGTGGGGGCTGCCATTTCCCCTCCGATAATCTTCATATCTATTTTAATCCCTCTCTGCATGAGTGGCAGAGGGCACAACTGACGCAGGCTGATTTGAAAGCATCCCATTTCCGACTCAAACGCGGCCCTAAACCCACCTAATCCCCCACGCTGGACGGGATTGCAGGAGGGAGAGAGAGGATAATGTGGGGCACGGGGGGCGCGGGCAGGGCCCTTCTCTGCCATCAAACACTCAGTGATTTACAGGGTCCCCAGGGACGGGGGCAAAAGACCCTCAGCCCATCCCCTCTGGCTCCTCATCCCCTCCACCCTACAGCCGTGTGGTTTTTCAGCACACAGAGGAGAGGAGCTGCTGCCAGGAGGATGCTGAAATGGCTGCGGGTGCCGCTGCGATTCCCTCCCCACCACTGATGGGGAGAGACGTGGGGTGTTGGCGATGCCCTGACTGGGAGATTCCCCCTCCTCTTCCTCCTCCTCCTTCTTCTTCTCCTCCTCCTCCTCCCAGGGATTTCTGCGGGAATTTCCTGCGTTGCCATAGCAGCCATGAAGCCCTGGAGGCTTCGCTGCAGCAGGGCTGGGTGGGATGGGGCTGCAGGGGAGACCCTGTGCCCTCCCCGGGGACACACACTTCCCATTGAGTGTGTCCCTGTGCCCCAGAACACACACACATGGGGCAGCCGTGTCCCTGGGGTGCACAGCTCCGCACACACGCGTGCACGTGGGCAGCATCTATTGGTGTCAGCTTTGGCGTGTGCCCAGCCGCTGTCCCCAAGCTGGTGGGGCTCAGTGGCACTGGGGGTGCCAGGGCTTGGCACACCATGGTGGGACATTCAAGTGCTTTGGTGATTTGGGCTCCAGCAATGGCCACCCTGGCCCCACATGCCCACGGGAGCATCCTCACATGCTTCTACGCATCCAGGGTGGCACAGGAGGAGCCCAGCCATGGCCAGGGTGGCTGTGGGTGCCCTGGGACCATGCCCTAAGTGGACAAGTGGGCACCATCCCCGCAGCCTGCTGGGGTACTGGGATGAGCTGAGAGGGGAGAGGGAGAAACAAGAAGGGCTCAGACCCTGGCTGTCCCAGGAAACCCAACCAGGGTCTCCCTGACACCCTGCAGACCCCTCTCCGTGGGCCCACCCTCACCCCAGAGCTTGTCCCCGACCCCACGCCGTGCACGGCCCCGTGGAGGACACGGTGAAGGTAAGTGGAGCCGTGGTGGGGGCCGCGGGGCAGGGGCTGCAGGAATAGCCGAGGATTAAAAGCAAATGCCCAGATAATGAGGATCTTTGGTAAAAAGCCCATTTGTATAATTTAAATCTCTAATAGGCTTCCTGGAATACAAAGCCCTTTGTGATGCCCGATCTCATCTGGATCAGGAGCCGATCGCTGGCTAAATCTTGACTTAGTGCCGCAGGGATGTGGGAACGTTTCATAACGGGGTGGCTCCATCCCACGTCCCCACGTCCCCGTGATGCCCACGCTGCTGCCCTGGAGCACGTACAGCTCACCTTGCCCAGGCGGCCAAGGTCGGGGCTCCTGGGGACAGGAGTCCTGGTCCCTGTGGGGCACACACCTCTTGGCACCTGGACACATGCGTTCACTGGGACGTGTTTTGGGGCCAGTTTGGGCACAAGTGGGTCCCCCCAGCCATGGGGGGGGCTGGAGGAGTGTTGGGAGGGGAGGTGTGCTGTGGGCATCTTGGTGACCGGTTCCTCTGCCACCTTTCCCAGCACAGGCTGCAGAAATGCAAATCCTCAAAGGGTTTTCTCCTCCACGGAGGTAGTTTGTCACCGTGCCCAGAGGGTCACAGGACTCCCCAGGCCATCATGGGGACAGCCCATGGCCAGGGGTCTGCCCCAGCTTGTCCTGCCCGGGGGGGTCGGGGCTGCTGGCAGGGATGGCTGAGCTCCTCAGGGTGGCCAGGACATGCCCAGGGGTGGCTGGGGCTGGGGGGTGCTGCAGCTTGTCCCCGCTGTGTCCCACCATGGGGCTTGAGGGCTTTGGAGGTGACACCACCATCCCGGGGAAGTCACTGCCCCACTGGAGTGGGCACGGGTGAGACAGGGGATGAGCGGGAAGGAGCCCGTGGGGACCGGACCCAGCCTTGACCCCTGTCTCCCCACCCTCCCCCGGGACCGGAGGAGCTGAACATCATCCCCACTCTCACCAGTGCCACCAGTGCCACCGCCACCCGCGAGCCCCGGGCTCCCTCTCGTGGCATCTCGCCCCATCTCTTGGGGTGCCCGAGGAGCCGCGGGGACCCCCGGGGGGCAGCGGCAGCGGGCCCGGGCAGACCTGGGCGGGGGGCACCCACCGGGGGGCACGGAGCGGGGGGCGCTGCTCCGAGCCCAGGGGAGCCCCCCTGCTATCCC
>NW_015090879.1:342401-344538 GCF_001431845.1 Calidris pugnax
CTCCGATCTCAGCACCTTGTACAGCCCCCCCTGCCCAGCACCGCACCCTGGCACCCCCCGTCCCAAAGCAGGACCCCACACACCCAGCACCCTGTGCAGCTGCCCCACAGCTCTCCCCACAGCCCTGCCCCCCCTGCGTGTGACCCCTGCAGTGTCCCCTCCGACACGCAGAGTCCCCCCAGACACAGTGTCCCCCCGACATGCAGCCGGGCAGGAACCCCCGGGGATCGGGGGGGGCAGAGGCCCCAGAGTGGTCCCCGGTGGATGGGGATGCGATGCCGGGTGAGGTCTGCAGTGGGGTGCAGGGCACCTTCACCCCGAGGGCTCAGGGTGCTGCAGGGAGGTGTGGAGGATGGTTGGGGGTGACCGAGCTGCCCCTGGGGCACAACTGCAGCTCTGGGGGGCCGGGCAGGGTCTCCTGGGAGCAGCAGCACAGGGCCCCCCAAATCTGCCGACATCTCTCTGTGCCACCATCACCCCCTGGGGACCTCGGGACCGGGACTGTCCCTCCTGGGGGACAATGGCACCATCTCCACATCCACTTCCCTCCATTTTGGCCATGCAGCCCAGGCCAAAAAGGTGGGATGGGACAGGGGCTCAGGCACAAGGAGGGGGACGGCTGGTGACCTCCCAGGTGTCCATCTGGTGATGTGAGAGGGAAGAGGAGCGACTGGGGAGCTTAAGTGCGTAATTAGAGCTGTGACTTAATTGGCACATCAGGGACACGCGATGGGCATCGCGTGACTTGAATAATGATGTGCCGGTAAGGATGGAGGAGGTTCTGCACTGCACAGGGAGGCAACAGGAGCCCAGAGGGGATCAGGGGGGCCAGGACACCCCAAAAGACCTTGGCCAGCGGCGGGAAAGGAGAGAGGACAGGGAAGGGACAAGCGCAGCATGGGCTGAGCCATGCACCCAGGGGCAGCTGGGATCTGAGCCCCAGGAAGGGACCTCAGTGCGGTGGTGATGTCCTGAGGAACCTGCCAAGGATGGCAGACACCCCAGGGCAGAAAAAGAGCAAATGGTTCCCCTTTACTTGGAAAGGGGTAAAAGAAAAAAACAGGGAATTACAGTGTTAACTGTGTTCAGCCTCTGGAAAAATACCAGAACACATCAAAAACCCTCTTGTGGGAGCTTGGGAGGTAGTGAGGAGACAGGGACCAGCCCTCTCGCATCTGCCAGTATCAACCAGGGCACAACACCGGCCGTCCCACGTGCCAGGGCCTGGCCTCAGCTCCTCGGCAGAGGATGGGGTCCAGCCCAGGCAGCACCTTCCCGGGGCCGGCCAGTCTGGCTGCAGGGAATTGCTGGTTTTGTGTGACAATCCCTCCATCTCGCGGCTGCTGGGGGATTTGGGGCTCCCAGTAGGGATGCAGGGAAATGCTGCTGCCAGCAGCGCTGGAGGCACATCCTGCTGCGACCCAGGCTTTGCGCTTCAGCCAGAAGCTGGAGCCGGTTTGGCTGCACCGGTCTCGAAGCCACCAGTCCAGAAACCAAAACGTAGGGACCAGGCTCGGCACAAGTGAGAGGACCCCACTGCTGCTTCCAGGAGCCCAGCGGCCAAGAGAGCTCCCTGGCAGGTGGCAGCAAATAAATACCTGGGCCAGAAAGACATCGAGTGAGCGATGACACCCAGACACACGGCACAGACCCCACCACAGCGTGGCTGGGTGCTCCCAGCTGGCCCCATCCCTGCCTGCTGGGACCCGTAGCCCCTGCCCACTGGCACCTGGAGGCCACCACACCTGGTAGGGCCACCCCGGGCCACCGCAGCCGGACCCTCGCAGGGTCAGGACACTCTACTGCTGGTGGGGAGCAGCAGAGGGGTCAGCAGAGGCCAGAGCAGGATTCCCCCACCCCGTGATGCACGGTTTGGCTGAGCTGGGGAAACGGCTCTGGTCCCTTCAACTAGTTACCATAAATCAGAGTGCTGCCGGCTTAATTAACCTGGAGGCACGGCTAATTCCAGCAGCTCATCTAATCCTCATTACCTTGGAATTTAGAGCCCGGTGAATCGCAGGGGCTGCGTGAAACCCTGGCAGTAAAATGTCACCGCTGCTCTGCACGGGGAAGGGGGGGCTCGTCCCGCGGTGAGACCCCAATCTCCTTCCTCCGGTGGCCCCCGGGGGGGGGGGTC
>NW_015090879.1:345099-395653 GCF_001431845.1 Calidris pugnax
GTCTGCGCCCGGTGGAGGCAGGTAAGGGGCGCCGGGGCCCGGGGACGGGGCTGCTCCGGAGGTGGGGGGGGTTCGGGGCGGGCGGTCCCCCCGGGGTGGGAGCAGGGGGGAAGCGCGGAGAGCGGCCGGGAAGGGGCTGCGCCGAAGGGAGGGAGTTTGGGGGCATCGCGGGCCGGGACTTTGCCGGGAATTGGGTTTAGAAGAGACGGGCGGCTTCGGGCACGCAGCCCCGGGGCACCGGTGTCGGGAAGCGACGGGCTCTCGCCCCCCACGGGTGTCCCGGCGTGGGTGCTCACGGCCGATCCCCGGGGAAGGCGGCCGGTAGAAATGTGGTGTGAAAACAGGGGCTCGGGGACAGCAAACAGACCCTCGCCCGGCGCCGGGCACGGGGGGGGCAGAGGCTCTCCTGCCCCCGAGCCTCCTCCTCATGTCACGGGGCTGATCTAGAGCAGAGGGGGCAAAATCGGATCCGTTCTCCCAACACGATGGCACATTTGGCTTCACAATCCCCCTCCCCGACTCCTGCTCCCCCCAGGGCCCAGCCCGGCACCTCCGAGAGCCCCGTGAGTTCCTCCTGCCCCAGAGGAACCACCTCTCCTGGGGCACAGCGTGTCCCGGCCACGTAAACCAGGCCCCTCCGACCTGAGAAGCTCCTCTGAAGTGGGGAATCTTTCGGGAAGGCAGAGGTCCCCAGGAGCTAGCTCTAATTTCAGAGCGACCAGGACGTGCTCAGATCCAGCATCGGTGGAGCTGAGCTTCACCCAACGCCCCACGGCTGGGTGGGTGCTGGTGGGTGCTTCCCGGCCGGAGCCAGACGCCCTCCCGGCTCTGTGGGCTCTCCCTCCCCTCGCTGGCTGCAAGATGTTGGTGGAACAGCTGCTTTGATTTGCAAAACGCTGATTGCCAGAATATCTTGCATTCCAGGAGGCTGGGGGTGACTATTAGGGATGCAGAGCTCCAGGGAGTGGAAATTCCTGCTCCCGAGCCAGCCCCGGGAGTTGCTGGAGTTACATTCGCCCCGTCCTGTCTGCGCCGGGGCTGCAGCAGCCCCCAAATGCCTTCGGCTCCGACACACGCGTCCTTGGCCAGACTCTGGCCCTCTGAAGTTGCCATTTCACAACTGACAGACCCGGGGGGAGATTAATGAAGCATTCCCAAAAGGAGGGAGCGATGGGGGAAAACACGGCAGCACGACGGAGGCGTCTGCGATTGTAACAGCCCTCCCGATTTTCCGTAAACTAGGCCACTTCCCCGGCTCTTCCTTATCCTTGAATCACCTCAGTCAGCTCCTGAGAGTAAACATGGGAGTTGTGTCCCTGCCCAAAACCACTCCTGTCTTACCGGCGGCGTTTCTCTGCCCGGAGGTGTCCGTGCCGCGGCAGGAGCCGGGCAGCTCCGTCACCGGGGATGGTCACCGGGGATGGCCGCCCCGTCTCCCGGCCCCGGTGTGTGGTGGGAGGCAGGAGGCTCGGCCCCGGGCTCCGACGACGCTGCGTGACCTTGGTGCTGGTGCCACGCGCCCCCCGCTGCCTCCTCTCCCCGTGTCCTCCTTCGCCCAGGGCTGTGGTGGGCTCCCACCGCACCCCGGCGAGGCAGAGAACTTGTGCCATCCCTGTTTTTTTCCAGAGAGGGAAGAGAGGGATGAGGGGACGGAGTGATTTTCCCAAGGTCACACGGAGGGCAGTGGCAGCATCACCACCAGCCCTGTGTCCCCAGCTCTACCTGAGGATGAGGCCACCAGGGCGTGCAAGCCAAGAGTCACTGGAGAAGCCCGTGGAGAGGACACCGTCCCCAGCAGGGTCAGGCAGGGATGGAGGCCAGGTGGTCCCTGCCCTTTGGACCCAGAGCTCATGCATGTGGGTTCAGAACAGCCTGTTGTGAAAAGTTCAAGCTGGGACTGGTGGCAAGTCCCCCTGCAGATGCAGCAGTGAGGGCTGGAGAGTGAGTGGCACCAAGCACAGACCCCGATCTGAAAGGGGTTGTTTGGCCAGTCAGGACCATTTTTGGGGCACGGTGATGCCAAGGGGAGCAAGAAAGGGAAGCAGGACAGGGAGGAGAAGGTAGCTGAGAAATAACCTCCACACTAACCCTCTGCCAGCCATCGGCAGCCCACCAGCACCGGGTGGGTGAACCCTCCAGCTTATTCCTGCTGCTGCCTGCCCGAGGGGGTGCCTGTGGAAACATTCGGGATGGTTGGCAAGTCAGAAACACAATTTGAATTTGCAGCAGAGCTTGCTCTGGAAGCAGCTGGCCCATCCTGCCCAGCCAGCAGCCCCCTCCTCGTTAGGCAGAGGTAACGAAGAGGGAAGTGAGCCGGGCAGGGCTCGGTGGCGCAGGGCTGCTGTTAAGGGCTGTAGGAGCATCAGAGAGATGCTGCGAAATGATGATGAAAGACCCCAAAATAGGCCACGGCCCCTGCAACTTGCTGGGGCAAACAGTGTCCCTGCAAGGGGTCTGCCCGTAGAGCAGCTCGAGTCAGGATTACTTCTGGGAGATGGAGGGGAAAGGCAACACACTGCCCTGGTGGAGGTAAAACTTCACCCTCCAGCACAGCCCTGGGCCTCGTCCAGCCTTCACCGGCCTCTAAGGAGCCCCCTAAACAGCTCCTCCACCTCCCCTGCCCCAAAAGGGGCTGGATTCTGGTCGCTGCTCAGCTTTAAAGCACATTCTCACCCCCCTGAACCACTCCACAAACTGGGCTCCTCTCCCACGGCTGAGGTGGGTCTCCATCCTCACCTCCTCCCTGGGCAGCCCCACCAGCTGCAGGGGGAAGGAGAGCAAAGCGAAGGAGACAACTGGACTGTGGACGCTGTTCCCCATCCTGCATCTCACCAGGGCATGTTCACCTTCTGCTCCGAGCCGGGGGGGCTGAGCTCACCCACGGGCTGGTGGGAGCAAACCCAGAAGCGTGAAAAAGCAGTGACAGGGCTGGCAGCTCTTTGGAGATGACAACCTGACCCCCTCCAGCCCCTTCCTGCCTCAGGGAGGCCAGGGAGATTCCTGGCCAGCGGAGGGATGGCGTAAGCACTTTATTGATTTCTGCGTTCAGCGTAGGAGAGATTTAATTGAAATATGGAGGTTTCTAACCTCAGTGTCAGCCTCTCGGCGGGGATGCTGCCGTGCAAAGCAGCCAAGGTTGTGCCATCCTCTTCCACACGCCGTCTCCTGCTGGGAATACCCATGTGGGAAACAGAGATCCCTCCCAGAGAGGGACACGCTCACAGTATTCACCACATACACCATGGCAGGACCCAAATCAGCCTTCGTGGAGTGGAATCTCTTCACTGGTACTGAATGTGGCCTCAGCCTTTTGGCCTTTATTGTTAAATAAACCCCTCCTGGTCTATATCATTACCCAGAGGCCAAATTACAGCCTGACTCCAGAATAATTCAGTTAAAAGCAGGAATGTACTGAGCAGCAGAACATGCAGATCTCTGTGAGTGCAGAGCTGGGTCGGGACCAGGCAGCAAACTCCCAGGAGAGCTCTGGGTACCAGCACCCTGCGGGGAACTCCGGGTCTGGCTCACCCTCTGCCCCTGATGGGTTCCCCCCTTATTTCTCTGATGGGACATAGGAGTGGGATGAGAAGGGCTAGAAAAGACCATGATACCTGGTCCTCCCGGGACATAGGGGTGCCAGATAAATCATGTCATGACTTTGCTCTGGGTTGGGAGCGTTAAAACCCAAGTCACGGTGTTGGTGAGACCCGAGTGAAACCTGCCTGGTGTCAGGACTCGGAGAGTCGGATGTTTGGTCTCCCAAGTAGAAATCCCCCTTCCTCCTGCCCCGAGGAATTCCTGATAGCCAGGCTGAGCACAGCCAGCATCCCCGTGCTCCCTGAAAGGGCTCCATCCTCCCTGACAGCATTTCCACCCGCGCACTGGGGTCCCCATTGACTGAGGAACCGGTGATAGGGCTGGGACTGGGGGGGGCGGGGGCAAGAGGGGGCTGGCCTGTTAATATCTCATTTGTACAGGGGAGTGGGCGGTCAGCAGGAAATAATTGCCACTTTCCCAGAGCGAAGAACCACTGGTTGGTCTTTCTGCTCTTTGAAAATTTCTCAGGGCTTAGCAAACAGCCCCCGAATCCCGGGCGGGCGGGGGGCGGCGGGGGGCCCTGCTCCCTCCCACTCCCCTGCAGGCCCCCTTCATTACAACACTCAGGGAACCGAGCACTGCGCCAGCCCTTCCTACAGACCCCAGAAAGCTGACAAGCAATTACATCCACTGACGGGAGCCATGCTGGGAGAGCAAAGAAAGGCTCAGAAAGGCAGCAAAAGCAGGGCTTTTTGTACCCGCGCTCAAGGAGCGGGCAGCAGGGCTTCATGGAGAACATCACACGGGACCTTGAGGACACTCCTTCCCCTCACAGGTCGCGTCCTTCCACCTCCCGCATCCCCAGGGAAGGGTGAGGTGCAGGAACAAAGAGGTGCAGGGATTTAGGGCTGACATTCAGTGCTTCATGCAGCTCACAGGTGTGTAGCACCGAGCGAGCCGCTTCGGAGCCTCCACTCAATGGACCATGTCCTCGGGATCCAGAGCAGCTGAGCCCTTCACAGCAGGAGAGAGGAGCTGCCCTGGGGGAGAGGAGCAAACTGACCAGGAAAAGCTGCGACTACAGCGTAGCCTTGCCCGTGGAGGAAGCAACTGCGCTTCACTCCAGGCAATTCCAAGCAGAGGGAGTTTCCAGGACAGTTGAATTCAGAAGGAAGAGTTTTGGGGCTGGGCTGGGCCCCTTGGTTGGGGAGATCAGACCAGGAAGAGGCTCTGATTCCAAACCTGTGGCCTGACCACAGGACTCGGCGGGAAGAGGTGACCCCCAAGGCTGTGACAGTTCCACAGGTTCATCCTTTTGCTCTGAGCAATGACTCTGCCGGCAGCTCTCATGGCTGGAGGCAGCAATCCCAGCTCTCACCCCCAGCCCCACCATCAGAGCTCGTGGAAAAAGCTGCAGATGGAGGGTGGCTTCAGAAAAGAGACAAAACACTACGGAGAGAGACCACAGCAGAGGAGCCAGGAGCTCTGAGCTCCTCCCAGAGATGTCTTTGCGGAGTAGGTACCTCCCTGATCCTAGAGGTGCCAGCCAAGACATCCCCTTTGCTCACCCCACCACCCTCCACCAGCAGCCCCCCTTTTGCAGGTGGTAGCAGCAGTGGGATGGAGACAAACCTTCTTCCCTCTCCTTTTCCCTCCCCATCCCATCCACACAACAGCCCTGATGGTGAAGCCAACATAAAGGGCAGGCAGGAGATTTTCTCTCCCCTGTGCCAGCAGCCACTGTGTGGACAATGAAAAAGCCAGGCAGGAATCAGCCCAAAGCTGTAAAGTGCATTTTTCCCCCCTCCTCTCTCTCAAATAAAAGTCCATTAATAATCAGCAAAGTATTTAATGAGAGGCTAGAAGGAGTTCTCAGCATTAAGAGGGGATTAAGGGTAATCTTCATGGCTCATGCCTCCTTGCTGCGTGGGGGCAGTTCTAACTTGCTCTTGCCAGAAGGGCTCAGGGTGGGCCGGAGGGGGTAGGGCTGGGACACACAGCCCTGGGGGATGAGGGGCTGAGACTCACCTGACGAAGGGTCCCCGTGGGAAGGAAACAAGACACAGTTAAGCACGTCCAGTTTTGAAGCAGCTATTCAGGTTTAAAAATCATGATTTCCTTTTAATTGATCAGGGCTTCTCCTTAAAGAGGGGGCTGCAATTTCTGCTGACACGAGAACGGGAGCATCTTTTCATCCCAGCTCACAGCTCAGATTCAAATTTGGCCAAAGAGCCCCTCTGCTGGTTTGCAGTGTGTGATTTGCTCCGTCAGGCATCGCAGCAGCCTCTGCGCTGGCACGGAGCTACACTGCTAAACCAGAAATCGTGGACCATATGGATCCCTTACAGACCAGACAGGGGATGTGCTGGTCTCAACGGCTCTGGAGTAAACACACATGAGAAATTGTGGGAAGGGGCTGCCCCTGGGGCCATCCCACCCCCTCTGCCTGCTCCCAGATCACCAGCAGCTTCCCTGGCTGCCGCAGGCACAGAAGGAAAGTTTCCAAGAGTTGCTTATGACTCTAGAAGGAACCAAACACTTGGATTTGGCACCTCAAGGCTCTGCTAGAGATGCCGACCCCCTACAGCCAGCTGGGAAAGAGGGATTGCATCTTCTCCATCTGACCTCAGCCGGGCTGGCACTACAAAGAGCTGCAACTGGCCCAGGGAGCCAAAAGCAGCGAGGAACAGCTTGGAACAGTGATGAGGTTTTAGAAAGTCATGATCTCATTGTGCATCTCCCAGGAACGGGGAGAAAAGCATCCTCATGGATTGAAATTTTGGTTCCAAATTATCCACTCGGCTCTGGGAGCAGGAAACTAATTTGCCTGGCTTTGTGTTTCTATTGAACGCCGTTCTCAATTCTCTTCTCATGCTGCTTTTGGACTGGTTTGACACCACTGATTTACGTGTAGCTACTCCTAATCTGTGGTAGTGAAAGGAAAGGCATGCTCAGATCTGTTGCCCTAGATTTCACTGCATTATCTGCTGACTTCCACTACCCCATCCCTCTCCCAGGTATTACTACCAAGGGGGTTTTCTAGACTGCTCTCGACCACCCACACCCCTGATTTTTCCTTCCCTCCACTAAGAGTCCTGCTTTGCAGGCTCTGAGCACTGGGTTGCAGTCCTGCCAAGTGCTTCCCTTCTGCCTTACAGCCCCTCATCCTCTCTTTCCCTTTCCCCAAGCGATTTTTTCCTCTTCTCCAGCTCTGCTGGGTCTTCCCAACTCCCCCATGTTTTACGTCATCAGGAAACTCAGATGCTTTTTTCTGCTCTGCCTCCCTCAAGGTCACAGATTTCAAAGGGGACCCAGGCACAAAGCGGGGTGTGATGTGCATTCCCTTTTCCCAGCCTGAAGCTTTTTCCCTGAGACTCTGCTCTCTGTTCTCATGGGGTTAATTCATCTCTTTTCAAAGGCCTCCTCAACCTAAGCTGGGTAAATCAGTGGTAGCTCCTAAAAAAAAAAAAAATTTAGCTCCTAAAAATATCCAGGAAAGACAACCATGCCGGGATTTAACTGTACAGCTGTACTTTGGGAAGGGCGAAGTGCCTGGCTGCAGCTGGAGACTGTTTTGTCTCCCATCTCTCGGCTCTGCCATGTCCTCTGTATGTTCTAGCAAATTCGTCAGGCGTGACTCACAGACCTTCCCTGTCCACATTCCCATCCGCTGACTGCCCCTTCCTAAAATTAGACCCTACTCTTGTTGGCACAGGGGTTCAGTCACGGGGGAAGGTGAGGAGCTGCAGACCCACGTCTGGAAGAGCTGAGTCCAGAAGGGACTAGTGTCCAGGCTGAGGGGGACAATCCATCTCCCCCTGCTTGGCATGTCCTTGGCCTCCTGCTGCAGTGGAGGGTGAGGGTGATAAACGTTTCCGTTCCCCAAGAGCTGGCTGGAGACCACGTCCTCATTCCATGAAGGCCAGTCCCTGAGAGATGAGAATGCTCTGGGTCAATACTGACTTGATCCTCTGCTCCAGGGAGGAAGGACACCTTCCCCTAGGAAACCCTGGAGGTCACAGTTTCTTGTTGCTCCTCCTTCTGAAGTCCCAAATTGATGGGAATTTAACCATGCGCCTTCCAGTGACCTTTTTGCTCACTAAAGGACTCATCAGAATCAGTCCAGACCCAAACAGCTTGTCCAGACATCCCGTTCCAAAGGGTCTCACTGGTGGGCGTGGGACTCGGTCTGCTGGAAGGGGCAGCTCTGAAGGCTCTGGGTGGTGTTTGAGGAGGAGAGAAAGGAATAAGGTCACCGCTCTGCTAAGAGTGGAACAGCTCTGACCTTCAGCTGGGGAATTCTGTGCTCCCGTTATTTTCTCTATTCCCAGGGGAACATTCACCAGGAGTGAAGTCAGTCATTAGGAGACTCTGACACCACAGCTCGAATATTTTCGGCCACATTCAGGCGGCTGGGGCTGACTATAAATCCAACAAGTGTTACTGGAGACATGCACACGTGCGTCCTTCTTTTACTGGTGACCTCAGTCCCAGCCCCAGAAGGGCAGTGCTGTGCAAAAAAAAAAAAAAATTTAGCTCCTAAAAATATCCAGGAAAGACAACCATGCCGGGATTTAACTGTACAGCTGTACTTTGGGAAGGGCGAAGTGCCTGGCTGCAGCTGGAGACTGTTTTGTCTCCCATCTCTCGGCTCTGCCATGTCCTCTGTATGTTCTAGCAAATTCGTCAGGCGTGACTCACAGACCTTCCCTGTCCACATTCCCATCCGCTGACTGCCCCTTCCTAAAATTAGACCCTACTCTTGTTGGCACAGGGGTTCAGTCACGGGGGAAGGTGAGGAGCTGCAGACCCACGTCTGGAAGAGCTGAGTCCAGAAGGGACTAGTGTCCAGGCTGAGGGGGACAATCCATCTCCCCCTGCTTGGCATGTCCTTGGCCTCCTGCTGCAGTGGAGGGTGAGGGTGATAAACGTTTCCGTTCCCCAAGAGCTGGCTGGAGACCACGTCCTCATTCCATGAAGGCCAGTCCCTGAGAGATGAGAATGCTCTGGGTCAATACTGACTTGATCCTCTGCTCCAGGGAGGAAGGACACCTTCCCCTAGGAAACCCTGGAGGTCACAGTTTCTTGTTGCTCCTCCTTCTGAAGTCCCAAATTGATGGGAATTTAACCATGCGCCTTCCAGTGACCTTTTTGCTCACTAAAGGACTCATCAGAATCAGTCCAGACCCAAACAGCTTGTCCAGACATCCCGTTCCAAAGGGTCTCACTGGTGGGCGTGGGTCTCGGTCTGCTGGAAGGGGCAGCTCTGAAGGCTCTGGGTGGTGTTTGAGGAGGAGAGAAAGGAATAAGGTCACCGCTCTGCTAAGAGTGGAACAGCTCTGACCTTCAGCTGGGGAATTCTGTGCTCCCGTTATTTTCTCTATTCCCAGGGGAACATTCACCAGGAGTGAAGTCAGTCATTAGGAGACTCTGACACCACAGCTCGAATATTTTCGGCCACATTCAGGCGGCTGGGGCTGACTATAAATCCAACAAGTGTTACTGGAGACATGCACACGTGCGTCCTTCTTTTACTGGTGACCTCAGTCCCAGCCCCAGAAGGGCAGTGCTGTGCAATGGTTACAAAGCAATAAAAGTAGTATTCTTTGATGAGAGTCAAAAAACAAAAGGACTCCTTCTCACCCTACTGACCTCCTGGGGTCCTGGCAGTCTCGTTAGCAATTATTGCCTTTGGATTTGGGGGACAAGCTGGACCAGGGGAGAGGTAACAGGAGTCCAACCTTGGCACAGAGCACTGGAATGACTGTGCCAAGCCTAGAAGGTAAAACCTTCCCCCCTGAGGTGCCAAGAAGGGCTTTGCATCATGCAGCTCCCTTGGGACGAGGCTCTCAGTCCCAGCTGGTACCTCGGAGCTGGACTTGGCAAGGCTGGAAGCTACGTAGATCCATCCTGTAGCTGAAAATTGGGAATAAACAGGGAGCCTTGGGCTACTGCTTTCAGGGCCTGCCCTTTTCACGTTACAATGGTCCGTCGGTGCTGTTGTAGCGTGTTCTGTCCCGGTGGCTGTAAGCGGATGGTTGCTGGACCATCTGAGAGACAGCAAAACGTGTCTAAAAAATTCACTGTCAAACTAACAGGGAAAAGCAAAAAGAAACACTCCCATTTACTACTCCTGAATTTCAAACCTCCAGAGCACTCATCAAAGCGTTCAGTTTTCATACTTCCAAGGCAGAGTTTGCATTTCCTCCCGGCTGTCGCTGTCAGACCGTAACGGGAAACAACAGAGAAACCGTGGTGCGTGGCTGGGAAGGGTGAGATGAATGAGCTCCTCAGTGGTCTGCTATGTGTCAAAAGGAACTGTTCCTAAGGGTCAGATGCTTCACACGTGTCTAACGCGACTCATACTCTCAGCAGAGATCTCCTAGAACCTCACTGGTAATTGGGACATGGAGTTCCTGCAATTTCCAGGTCCCGTCCCAAGATCCACATACCCAAACCTTGAGCAAGGTGCTTCCCCGCTCCCCCCCGTGCTCTGTCTCTGCCCGCGGCCGTGACTTTGCCTCCGTAAAGGCTCTGCTCTCCCTCCTTGCAGACAGCCCGTCAGCTCCAGTAAATGTCACAGTTAAACACCTGAAAGCCAACTCAGCCGTTGTAACTTGGGATGTTCTGGAAGATGAAGTTGTCATTGGATTTGCGATTTCCCAACAGGTACGGTGCCTGCAGTTACCCGGTTTTGATCACGTTCATCTTCACCCCAGGTCCCCTCAGTTTCCAAATTCTCTTGCTGTGGTTTAAGCCCATTCCTTCTCGTCCTGTCCCTTGTGGTCTGGGAGGGGACTTGGCTTTCCCCGTCCTCTTTGCAGCAGCTCTTCATGTATTGGTAGCTGCAGAGAGGAAAGGGTCCGACAGTCTCCACGTCCGTGGTGGACAGGGCAGGAAGAAGTGGTCTTAGATGACAGCAGTGCACACGGGAGGCCTCTCCACCACTCTGTGCTCTCCTCTCTCGGCTTCCAGAAGAAGGACGTGCGGATGCTGCGCTTCATCCAGGAGGTGAACACCACCACCCGCTCCTGTGCCCTCTGGGACCTAGAGGAGGACACTGAGTACATTGTGCATGTCCAGTCCATCAGCATTCAAGGCCAGAGCCCTGCCAGTGAGCCAGTCCTCTTCAAGACCCCCAGGGAAGCTGAGAAACTAGCCTCTAAAAATAAAGGCAAGTGTGGGTGAGTTCCTATGTGGCCCCTGGGACGCCCAGGCAGAGTAGGGCTCTGCAGAGAGGAAAATAGTGTCCTTGTGCCATGAGAATAGCTGGGTCAGACACACAGAGGGGTGAGTGCCCTCTCGCAGCCCCATGTGGACAAGCGGGATGCCCTGAGAGCACCCCACAGACAAGGCTGACGGGTGCACAAAGCGACAGGGAGGTGCTGCCAAAGGCTGGCTCTTCATTGCTCCCGTTTCAGATGAGGTTTAACAGGAAAAGTGAGGAGGAGGAGAAGGTTTCCAGCCTAGGAGCAGTGTGTCCTGCATCCTCGCAAGTGGAGAATGCCAGGGGAAATTCCTGAGCAGCCTGCAAACTCACATGGAAGTGGGCTCCTGGGTGGCACAACACTGCTGTGCTCACAGGGCACTCAGAGGGATTTGCCGAGCCTCCTCTGCTTGGATGCCAGGACAGCAGGGGGAAATATACCCAGACTCTGCCACTTTTCTTATATTTCAAATAGTTCTGCCAAATCACAGAAAGTTGAGGTTGGAAGGGACCTCTTGAAATCACCTAGTCCAAACCCCTGCCCAAGCAGGGTCAACTAGAGCAAGTTGTCCAGGATCACGTCCAGTTGGGTTTTGAATATCTCCATCAAGGAAATCAGGCACTTCCTCACCAGCAGCTCCTTCACTTGTTCCTCTTAAGCCAAAATAGATTGTTGAACGTTTTCTGTCAGCAAGAATCTCTGCTACAAAAAGGGGTAGGGAGTATGGGGCTATAAAGGGTTACTGTCTCCCTGCTGAGGACCCAGCCTGTTGCGGGGCTTTTGGCCATGGTTCCTAGGATGCTGTGAGTTCTTGACTCTTCCTGCTAAAATGATTTGGTGTCTGTAAATACTGAATTGCTGTTCATCTGAAAGCACTAAGAGGAGCACAGCTTCCCTCCCCGGAGGCCTGAACTGTAATCTTCTTAGCGCTTTGAAGCCAAGGAGGCGCATTACGCCCTGCAAAAAGGCTCTACTCATTTCTGAATCCCATGGCTCCACTGAAAAATATCATGCCAGGCTCCACGCTCCTGAGCTGGGAGAGGAACTGCTGAAGCATGCAAGGCTTTGTGACAGGCGCAGACGGCACTAGCAGAGACCAGAGACTGAGCAGAGCGAGCCATCGCTGGGCCAGAAAACATGTAGACTTAACCCCATGGCAGCTCCTCTGTGGTCACTGCCTTTTGATCCCATCTCACAGCGCCTCTCTCGCCCCATAGAATCACAGGATGGTTTGGGTTGGAAGGGACCTTAAAGCCCATCCAGTGCCACCCCCTGCCCTGGGCAGGGACACCTCCCACCACACCAGGTTGCCCCAAGCCCCGTCCAGCCTGGCCTTGAACCCCTCCAGGGATGGGGCTGCCACAGCTTCTCTGGGCAACCTGGGCCAGGCTCTCACCACCCTCACAGCAAATAATTTTTTTCCTGAGATCTCATCTAAATCTCCCCTCTTTCAGTTTAAAACTGTTACCCCTCGTCCTACGGTCCCCCTCCCTGATCCAGAGTCCCTCCCCATCTCTCCTGGAGCCCCTTGAGGGACTGGAAGGGGCTTGAAGGTCTCCCTGGAGCCTTCTCTTCTCCAGGCTGAACCCCCCAACTCTCTCAGCCTGTCCTCACAGCAGAGGGGCTCCAGCCCTCCCAGCAGCTCCGTGGCCTCCTCTGGCCCTGCTCCAACAGGTCCATGTCCTTCCTGTGCTGAGGACTCCAGAGCTGGACACAGTACTTCAGGTGGGACCTCACCAGAGTGGAGTAGAGGGGTAGAATCACTTCCCTCTCCCCATCTCCTGCAGGTTGTGGGGGGCAGTGGCTGCAGAGCAGCTGATGCTCTGCAAGTTCAAAGCACAGCTCATGGTGCTGGGGTGACTGGTGGGTGAGGACTCTCTCCCTGCTGGCTTTGACAGTGATGATTTGAGTCAAGGGCCCGGTTAAACTGGTGTCTGGTGTAGGCTGAGCCAGGCGGTGAGGTTTCATTGTCTCTCTTTCCCCTTGTGCAGATGAGGTGACAATGAAGGAGATGGCGAAGCAAAACCAACAGCTGCGAGCGGGGGAAATTCTCATCATTGTTGTGGTGTTGTTTATGTGGGCAGGTCAGTTCAATCTTTCCGTCAAAAGCACGTCATATCCCTAGGGCCTGCTGGCTCGCCTGGTTTGCCTCTGTAATCATGTAAGATCTGAAAAGAAACCCTTCCTCCCCTAAGAACTCTGTATATTCAGCTGTAAGGCTATCTTGGTTCCCTCTGCAGCATCACAAGTCGGGCAGTGCCAAAAGCAGGTAAATCAATGGTCCAGTGTGGTCCAGCAGGAAGCAGATGAGGGACTTGATGAACCAATTGCCTGATTCTCCGTGGCTAATCCTGTAATCTCAATTTTTCCAGAAGGCACTGATGATAATGCCCTCAGCCACCAAACAGGATGCCTTGAGCCCTTCAAATGATACAGGTCACTGTAATTATCTGGCTATTTTATGACTCCAACTCTCATGCAAAACAGGAATTTAAGAGTGTCGCTCTCAACACCTACTATTATATATACACAAAAACCCACTTCAAAATCAATTAAAATAATGGAAGCATTGAAAGAACAAATGACCCCAAACCTCAAAACACCAATAAACCCAGACCCTCTCAACATCCATTATTAAAATACAAAGAATAGTATTTAATAGGAAGAGGAGGGACATTAGCAAAAACATATTAACTGAAAGGAAGGAAACGTCTACATGAGCTTAGCATGGCAGGAGGAAGCATTAGCTGAAAATTGCTATCCAAAAGGTTACTTTGGAGCCAAACTTTTGGCAATCTTTTGAAATTCCACCCGAGTCCTCCTTCCATCCCGCAGCCACTAATCCTTTTAATCCAAGCAGAGGCTCTGTTCCAAGACGGCTACTGTAGTATATGATTTTATAAGCGAGATCACATGCCCAGCTGCAGCTGAAAGCACCCAGTGCTGAGGAAGGTGAAGTAAAATCACCCTCAGGCCACTTTGCTGTAGGATGTGATGGGCATAACTAGGCACAGACATTACCACAGCCTCTAACAGAGCATCATAAATGTGTTCCTTTAATATGAAGATCCCTCACTGTCACTTTCTGTAATATGGACAAATATATACATATAATTTCGAAAGAGAACTGCAGGTTTTCTGGCAGGAGCTTGGGACCACTTTTCAATACAGCAAACTGTAGCTAGCACAGACCTCACTCGTGTGTTTTAAGCTGGCAAACAAGGAGAGGAAAACGCCTCCGACTCCTGCTCCATCAGCTTAGCACGTCTGAAGAGGTTGCAGCCGGCCCTTCAGCTTGTTCAGTTTGGAAATTACATGCATGAGTTAATGGGAAATAAAGTTTGCACATGTTTGTTTTCTATTTAGAACCCCAGCCTCCCCTGGCTGCCAGTCTGCTGCTGCTCCTGCTGCAGCGTCAAACATTAATGAAACAACATTTGCTCCCTGCGAGTCACAGAGCACGTCGCCCAAGGGGGGGGACGGTTCAAGTGACCCAGGGAAATGGGCAGGAAGGGAAATTAGCACGATGGTAAATCTCTGATCCATAAAAGACAACCTTTGCCACTCGGTATTTAGTCCCTTCGTCCCAGGCAAACCACTTCTCCACACTCAGAGGGTGTAAACAGTCACACAGAGAATTTTTCTCACTCAGAAGAGAAAGGCACCACAGCAGCACTGAGCCGCTGATGACTTTGACACCTTGTCATTTCACCAGTTGACTCCGACAGAGGATTTGGCCCATTTAGACTAGATTCTGCTGCGATGAGATACCTCCAGGGAGAGATGCAAAGAGGAAACCAGCCACTGATCTGAAATCTGTCACAGAGGAGGAGGATGGAGGGACTGACTGTGTCCTGTGCAGTTCTGCAAGGTTTCTTACAAGGGAACCCAGGTGACACAGAATCAGATCCACATATAATACCTTTTCGCCCTGGAAAGTCCTGAGTTTACCATACCTGATTTGCATTTCCAGAGACTGGACAGCAGTTATTGCTAAAGATGATAGCCAAATGGAAACCTAATCTAAATTAAAAGGCTTCCAAAACCTCAAATCCGTGATTTTTTCAGCATTTACGCCAAAATTTTGTTGTGCACATTCAAATTTAAATGCCCTGCCAGTAAAAACAATCATGAATAATTACACACAGTGGCTGAACAACTGATTCATCTCCCACTGTATTATAATCTAAAACTCACATCAGTGTCGGAACAAAGAATTTGCTAATACCACCATTTCCCTTCTAGACAGATGTCTTACATTTGAAAAGGAAAGTGGGTGAGGGGAAAATCTCTTTACATCTCGTGGGTTCTTTGTAAAGTCTCAATAAAAAAACCCTCTTACCAGCCCTTAACCTGCCCTGGCCATAACCTGAATGTACGATGATGTTTTAGTGAATGCCAACAGGATCCAGTCTGTGCCCATGGCTCTGAACTGAGACGAGACCCAAGCTCTCATGCTGTTCCTCTTCCCGGTACTGTTCACAGCACTTTGCTTCTGCCTGCCTCAGTTTTTCCATCAGAAATCACTGAAGGTGGCAGATGTTTGCCTTTTCTCCCAGGATCAGCCGTTTGTTCATGTGCACAAAAAAGAATTTAGACCACCGTGTTTATCAGTAACACCTGGGGCAGCTGCCATAACAACACCTCGCTATATAAAGCAGTTTGTGATGATCTGGTGAAAGCTTTACACATGTTTTGCTATCAGGGGAGCTGAAATATTTCTCAGTAAGGGAGAAGCAGCATCTGCCTGGGTCTACTTCACCTCCGGGTTTGGAATCTGCTGGCAGAGAAGTTATTTGGTCAAAATGTCACATAAAAGGTTCCGAGAAAGACATTTGCAGTCTTCTTACGTGTCATGGCTGCCCCTGCTTTTCTCTTCATGTGCCTGTGTGTGTGGGAGGAAATTTCCACTGGCAGCTTCTGCTGCCGTCACTGTTGCATATTTGCAGATGTTGTCCTGCTGCTCAAAAGGCCCTGGCTTATATCACAGGCAGGTACTGTACCTGCCTCTCATCTGCCAGCTCCAGCTCCTTCTCCCCACCCCAGAGGAGAGAGATCAGAGGACACCTTCTCACCAACCAGAAATTCCAGGAGCTCCTGTGTTTGCAAAGCAAAGATCCCATTTAACCGCACTGCGAGCGTTGATCGCTATCCAAACCTAGGGCTTGAAACACTTGTCCCATTTAATGATAGGGAAGTTGGAATATAATTAATCTTCTGTTCTACTGTCTAACTAGCTTAGCATGGAATTAGGCATTGAGAAGAGCTGGAGGGCTGACTAGCTGTGTTAGCAAATGATCCTTAGGAGGAATTGTGAACGCTGCCGAGATCCCTAGCAGGAGGCACGAAGCCGGCTGGCAAGCGAGGGATCTCTGATCTCTGCGGGCTCCCGGGGCTGAGCTCATTTGTGTGATCACTAATGCTTTTTCCTGTTAGGGGTGATCGCCCTGTTTTGCAGACAGTACGATATCATCAAAGATAACGAGCCAAACAACAGCAAGGAGAAAGCCAAGAGCGCCTCGGAGAACAGCACTCCCGAGCACCAGAGCGGAGGGCTCCTGCGCAGCAAGGTGAGACGCTGCCGGCACCCGGGGGGGACGGGGCAGACAACCAACTTCCAGCCAGGCTTCAGCGAAATTACCCCCAGAAAAGCAGCCTCTGTTAAACATCCTCACCCCAGCCTCCTCCCGCCAGCTGTGATGCAGAGAGGGAACACCCCTTCACACCCACACACGCTGGCACCACAGCTTGGTTAGTGGTCTGAGCCTCCCAGATGCATCAGGGCAGTGGCACTTCACTCCCACCTCTGGATTAGCTGGCACCTCCCTCAATAAAACAGATTTTAATCCATAACTCTGAAATATCCAAACATCTCTGGAAGAAAAATGCACTGAGCAACGCTGCAGTCCCTGAGCTGCTGGGCCCTTACCCCCCAGCAGCCCTTCAGTGGCATGTGGTAAAGGGGATATTATTCTTGCTTGGCTGGTAATACCCATGATGTTAAAGGTAGGCCATATTCATAACATCAACAGACTCAAGCCTATAATTTATACCAACTTATTTCAACTAATTTAACTTTCTTGTGTTTCCATTCACAACGTGCCCTCTGGCACACCCCCACCACTCCACATTTACTTAATATTCAAAATAGTCCCCTAATTCAGGCTCATTTGGAAGCAGATAGTGATGAACCACACAAGCCTAAAAAGCCTCAAGTCCGGCCTTTTTCATTATCCTGAGGGAAAGGGAACAAAAATTTTTACAAAAACAAAAACTGACCTACATGCTGCACTCGTCTCATGTGGTTTTTTTCCTCTCTAGCAATTCCTATCTGTTCTTTCTCCCTTTATCTCCTTTTCTCTTCTAGTTCCCCAAAAACAAGCCCTCAGTGAACATCATTGAAGCGTGACAGCCTGCCATCTGATGGATGGACTCCATTCCTCACTCTCACTTTCTGCCTCTGAGCCTTGATGACTTGGGAGGTGAAATATCGTTGGAGCGATTTGGAAAGAGAGCTGGTGATTGTCACTTGCTGGCATTCGCGCCTCCTCGCCCGTGTTCTGCAAAACATCTGGCCAGAAAGAAAAATCCTGCAAAAAAAATAACAAAGAAAACCACCCTGAAACCCAAACAATTAAGATGGAAAAGCACCAGTGAGACGGCTGCTGCCGGTGATCCTCTGCTGGACTCGTGAATCACCTGGGCTGGAGCAGCTTCTCACACACTCCTCTCCACCCTCACACTCCGTCTTCTGGAACGACTTTCCTGTCTTTGGAAATGTGCAAGGCTTTTGTTGTATCTTTATTTTGTCTCACTGTCGCTCCATCTTGACAGTATTAAGGTGAGCTCAGGCATCAGTCACTGTCACTCCTCTTCCCAGCAAGGAAGGAGTAAAGCTCATCCCAGAGACCATGAGCAACCAGATTTGGGCTGCTGTGTGCTCCCAGCTTGCTTTGTTCCATTGATGTGTGTTGTGTAACACGTCTTGCAGGTGGGTTTTTAAAACAAAACAAAAAAAAAAAAGCAAAGAAAAAAAGGCATACCCCAGTCTCCATTCCCACTGGGAGAACTTCCCTGGTTGTTCTCCGCTTAGGCTGCAGCACGTGTCTCCACCGTTGCTGTCTCTCCTGTCTCGCACCGGTGCTCTTCACCTCAGATAACGGGGGCCTGCCCAACACTGAGGCACAGACAGACCCACAGGAGGGGACACCAGGAGCCGTTATTTAGCTTCCAGGATAATTTCAACCACTTTCTTCACAGTATTTTCAGCTGGGCCTGTGTCCACCACCAGTGTGATAAAAGGTCCATAAAAAATGTAGCCAGTCAGCAAAAAAAGTAAAAAAAAAAAAAAAAGTTAAAAAAAACTCATGATACCGGTTGCTATGCAAGGTCATCCAAGGCAATAGCTATTTATTGTGAAAGGCTCTTGCCTAAATGACCTTTTTCTGAGGGCTTAAGTTCTTAAATTGCTTCTTTTAGTGGGGTTCCTGTGGGAAGGTCTGGTTCTCCTTACACGTCCCATCTGCACTATTTTTTGTGACGTTGTAATGCCAGGTATCTGCTGCAGGTAGTCCTCCAGAAAAAGGGTGATGAGGAGTGGAAAAGGGGTTGGGATTCTCCTCCTCTCTCTTATTAAGTGCTTGATGTTTGTAAGCTGACAGGATCCCTGGGATTGCTGGTGCTCTGGAAGCTGGTAGATGCAAGTCCATCACACAGAAAAGATTTACTCTTTTCTCTGTGTGTGCCATGGGGTATCTGTATTTATTTAATTACTCCACAAAACCACTCCATATGCACTAGGGGATGAGGCAAGATCCTACTTGTTCCATCAAACACCAAGACAGGTTGGGCCTGAGTAGGGTTGGAATCTCGTTACAACAAACCTGCACCCAAACGAGCCTGGTTTAAAAGTCCCTGCAAAGAAACAGGCTGGCAGTAACCCAGTTCAGCCATCTCTCCTCTTCCACTGTCACCAGCCTTTCCAAAATAGGTGATCTGGGAGAAAGGCACAAGGAACTCTGCTCGTAAAAGTGTCAGTGAATGAGCAAGGACTTCCCTGGTGCCGGTTGCAGAAGACAGGCCAACCCCAAAGGTCTCTTCAGTGGATCCTCTGCCAGAACATACTCCTCCATCACCAAGAGGGAGAGGTCAGCACCTCTGATACAGACAGAGCAATAAACATTTTATAAGGTACAATAAAAGATTAAAGGCATCTCTCGTGTCCTTGTAATGTCTGAATTTAGTAATATTTCACCTATGTCTGCTTCGAGCAGAACACACACAATAGAACGGGGAGATTTTCTCTGTTTCCCAGGGACTGCAGCATAAAATGTTTTCTCAATGTCTGGGAGCAGAAAACCAGGAAGGTTCAGAGTTCGCTCTGGTTGCGGGGCGAGGGGGGAAAAAAAGCACATTGTGACATAAATAGCACCACGGCCATACCTAGAGAGATTCTTCAGACATGCCTGTTATCTCCTAAGAAAGAAATGGCATTTGGAATCCGTACCCCTATAAAGGGAGATTTAGGACAGATGGTACAGCATGTGCAAAACGATAAGGGAGATGCTCTCTCCTAATCCTGGAGCAGACAGCCAAGCAAGCAGCCCTCAGAAGGCTGCTCGGGAGGAAATTCAGCCCAGTAATTTGTCAGGTTTGGAGGGGGCAGGGGGGAGGAGGAGTTGTGTGTCTGTTTTTAAAGACAGTCGTCCCTGGGAATTCAGGCCACATCCCCCTTTTTTACAGTAACTCTTGTTCCCAATGACAGGTTTAAACTCTTTCTTTCCTAACAGAGACGTGCTCACTCTTTGTTTGGTAGAAAAGAATTAAAATGTAAAGCATCAGTGATTGCACAGAGTTAAGTATTCACACCATAATGTGGCAGGAGGTAAAAGGGTTATCATTATGTTCAATAACAGCAGGCTTTAAAAGTAAAGTAATAATGCTATTAGTGAGAGGAAACAAATGTAGGCTGGCAGCAACTCAACCCATCAGAGAGGGACTACAGGGTACCCGATTCAAGTGATTCTCTTAAAGGAAATGTTTTCAGCAACTGGGAATTGCAGTGATGTAATAAGCCCACACTTTAGGAAAAGGCGTTTCCCATTATAAGAGAATAAAGTTACTTAAGATCCTAATTTTCTGTGGGTCATAACATCAAAACTTTAACTGCTCTTTCAGCATTAGCTTCCACTGTAACCCATGAGAGCCAGAACCCATTAATGCTCTGGGGCTGTGTGACTTCAAGCCTAAGCCCACCTTTAGAAGAGATACATTATTCTTGGCAACAGCTGCCAAAAGATACTCCCGAGGTGTTTTACTGTCAATAAAGGGAAGAGATCAAGAAAAAACAACCAAGAGAGTGCTGAGGAAAGTCATGTTGGGCCACAGACGAACGCACCATAAAGGCTACCCACATTTCCCCATGTGTTTCTGCCTGACTGCTGGTTCTAAGGGGTTGTTGGAAGCAGGAGCAGGGAAAAGGGAGGATTCAATGAATACTAAAAAGCAGTAAGTGGGAGGGGGCTGGTGTGACAGGGATCCCAGAGAGCCCTGCAAGAACCCATTCCCCATTGATCTCAAAAGCAAAGCAGCCGGCTCTGCTGACGCCGTGCAGCCCCCGAGGATTAATCCCCTTCATTTCCAAACCTCAACTGAGCAGAGACGATCGGCGCGATACGGAGCACCAAGCTGAAAACAGAACCCTTTGCCAATATACGCAGTGCATGTTTAAAGTTAAGCACCGCTCGCCTTCAGCCTTTCAAGCACTGTAATATTATGCCTACAAGTACAATTTAGCCAATATATTCCTCCCCCACGAGTTTAGTAAAAGGGAGCCGCAGGAGGTGGTGTGGAGCAAACAATCCCGCACAGCGTGTCCTTCCAATTGACAACACACGGCGCCATCCGCTCTCACCACCTCCCTCCCCACAACAGCAGCAACACCAGCTCCTTCTCTGCCTCCTCGGAGGAAAATGAGAACATGAGGCGTTTTAGTCCCTGACAGTTCAATAGCATCAGAGGAGGAAACACCTACACGCCAGAAAAGTGTTAGTATAATCTCAGCTGGTAATGACTTTCTGGAGGAGATGTAAATGGAGAGGAACAGACTGCTAATGCCAGTATTTGCCAAAGACATTAAAGGTTACATCACTCAAAAGCGTATGTCACAGCTGCACATCCATTTTGCTGATAAAAATATGGCAATTCATTGACTGAGTAGTCAGACTGCACTTCCCAAGGAGAGAGTTGAAGATTATACCATATGTTGTACCAAATGTAATTTCCCCAGCTTTGCAGAAAAGCTTCCTAACGACATGTAATGAGCTATTACTGGCTAGACTGGAAGCAGAAGCCTTGCTGACCAAATTCAATCAGCTTTCTAGCATTTGTTAAAAAGCTGTATGATCAACACACTTGTTATGCTAAAATATCTTCTGTTTCCTCCACAAATCTGCAGTCTATTAAATCATCTGATGACCTTATAGCTTAAAATGGTTATGTTCCTACTTGTTAGCACTTTAGCCCACACGTCTCGAGGAAAGCGAGCTGGATTCTCTTTCAGCTCATGCAGCAGCATCAATTTTGTTTAACTAAGTTCCAAATGAAGAATCTTTATTATTAGCGACAGAGCCAGGAAAGACACAGCTTGAATTTTAGATCCCAGATGGAGTCAGCAAAGTTGGCAGCCAGAAAAGCCATCTTTCGCCGTGCGATCTGAACACGCTGGATGCGGAGTCACCGAGTGGCAATAATGACACAGCCCCACGACACCATTTGACACTTCCCAACACATCGCTGTCCTTTTTAACGGACAAAAAACACCCCCGCACTTAGTGCCACCAACTGCTAAATATAACCTATTTATGCCACCCAGACCTGTTTTTGCGGAGGATGCGACCAGCATAGCACTAGACAACCTCTCAAATCCAAGGGAGAATATTATCAGCTTCCACTACTGTTTCAAGACATAATTTCTTCCTCCCAATTAGAATTACCTTCAGGACAAAAGTAGGGAAGAGTCGGTTTTGAGAGGAGGGCAGAAAAAGCCATGCAGCAGTTTAATTTCAGTCTCATTGTTTTCTAGCTGCTGTTGTTAGAGTGCAATACACTGACAAACGTTATTAAATTTTTAATTGGAAGGCATTTCATCACAGAGCTCACGCAGGGCCTGCACAAAACTGTCTCTTCCAGTCTTATCTGATGTTGCTGGATTCTATAAAAATCAGAAATGGAGCCCTTGGCTACACTCGAGCAGCAAACACACAGAATGTCCTTCAACAAAGGCTTAATACACAATCTCTCCCTCCCCTGGCAGTATCTCTACCGCTCAGCGTATATGAATCACGGTCGCAATGTCAAAGAATGAAATCTTCAGCAATAAGGCTGCCCAGAAGCCTAAAGCCTTTACAAAGTGCAGAGCTGCTCCATGGCAGGGTTCATTCACATGAGAGATTTACATTCACAAAGAGGATAAAACACACGTTCGGGGAGGAGGCACCCGCGTTTGCCTGAGGTCCCTGGGCCCAGGGAAAGCGGTCAGAGACACAGCACACGTACAGACACCATCATCCCGCTGCCACGGGAAGGTGCTGCCTCTTCAGAATAATTTCATTTTCTCAGCATGGCTGAACTGGCATCAGAACACCCGCTTTAAGAGAAGGCTAACACAAATAACATCCTATTGCTCTTGACTAACCAACCCCTTTTTCCAGAGATTGTAGACTTTCTTTTTCTCCCTGAGGTCCAGCCAAAGCCCTCTATTTAGCCAGACCGGTCTTCTTCCCCGTTTGCTCATTTTTTGGGACCTGGGGATGGCCTTCTCCTGCACTTTTGAGAATTTCTCCTTGAAGTATGACCAGCCTTCCTGGGCACCTTTGCCCTTCAAGACTGTCTCCCAGGGGACACTCTCAACCATGTTCCTAAGCAGGCCAAAATCTGCCTTTTGGAAGTCCGAGGTGGCAGTTCTGCTCGCTCCTTGTCTTCCTTCTGCAAGAATTGAAAACTCTATGATCTCGTGATCGCTCTGCCCAAGACGACCTTGAACTTTTACATCGCCTACAAGATCTTCTCTGTTAACAAGCAGCAGGACCAGTAGGGCGCTTTCCCTGGTTGGCTCGCTCACCAGCTGTGTTAGGAAGTTGTCTTCCACACACTCTAGGAACCTCTGGGACTGTTCCCTCTCTGCTGTGTTATATTTCCAGCAGATGTCTGGGAAGTTGAAGTCCCCCACAAGAACAAGGGCGAGTGACCTTCGGCAGCAGCGACCATCGATCACAGGTTGAGCCAGAGCTTTGCTATCCCAGCAGTGTGTGACTGCAACAGCTGCCGCCGGGCCCGCATTATTTCTGGGCCTTCAAAGAGCCACTCTGTTAGTGGTTTAATATCAGATAAACCCTCCAGCAGGCAAGCTCGTCCGCTTTTGGAAGGGGAGGGGGGGCACAGGCTCTGCAGTCAGACTCCCGCTGTGCCTCTTGCCTTCTCAAAATGCCTGAAACAACGAGATTTGAAGCAAATCATCTTCCTCCGTTTGTTATATGTGCTGGGAGAAGGTGGACTTTACAAACAACAACGTGGACAGCACACAGAACTGCCCTCAGGACCACAAGTGAATTGGTCATTTTTCAGAGAAGTATTTTGAATTTAATATATAGGAGTCACTGGTTTAAAAGCCAACAGCACCACACCAGGGGATGTTACGTTCTCTCTCTAAGCAAGGTGCTCTGTGAGCAAAATTTATAGTGGAACAAGTCACCTGAGAGGCTACACTGGCATTAAGAACACATTATTAACTGGAGAAGATCAATTATTGACACAAAGCCCTAACGCTGGGCATGCACCGCCCAGGCCCGTACAACCCATCAGAAAAAAGAGACATTCCCCGCTGTCTATGGATTAGTTCGTTAACGGAGGCGGTTATTATCTAGGAGTTAGTGCAGTCAGGCAGCACCAGGCTCTGTTCCAAGCTCCACTGCTTATCCTTTGGACAAATTACTTCGATTCCCTGCGCCTCAGTCACTGCACATCTAGGACAGTGACAAACCTTGCCCACTTTTTTAAAGCTACTTGCTCCTGTCCTGCTCTGGATTTGGAAGGCGCTACGGTAGAGCAAAATAATAAAAAAATATATGATCCAAAACATTGAAAAGCTTTAGTACTGTACCTAAATTTTATTTCTTTAAAATCACAGTGTCACCAAAAATTCTAATTACTATAATAAAAATATAGTACCATTTCCTCCATGAATAAGCCTCATTTGCTCCACCTACAAATGCCTACAGAGTTCATAAGGCCTGTGCAGGCCCTGCCGCACCCGGAAAGAGCATTTTATATAAAGAGTATGTATAAATAATTTATACAAATAATATATATAAATAATTTGGAGTTTCTACACCCTGTTAGGGAAGAAGATGGAGGCAGTAGTTGCTGTCGGACTGTGTAGCTTAAATAAACAGCAAGTCACATTCTTCCAGGTACTCCAGAAAGCAGGCAAGAGAAAGGGAGAGGAGAGAAAGCCTCACAATAACACAACAGAAAAGAAAATTCCATCTAACAGGTGCAAAAATGTTTATAAACAGAAGTGCAAATCTCATGAAATGTTTTGACAAGGACAGTTACAAACAAAACCACAAGCAAAAACAATCAAAAGAGACAGCAAACTTTTCAGGGACAGAAAGAAGAACAGGACAAGACAAGACATACCCAAACGAGGTAAATCAACTGGTGCTCCTGAGTTTACAGTGAACAAACACAACTCGGTCTTTGCCAAACGGAGGGAGACAGCAGGCACGAGCCATTTTCACAATTTGAAGCCTTCACGTTATTCAAAGGGAGCCCCAACCACTGTAGGAGATTTAATACCAAAGTTTAGGTCCAAGCTTTAAAGAAAAGTTTTTCCAATTCAAAGCACATTTTCCAGATTCCATCATTGAAACGTTACATCCTCACATCCAACACACAATCTTGCCTCTTGAACACCAACTGCTTCTGTTACCTGCTCTGTGAGGAGGTTGTTTTCAGTTCAAAGGATAACAAAGCATGATGCAAAACACAGAAGTTACCTCTACAGAAACAGATCACATTGAAATCAGGCTTCAAAACCAGTTCCAAATGTTTCTAAAACACAGAAATTTCCATTGGCCTTATTAAAAACAGATCATAAAACAACTCGTGAAGATACAAACCACTCAAAACCAGAACTTAAGAACAACTCTAAATGAAGAGCAAGAACCAGCACAGTCCCTCGGCAGCAAAATCAGACATTAGACCAGGCTATCACGGGGCGACGCTGTAAGTGGTCAGGGATGCTCTGGAAATGGTGGTGTTTGGCCAAGTTCTTGCTCACCCACTGCATGAGGCTGTACTTTTGGGCAGATTTCTTGTTGGACCTTGAGTAATTTCTGCAAAAGTAAGTAAAATAGTTAAAACAAACCCTAGAGAAGCACACGCATGAGAGACTTAAACAGCATCTTCTCTGAAAATGCCTTCTCCATTCCTTGGGGCTTGCAGCTGGTAACTAATTTTCTTGTTATGAGGCTTTAAAAGGGAAACCACATTCTAAGGCTGCACCTTGGTAAGTAACAATATGAAACTTTAAAGACTGTCCTTTCAGGAACACTGCCTTGTGCTCTATTACCCCCTTTGCAAAGCTCTTTCTCCCTGGCCCAGCAGAGAAGGCTGAGGGCTCCACTACACTTGAGCACTACTGATCTCACAGCCAGGGCTATCTGTGGACACAGAACAAGCCCCTCTATTCAAGAGCACAGATCTGAAGGCCTCGCACAGTGAATCCTTGGCAAGAGATGGTTCAGAAGAACACAAAAAAATCCTTGAATTTGTCATAAGATACAAAACAAGTAACTTCAACCTTGCCATAGCATTCGCCCTCCTGCTCGCTCAGAGCAGGTAGTACAGCTCAGAGAAAGGCAACTTCCCTGGAATATTGCCCTCCCGCGAAGTTCACTGTTTCAAGATGCTCTTAGCACAGAACAGTGTGTCCTTGTCCTTGCCCAGTCCAAACTCAAAGTTTTTTCCATCCTGCCACCGCAGCCACGTGATTAATGTGAATCATGGCTCTGCGTAACACTTCCTTTCCAGGGAACATCGCGTCCCTTGAGCAAATCCAGGTCTCCTTCATAAACTGCAGTATCAGCTTTTATTTACCCAAAAGAATAAATTCTTGTCAAAAAAAAAGATACTCCTAAAAGAGATTTCAGAAGTGTTCTGAAAAATCCATGTTTTCAGGCTGCTGTTTAGGAAGAAGGGAGGCACTTCAAGACAGCCAACAAAAGGGAAACTCTGACCACCACACAACAGTCCATATTGTCCCCAGTAAGCTGATGGGAGATGTGGGTGTGACTAGAAGAAATCACAACTTTTCACAAATTCTCAGCCTTCCTCTATAAAGTCCCCCTCCTTGGCCATTCTGATTCAGTCAAAATGAGTCACAGAAACAAGGGGGTGATTTCCTACCATCAGGGGTGTGTGCACCCTTCACCCCTGCACCTGAGGGGAGACAAGAAATTGTGCAAAATATCACCAGGAGTCACGAGTATTTCACACCAGTAAGAGGTCTGAGCTTCTCTGCAGGTCCAGGAGCAGATTAACCCCATCAAATATTTGGAGAGCAATATTATCATTGTGCCTCATGAGCCTCATCTAACCCAAGACTCAGAGTAAGAATCCTTATGGCCATTACGTGAGGGAAGGGGACAATGACACCCCAGACAAACTGAACTGCCATGGAACAGAACTTAAAACATTTTGATTTGCTTCTCCTCAGGCCTGATCCATGCCCCCTCCTTTCACAACAGTTGAGACCAAACTACAGATTTAGAAAGAGATTTCTAGACAAGTTCCACTCTCATTTAGAAACCAGGAGCTCTGATTTTCTCAGCAGAAGTACCTACAAACTGGAGCCACATGGTTTGTCACTAGAGAAGCCCCTGGACCAGAAGCGCAGAGTGAGAGCAGGTAACTGCTCCCACCACTCCCCCGGCAGAAGCCTCCTTACAATCTGCTTTATTCCTACCCCATATCCCCTACGCCAAGCCCCATCTCACACCCCTCTTGAAATGTAGGGTTTGTAGGTGGATTTCATTTGCTTTGAAATGAAATCTCCCTCCTAGGCTCAGCATAAACATAATTCCTCCTTTATGTCAGCACACCCAAGTCCCCTACCTTCCCTGCACGCTCTCCATTCAAGCAAAATGAGTTTGGGCAGGTTAAGAACTGCTCCAAGATTAAAGTCTTTTCTTCAGCCAGCTCAGGACCAATCCACAGCCCAGACTCTTTCAAGGCAGTCTGCTAACACAGCACTCATTTGTATTTCACAGATTTGTTTCTCCATACATTCCCTTATACTATTCTCCCTTTCCATCACCTTAAACCTGGGGTGCCTGTTTTTTGAAGATACTAATCTTTTTTATTACAGCAAGACCAGATGGTCTGTGACTCTTTATAAGGTATTTCCTTCATCTCCTCTCCCTTTGATTCAACAGGGCTCCAAGAAAACAATTTATCAGGTTGTATGAAGTCTGATAAAATTGCTAAGCATCAGAAACCTCTACCAACCAAACCAAGGCTGAAGGAGAACTGCTGGAGTCCTGCTACAGAAGCCCTCAGAGAAAGCAGTGGTTGGAGGTCAGAGAGGAGCTGGCTCAGCCTCCCAGGTGCCCTGGGGTGCGTGACTCTGGGCAGAGTGATTCTCCTCCAAATAACACGAGAATACTTGTCTGAGCAGCAGGTGGTGTGGGCACTATCCCACGTGCACAACTGCAACGTTAATGACCCGTGAAAGCAGATCTCCTAAAGTACAGATGTTGGGGTGGAAACCAAGAAAAGGCTCTGTTTAGAGGGAAATGCTTTTTCTGTTCAGTTTGTCCTTCCCCTGCCCATTTAAAAATAGGCCTATGTATTTCACAGATTTGTTTCTCCATACATTCCCTTATACTATTCTCCCTTTCCATCGCCTTAAACCTGGGGTGTCTGTTTTTTGAAGATACTAATCTTTTTTATTACAGCAAGACCAGATGGTCTGTGACTCTTTATAAGGTATTTCCTCCACCGCCTCTCCCTTTGATTCAACAGGGCTCCAAAAAAACAATGTATCAGGTTGTATGAAGTCTGATAAAATTGCTAAGCATCAGAAACCTCTACCAACCAAACCAAGGCTGAAGGAGAACTGCTGGAGTCCTGCTACAGAAGCCCTCAGAGAAAGCAGTGGCTGGAGGTCAGAGAGGAGCTGGCTCAGCCTCCTGGGTATCCCGGGGTGCGTGACTCTGGGCAGAGTGATTCTCCTCCAAATAACACGAGAATACTTGTCTGAGCAGCAGGTGGTGTGGGCACTATCCCACGTGCACAACTGCAACGTTAATGACCCGTGAAAGCAGATCTCCTAAAGTACAGATGTTGGGGTGGAAACCAAGAAAAGGCTCTGTTTAGAGGGAAATGCTTTTTCTGTTCAGTTTGTCCTTCCCCTGCCCATTTAAAAATAGGCCTCATAGAACTACGTGCATTGCTGAGGACAAGGCCAAGCAGCAGAGACAACACCCAGTGCCAAGAGGCAGTTATAAAAGCAGGAATTGCCGAGGAGGATCTCATCAAGAAGGATATGATTCTATTTACTGTTGGATAAAGGGCAATAATGAAGTGTGAATGCTAACAAATGGTCAGCTGGCAGAAATCTTTTGTGGTCAATTATCAGTTTCAGCCACCCATTTCCAAGCAGATGTTCAAATCACATCTCATTTTTACATCTGCTACAACACAGCTTCAGCAGCATTTAGATTCCTATGGGAAGCCGCAAATAAATTTATCTATTTAGATTGAATACCCTCTAGATACTAGAATGAGAGAAAGAGCAACCAAAACCACGGGTTATCTCCCAACTCGCTTGAGATGGCTGGATTTGAAAGACTTACTCAGAATACACAAGGATTTCTTCAACCAGTCAATGATGAAGACTCCACACGTGCAACTTTTAGCACACAATCACCCACCATGGATATAAGAAAGTTATATTTATAGAGAATCTGTAAGTAAGTGCAAGATACAGTGCAGGTAAGTGAAAAGATAAAGCCTCTGCTGCAGCCAGCCCATAATTCACCCAGACAACACATGAGCGAGAGAGAGGATCCAAGGAATAGCAGAGACATTACGTAGGAGAGAGTCAAACACCACCATAAGACAAATGCCAGAGGATTTGCAATACAAACCAAGATACAATTTGCAATACAAAAACAAGAGCCAAAGATTTGTAGCAGCAATATGTAAGTTACTGCTTCCCAAAGGGAATCCCCATGCTGGCTCTGAAACCTGCTAATTTGTCTTTTAGGAATTTCTTGGGATCATTCTGCATTATTGCATCTCCTATGCAAATGATACACAAGACACTGCTGCAGATCCAGGTGTACAGAAACACCACACAGGGCCAAAGCCAGCCCACCGAGGAGGTTTTTCTGCAACAACTGGGAAAGCCCACGCTGTCTGTCGGGCTGAATTCCAAGCCTCCAGCTATTTGGAATAAAAGAGGTTTGCACTAATAAGAAAATCAAATTGTGTGCATCACAGACAATGTTCTTCCCCAGCAAAATAGATCTCTCTTGCGCTCACCAGCTTTGTTCATTTGGAGCTCCTGCCTGATTTTCTGTGACTTAGAACATACGTCTTGCATTTTTAATTTGAAACGAAGAGAAAACAGGCCATTTTAGCTTTCCTTGCTCCCCCCTCTGCATTACTTATGCTGTATTCATAGGCTGGAAAGCAGCCCCGTGGCTATGCAGCTGCTCGTGCTGCCCAGATAAGTGCAGGCTTCATGCAAGGAGCCACAAAACTGTCAGTTTCTTGTAACTCTCAAGAAATGACAATTATTGCACCCATGAACACCCAGAATAACCAGAGTGGGAGGGCCATCTCTGGAAGCTACTAGAACACTCTTTGCCCTTCTGAACACCCCAGTTCTACCCATCAGATTCTGCTCTGCAGCTGAAATCCATACGTGCTCACTACAGACATCTTGCTTTAAACCTCCGCAGCCGATAGACCTCGGATGACACCGCTGAGAGAGGCAACGTGGAGAAGGTGTCAATAGGGAACCCTCATCCCAGCACTTAAGCTGAGGATTCCCTGAGTCTGGGCTCATAGTTATGAACCAGTTACAGAGAACTGGTGATCTCCCAACACAACCAGTCAGAGCTCAGCTCTTCTCTTCCCAGGTAACGTGGGCCTGTTTTGGGAGCCTCCCTGATTTACCGCAGCAAAACCTGTATCCCAGGTCTCCCAAACCATGAAACTCATCTGAACCAGCCCTGGGATAAGACCGGCTGCTGTACAGGAATTCTCTGCATGGTATTACTAGCAAGTGTAGCAGGCACTTTTTATTTCCCTCTGAAAAACAAGTACATTCAAAACATCAAAGAATACAGGTTGAGCAGACCAGGCCTCCCAAAGGATTCTCCATCCTCCATCCTGCCCTTCCCACCAGCACAGCCTTACCCCGTCCCATCTGGGAGTTGCCTGGTGTAGGAGCTACAGTTTTCTTCATATGGAGACACACACTCAGGATATAAATGTTTCTTTTCCTCAAGCTCTGCTTCTGAAGTGCAAGTCCGTTGTTTCAGGCTTTAAAATAAAAGACAGCATTAATTGTTTTTCAGACAATTTGTCAAATTAGGTTACAGATGACAGAGGGGGGAAAGTGTCCTGCGGAACTATAAGAGACATCAACTTCTTGCAGCACTTCTATGTGAATGCAAAAATAAATGTATTTATTCGAGCAAAGCTGCAAAGGAAACCTACTGAGAGCAAAGCAGGAGTGACTGTCAGCTGAACAAACCTGCAAGTCACTGTCCTGATTAACAAGCCAGGAACCTGCAGTGAGCCCCCAAAAGCCGCAGATTTTTCGTGTTACTCAAGGCCATGCTGAGAACAGCAACGCGCAGAACATCTGAGTACAGCAAGTCTGCAGCAGGCACAGCAAAGAACCACTGAACTGCCAACTCCGGGCCCAGAGGCACCAGAGAGGAGAAGACAACCGTCCCTGCAGCGCCCGGCGCTGCTCTGCTGCTGCCATCTGCCGGAAACCACTCCCGGAGAGTGGCCACCGAGCCAGGCCAGACAAAACATTTCCTCTTCTGCCCCACAGACCACTGCCCGGGACTCCCTTGGCAACTTTCTTTCCTATATGGACCAGCCCTATATTGTTCCCGCTCTTACAGTATCTTACAGGGTAAAATATTAAATATTTTTCCCACTATTTCAGTGCACCATAAGAAAAAAAAAAAGATAAAACCAGCAGCACACAACCAAACGAACTGGTTTGGGAAACTCCTGGGACATTTTTCACAGTGCAAAGGGATTTAGAAGTTCATAAGAAACTACCTTTCCTCCTCCTCCTGTGACACAGGATTCTTCCCACTGGTTGTTTCTTCCTGCCCAATCTGGCCTACAGCTGTATCACTTAACTAGAAAGATAAGGAGAAAGGGGATTAACACCTAATAGAAAAAACATTCCATGGAAGTCTTACTTATTCAGTTACATAAAAATTCACACTTTGCTCCACTTGAAAAACCTCCCCTTACTGTGTAAAAATGCACACTTGTGTGCGTATGGACATTACTGCAAGTACCAATCAAAAGGAGTAGAATTTAAAACGTTTTAGTTACAAGAATTAAAATGTATGTTTACTTTGATACTGTTTGATGGCTGTTCAGCTGCTGAAGATTCCTGCTCCCCATGATCCTCTAGAAAGTTTAATTTCCTTGAAAAATATCTCTTCGTTGCTTTGGAAAGTTCTCGGTTTCCAGACCCAGAAGATGGCGTGGGACACCTTGGTAACCCGGGCGCTGATCTCTCCTCAGCTGGACTCTGGTCACAGGCAGGGTCAGAAGAGAGCATGGACCTTTCCAGCTGATCATCACAGGAGTCAGGCACATGTCTGCTCACAACGGGCGTCTCTCCCAGGCAGCCCACACCCAGGCTTTGCCATCCATTAGACATCAGCTCTTCCAAGAATTCTTCAAGAACGCAGCTACTTGCCGTTTTATCAAACTCTAGGCAATCACTTTGGTTTTCTTCTGAAGCTTCTCTTTTGGCTTCCTCCAAAGAATTGTCTTCCAGAGGCTGATCCACATCATCAGCATCAATTGGGCTAAGGCTCAGAAGCTCCTCAATGTCAAGGTCAAACAACACGCGGGGTACTTGGGCTGACTGCAGAGGGTGCCCGTCCAAACTAACACTCTCATTGGAAAGGCTGGGAGGTTCTGAACCAGATGAAGAACACTCTCTGGATGGAGGTTTGTTTGGTGTCTCTGTGATCTCTGAGGCCACGCTCACATCTTCGCTGATGACTGATGCCCCGGTGCAGCTGCTGCTCTCGTCCTTTTCACTCTCTCCATTTACATTTTGGCTCAGAGTGCTTTTTCTCATTAGGTACCACTCAGATTCCACACGATCATCTGCCAAGATTTCCTGGATCTCTTCCTCGGTGTAATTGAAAGGAGAATTCCCTATTTCATTGTCTGACAGTTCCAACAAGGAGTCATCTGGCTCGCTATCATCAAAACATCTGGTTGTATCTAGAGAAATGGCTACATCATCATATTTTGAGGCAGAAGAACTGGCAACAAGGTCGTCATGGCCAGTATCAGCCAGAAAATGAGAGGATCCTTGAAAGCAGGCAGAATCTGGGGAGCAGAGCAGCAGTTTCTTTGATGGATCTGGAGTGCTACAGTGATGATTCAAGACACAAGGCTTCTTAGCTGAGGGCAGGGCCTGAACCTGCTCTGAGGAATCCAAGAGCCTTTTGCCCCTGAGAACTCCATTATGAACAGTAGGTTTAAATTCAGGGCAAGGAGGAAGCCCAAAGGCATGAAGGGAATGGTCGTCCATGTTGCTGCCGGTTCCTGTATCTCAGTGACCCCGTGCCTTCTGCTCTAGAAGCCTGTTTTGAAGTTCATCTGACCCCGGTGCCCTTCGATCAGCCCTTTCAGAAATCAGCAAGAGTCAGCTCCAATCTGCCAGCAAAAGACAACATCTTAAATAAAAGAAACTCAGCTGGTTTTCCAAAGATGCAGTAATGTAACAGGGAAGGCAAAAACACTAGCTGAGGCACAGCAGGCACAGTTTTAACTCCCTGGTCTCCATTACCTCTACTCCTGACCATTTTAGGTCTTAACAACATATAACAACAACCAGACTCTCATTCCCTGAGTGTTCTCAGGTTGTTTGGCTTTATCAAGAAGGACTAATACAAGCCCAAACCATCACTGCAGTCTGTACCATCTCCTCCAAAGCTGCTGTAAATCAGTCACTCTAACACCAGATACCAGTACTCACAAATTATTCTTTACGACCTTAAAGTACCGAGCACACTTTAGGTATTAAATAAAGCCTCACAGACATCCCCCCCCCACCACCATCTCCCAACCCCCAGCTCCGTCCTTCAAAGCCACTAAACAAATAAAAAGTCTTTTTTTGGGTTAGGAAAAACTGAGCAACGGAAGAGTAACTCTGTCAGGGAGCTAAGAGGACATTCAGCAGGTATTAGTCACTAACACACTCACACAAAACACATCTTATAATGAAAGATCAGAAGATAAAGAACCTTCCCGTAAAATTCAATAGTTTAAAAGTATTCATAAACAAAACCTGTTTTCCTCTTAGTAAGGACTCAAACTACCATGAATCTTTTGACCTGAAAGCCCCGCATTTGACTCTCACACAGCAGGAGAATCCTAACTAAAGAAAGGTATTTCCTGCCCTCTTTGTGCAGTAGATTTAAAGCAGTACCTTTTGTCTTTCCCTACCTTTGACTACACACTGCTTTCAAAAAGGAGGGTGTTACCTATGCCAGGAATAAAACTCAGTTCTGCTGCTTCCTCTTTTCATTCTGTCCAAATAATAAAAATCGGCACTTTCAGAATAATGCTGTAACCACACTGAGGAAAGAAAATACCTCAGGAATCACCTACGTACACACAAAACCTACACAAGAACACAGGGAGTCACAGGCAGTCCTCACTAGATAGTACTTGCCTGGAGTTCTGCAATTTAGCCACAAGTGCTCTGAAGGGAAACAAAAGACAAATAAAACAAACTAAACATGGGTTTAGTCCTACAGAGTGGAGCAGTCTGACCATCTAGCTCCTAACCAATAAAGACCTGAAAGAGAAGCAAACATTTTAAGCCTTTTTGCTGGAACTGGCTTACAAAAAGGACATTGGGAGATGTTTGCATGCTCCGCTTGCAGACAAGGAAGTGGCTTCTTCACTGCTGTGACCTTCCCAGTTCACCTGTCTCCAACCTACTCCCAGTCTGGCTTTCAGCCCTACAGCAACTGATTCTGGAAGCAGAACCCGGTAACTATGCAACCAGACAAAGACCCCTCCCATCCCTCACAGACAGGCTGATCCAGGATTTACACCAGGGTAACACTCATTAACAGTTTAAATGGCTCTTAAATTGATGTAAGAAAAAGCTGCCTGCTGCCACCCTCTCACCCTGTCTGTCGTTCCAGCACTAGTGCTCCTATGGTCAGCCCACCTTGGAGCCAGCTCAACTGCAAAACCCCAGCCCTGGATGGGTCATTCTCCACGGGCAGCCAAAGGAAAGCTCCTTGGAAATTTACACGTGCTTTCGAATCATGGAGTGTTTGGGTGGGAAGGGACCTTTAGAGGCCATCTAGTCCAGCCTCCTGCAATGGACATCTTCAGCTAGACCAGGCTGCTCAAAGCCCCGTTCAACCTGGCCTGGAATGGTTCCAGGGATGGGGCATCCACCACCTCTCTGGGCAACCTGGGCCAGGGTCTCACCACCCTCAGTGTAAACAATTTCTTCCTTATATCTAGCCTAAATCTTCCCTCTTTTAGTTTAAAAC
Organism: Calidris pugnax; assembly: GCF_001431845.1. Lineage (NCBI taxonomy): Eukaryota > Metazoa > Chordata > Aves > Charadriiformes > Scolopacidae > Calidris > Calidris pugnax. Next base: position 379,718 of record NW_015090879.1, read on the forward strand.
CATTAGCCCTTGTCCTATTGTTACAGCCCTACTAAAAAGTTTGCCCCCTTCTTTCTTAGAAGTCCTCTTTAGGGACTGGAAGGGGCTCTAAGGTCTCCCCGGAGCCTTCTCTTCTCCAGGCTGAACCCCCCCAACTCTCTCAGCCCCCCCTCCCAGCAGAGGGGCTCCAGCCCTCCCAGCATCTCTGTGGCCTCCTCTGGCCCCACTCCAACAGGTCCATGTCCTTCGGATGCTGGGGGCCCCAGAGCTGGACAAAGTACTGCAGGTGGACACTTTATGTGGGTTTCTAGCACAGCTTCAGTAAATAATGAGATCAAAAGACAAAACTACTGAGAAACACAGTTCTGCCCAGGCTCACGGACTGGCCATATTGCCCACACCACTCCCCACAGCCAGACACAGACCCCACCAACAGCACTGGGCTGCCCTGGGATCTGCTCCCTGATGAGAGAACAGGGATCAGGGGGAAACAATCATGGACTAACACTTCCCTCAGCCCCATGATTTGCCCATAACAAGATAAAATCGTGGGACATATCACAGAATCACATGGGGTTGGAAGGGACCTCTGGAGATCACCTCCTCCAACCCCCTGCCAGAGCAGGGCCACCCTGAGCAGGTCCCACAGGAACGTGCCCAGGTGGGTTTGAATGTCTCCAGAGAAGGAGACTCCACCACCTCCCTGGGCAGCCTCTGCCAGGGCTCTGCCACCCTCAAAGTGAAGAAGTTCCTCCTCATATTTAGATGGAACTTCTTATATTCAAGTTTGTGCCCATTTCCTCTTGTCCTGTCCCCATCCTCCTGATGCCCACCCTTTCAGTATTTATAAGCGTAGGGACTGTGCTCTCCTCTCACAGCACAAAGGCAAACACCGGCCTTTCACCTTTGCAGCTCCTTGACTTCGCCCACTCTGTCAGAGGTTTACTCGTACCTGCTCTGGGCCTATCCCTACCTCAGCAACCCCCTTCCAACCCCCATCCCGCGGGCACGGCCCGGGACCTCCCAACCGGCGCCCAACAGCGCTGCGCGGGGCCGCCCCGAGGGAGGAGCCCGCCCCGCCCCGCCTCCGGGCCAGGCGCCGGCTGCTCCCGCAAGCCCTGATGGGGAAAAAGGGGCAAATAACCTAAATCAATAAACAAGAAGCTATCCTAAGACCAATGACCCGCCGGGGCCTGGGCCGGGCCTGGCGGCGGAACGGGCCGCGCCTCGCTCACCCGCCGCCATTTTATCACTGCGCCCCCCCGCTCCCGCCCGCGAGGCGCCTCCCGATTGGCGGAGCGAGGCCCCGCCCCCTCCCTATCGGCAGCTCGGCGCTCCGACGCCGGAAGTGACGACCAGGCGCGGCAGGCGAGCGCCGAGAGGGGCTGATGCAACGCGGGGAAGGTCGGTGGGACCGGGCCGGGGAGGAGCGGGGCGGCCCCGGGACCGGGCAGGGCATCGGCGGGCTCCCGGGGGGGCTGGGGCCTCCGGTAACGCTGTCTCCTTCCCTGTAGCTGCCGCCATGGAGCCTGCACCCGGTCCCCAGGAGAAGTATCATCTCATCACCCGGAACCTGCAGGTACTGGGGCGGGGGGATCGGGGCCGAAGCGGGGAGATCGGGGCCTGGGCAGGCCGGGAGGGGGAGATCGGGGCCTGGGGAGGGCGGCTCCGGACCGAGGCAGGCCCTGGGCGTAGCGGAGGGGAGTCCGGATCAGCCTCGGTACCCGGCAGGAGCCCCGGGGACATGCTGCTTGAATGGTGGGCCGGAGCCTGGGCACGGCTCGGCGCTAAGCTATTCAGAAGAAACGTTGTCCGACCCGTGTCCTCCTGTAGCGTGTTTCTGTGGAGGCTTAGCCCTACCAGATGTGTGTCTTGGCCCTCCACAGGAGGTGCTGGGAGAGGATAAGCTCATGGCTATCCTGAAGGAGCGAGAGTTGAAGATCTACTGGGGGACTGCCACCACGGGCAAGCCACATGTGGCCTACTTCGTGCCCATGTCCAAGATTGCAGACTTCCTGAAGGCAGGGTGTGAGGTAGGTGGCCAGGCTGGGAACCCTGTGTGACTGTTACCACACCGGTGGGTGGGAATGTGTCTTTTCCCTGAGCAGGGTGGCACTGACTCTGTCCCCCTCTGTCCCAGGTGACGATACTCTTTGCTGATCTCCACGCTTACCTAGACAACATGAAGGCCCCTTGGGAGCTGCTGGAGTTGCGCACCCGCTATTACGAGAACGTGATCAAAGCCATGCTGGAGAGCATTGGGGTGCCCCTGGAAAAGCTCAAGTTCGTCCGGGGCACTGACTACCAGCTCAGCAAGTGAGTCCTGGAGTGTCTGGCCCTCTGGGGAAGGGAGAGCCTGACCTGGGGCTCTGCTGTCCCTGAGCCTGCTCCCAGGCACTGTCATTCAGGGAACAAAGTGAAGGTGCCTCCAGGCCTGGGCTCCTCTTGCTGTGGCTAGAACCGGTGTTTCCATGAAGTGGGTCTAAAAGGTGTCCCCCTCCCTGGTGCTGACAGCCCTGTCCCTTCCCGCAGGGAGTACACGCTGGATGTCTATCGCCTCTCCTCCGTGGTGACGCAGCACGACGCCAAGAAGGCGGGTGCGGAGGTGGTGAAGCAGGTGGAGCACCCTTTGCTGAGCGGTTTGCTCTACCCAGGCCTGCAGGTGCGTGGTGGCGAGGCTGGTCAGCGGAGCTGCTGGGCTGGTGGGGAGCTGCTGGGCAAAGCTGGGACGGCAGGGACCTGTGAGGCTGAATGCCAAGGTAGTTATACTCCACCCTGATATTCCACCTGGCAGCAGCACAAAGCATAACCTGAACGTAGAGCTACTTTTACAGCGACTCCAGCCAACTGCAGGACAGCAGGCAGCCCAGAGAGCTCCCTTTCCCTGGCAGAAGCTGAGCAGATCCTGGGGGATCAGCAGGACCTCCAAAGGCTGAGCGTGGAGTCTTGGGTTCAGTCTCAAGGCTGCGTGTGTCTTTCCGCAGGCGCTGGATGAGGAGTACCTCAAGGTCGACGCACAGTTTGGAGGAGTTGATCAGAGGAAGATATTCACCTTTGCAGAAAAGGTGAGGAATGGGGGTGTTTCTGAGCCTCCTGTGATGCTGACGCCTGGCTAAGGGTTCAAACACTCACTAATCCTTTGGGAGAAGCATGTCTGTGACTTTGGTTGGCACCACAGCACCCTTTGCAGCAGGTCTGCAGGGCTCTGGTGTGCTGCCAGTATCCCTGGCTGTGGCTTTCTGTGCCCCATGAACTCACGATAGCTTTCTGGGTCTGTTATTCTGGATCCCAAATTTACCTGGAGCCAGGAGCAAACGGGGATTGTGGGTTAAAGCTGATCTTCAGAAGAGGATTGTCCATGATTTGCCTCCTTGCTTTTTCCCAGTACCTTCCTTCCCTGGGCTATGCCAAGCGCGTCCATTTGATGAACCCGATGGTTCCTGGTCTGACAGGCAGCAAAATGAGCTCGTCAGAAGAGGTTGGTCCCTGAGTGGTGGCTGTGGTTCAGGGATTCTGCAGGGGTTAATGGCTGGGGGTGCAGAGGCTGCACCCCAAGAGAAGGTGACGTCTCTCTCCACTCATGCTGGGGTCTAAGAAGTTGCAGTAACTCCAGCATGAGTTGTCTCTTTTGGGCGAGAGGTTGGGTAAAAGGCTGCAGAAATCTCTTCCTGCAGGACTCAAAGATTGACCTTCTGGACCGCAAGGAGGACGTGAAGAAGAAGTTGAAGAAGGCTTTCTGCGAGCCAGGGAACGTGGAGAACAACGGTGTCCTCTCCTTCATCAAGCACGTCCTCTTTCCCCTCAAGTCAGGTGAGGAGCTCCCCACGCTCAGGCACTGGGGCTGGTTTTCCTGTGGTTAAGAGGAGGGGACATCAGCGTGCGTCCCCTGAAGCTGGGTGGTTTATCTGGCTGAGCAGGGGGTGAGTCTCTGCTTGGGTTAATCTGAGCCTTAAAATCTGTGTGTTGCAGAATTTGTCATTCTACGAGAAGAAAAATGGGGAGGAAACAAAACCTACACGGCCTATGAGGCCCTGGAGAAGGACTTTGCTGATCAGGTGAGTGTCAGGAGGGACTGAACTGCTCCTCAGAGCGCTGTTGGAGGGCTCTCAGCAGCAGTGGGAGATGGAAATCAGCACTGGGGGAAGTGTGGAGCAGAGCAGGGCCCAGTGGCTGTAGGGTGGCAGGGTGCTGCTCACCAGGAGAGCCCTAAGGTGAGAGGACATGGGGCAGCAGCTGTCCTGGAGCAGGACAGGACCACATCAGCCACATCCTGGAACAGAGCAGCAGGTGAACTGTTCCGAACTGAGGCTGCAAGCAAAAGTGTCCAGAAAAGTGGCTTTGTTTTCTGAGGGGGAATGAGTCTTAAGCGCTGGAGTTCATCTCCCTGCCCTGCATCGTATCCAGTTCCTACTTCTTTGGCCTCAGATCAGTGACTCAAATTCAGCTGCTCCCCCTGCTCAGGAGGAAGCCAAGCAGGAACCCGTCTGTTTGTCACGATACAGGTCGTGCATCCCGGAGACTTGAAGAACTCGGTGGAAGTGGCCCTGAACAAACTGCTTGACCCCATCAGAGAGAAATTCAACAGCCCAGAACTGAAGAAGTTGACCAATGCAGCATATCCCGACCCTACCAAAGCCAGTAAGGAGGTGCTGGGAGCTCAGGGAAGTGGGGCTGGGTGGGAGAGAGTCCCTTCAGGGGGTGAGGTTAGAGAGAAGTTCAGAAACTTCAGTCTCGGGAGCAGCCCTGGAGAGCATTAGGAAGGGTGAGGAAAGACCAACAGCGGGGGTGTTCGCCTGGCCTGGAGAGGACAGAGGAGGGACTATGCTCTCTGGTCTAGAGACAAGCAGTGAATTCAGGGAGCCTCAGGGCCAGCGTTTGGGGGTCACTGTGTGCTCCCCAGAGCCTGGCCAACTCCCTGGCTTTATGCTGAGTGGCACAACTGTTCCCTTTGCACTGCAGAGCCTGCAGAGAAGGGCACCAAGAACTCAGAGCCAGAGAATGTGGTCCCATCCCGGCTGGACATCCGTGTTGGCAAAGTGATCAGTGTGGAAAAGGTACGGGCACAACGGGGAGAGGGGAATAACCTTCCCAGGTGGTGGCATGGGCACTCGGGGCGTGTAGGGGGGCTCTGTCCCCTTCCCTGCTCCTCACTTGGCTTCTGCTTGGCAGCACCCAGATGCTGACAGCCTGTACGTGGAGAAGATCGACGTGGGGGAGCCCGAGCCCCGCACCGTGGTGAGTGGCCTGGTGCAGTTCGTCCCCAAGGAGCAGCTGCAGGACAGGCTGGTGGTGCTGCTGTGCAACCTCAAGCCCCAGAAGATGAGGGGTGTGGAGTCGCAGGGCATGGTGCTGTGTGCCTCCAGGTGAGGGAGGGGACATCGGGGGGCCGTACCCCTCTGGGGGTGCAGTCCAGACCCCCATCTTCTGCCCCAGAGCCTGGTGGTTCTGGGGGGCAGGGTGGGTGCTGCCTTGGGGTGACTCTGTTCCTCCACACCCCTCGGCAGCGTGGGGGAGCCGCGGCAGGTGGAGCCCCTGGACCCGCCGGCCGGGAGCTGCGCTGGGGAGCGCGTCTACGTGGAGGGCTACGAGAGCGGGGAGCCCGACGACGAGCTCAAGCCCAAGAAGAAGGTCTTCGAGAAGCTGCAGGTGAGGGGCTGTGCCAGGGGGCCTGGGCCACAGCTCAGAGTAGATGGGGCTCCAGGCATTGAGTGGGGCAGTGCTTAGGGCCACTCTCCCCACTTGTGTGACCCCAAATTAGCTATTTGCTGCATAGTGTCCCCATTTGCTACTGTCAGCAAAGCCGTGGAGGAGACAGACCTCCCCTCCAGCTGAGCGAGGCACCACCGGCAGCGCAGGCCTGACCCTGCTTCCCCTGCTTTGCTCCCCAGGCCGACTTCCGCATCTCTGAGGACTGCGTGGCCCAGTGGAAGCAGAAAAACTTCCTGACCAAGCTGGGGAGAGTCTCCTGTAAAAGCCTGAAGGGAGGGAGCATCAGCTAACAAGTGCCAGAGCTGCTGCTCGTGCCTCCTGCCTGGTCCCCTCCATCGCTCCAGCCAGGCTCTCCTCCCTGGTCCCTGCCATCTCCTCCCCAGTGCCCCGAGCCGGGGGCTCAGCTCCGTGGGACCTGGGGGCTTTGGGACTGAATTTGCAGCTTCTCAACCTGGGGAGCTGCCTCTGACATCCCCCTCACCCCGGGGCCTGCTCAGCCAGCGTCCGTGCCTCAGCCGTGGGCCAGCTCTGGGGACTGGCACCTGGGACCTGTGTGACTTGTGCCCGTGGCCTCAGGCCCTACGCTGGGGCCGTGGGCTCGCTCCCAGCTGTGCCACAGACTGGATGCCTTGCCCGCTGGCCCCAACTGGGACAGCAGTGAGGGCAGAAAGGGAAGGCTGCTTGCTCGAACCTGTGTTGCTGCTAACAGAGCTGGGGGCAACTGCCTGGCACCCCCTGCTCTGCCTGGACACCCCCTGCTCCACGCTCAGCGCCCCCCCAGGGGGCTGGGGCTGCTGCTGGGGCTGCTCTTGGGCCAGGAGCCCGGGCAGCACCGGTGGGTCTGTCCTGAGCCCTTGGGGGGCACGGGCCTTGAACACTGACTCGGGAACCATCTGTCTGTTGTAAACCCAAATAAAACGTGAAGCCGAATGTGCCCGAGTGTGCCCGTCTCCCTGGGGGGAGGTGGCCAAGTTGGCAACTAGTCCCACTCCTGTGGTTTAGTGCTGCCTGAGCCCTCTGCCCCCCCCTGCATGGGCAGCGGGGCCAGGAGCCAGCCCCCTTGGGGGGGGGGGGTCTGTGCCCACCCCAGGGCTTGGCATCACTGGAAGGGGCTGTTGTTGCGTGTGGCAAGGCCATGGCAAGGAAGCACAGGAGGCGGGCAAGCTTCGGTCATCATTTTTACCAGCCAGTACAGAGCTCTGAGCAGCTACTCGGTGGCAGAGGGTTGGTTGCTTTTGGTTTGGTTTGGTCAGTTTGGTTCGTTTGTTTTTTTACAATCAAAGAAATTAAAACGTGACCCGAGGTTACAGAAACAGAACTTGAGGCTCTACCCCAGGGTCTGAAGACCAGCTCCCGGGGCAGCTGGGCTTCCCCTCCACCCTGCGGCCAGCGGGCAGAGATCGGTGCTGGCCAAGTGTCCCCTCCTGCCTCTCCAGCAAGGGCTGAGGTCCTGGTCCCTCCCAACCAGCATCTCCATCCCCTCCTGCCCGCCTTCCCCTGTGGCCAAAGCCTCCCCCTTCCCGTGTCCAAAGTGCTTTGATTCCTCGCGGGCAGAGCGGCTCCAGCATCTTCATCCTCTGTGGGGCTGCTCGGCTCCGCACCCCAAACCAAGCTGGAGGGAGGAGGTGCTGGCTCTGGGCATGGGGTCTCCAGTCCAGTTAAAAAAAACAAAACAAAAAAAAAAAAGCAAAATAAAGCTGTAGTACTTAGGAAAGTGAAACCAACACCATTTTTGCATAAATATCATCAAGGCCGTGGAGGCTAAGGCTGTTTGCTTCCTGTATTAAGTTAGTTGCCAGTTCCACACTCGTCCGTTGACCTGCCCAGGTCCCTGAGAGATTTGGATTCCTGTCTGCGGGGCACCAGTTCCTCCTGCAGCTTCGTCCTTCAGGCCGTCTCTCCCCGTCCATCTGCAAGGCAGGAGGGAAGAGACCATCAGCTTCCCTCAGCCCCATCTTCCCACAGCCCTGCCCCACACCTGGGCTCTCCCAACCCATCCCGGTGTCACCCCAGCCCCACACAGCCCAAGAGCTGCATTGGAGCCTGAGCATCCCATGGTGGGGCTGAACCCGGCCCCCCCAGTCCCATGTACCTTGTGCAGGGAGGCTCTAAGCCGGTGGCTCTGTGCCATTCCTCCCCTCCGTCCCCGTGGCCGCCGTCCCCGCCGGCTCACTCTTAGTCCTGCTCTCGTCGGCCGGCGCTGCCTTGGCCTTCCCGTCGGGCACGGGGGAGCCCAGCGCCTCCACCTCCGGTGCCTTCGGGCTCAAGGGGGAAGGAGCCGGCCCCGGGCCAAGAGAAGGCTTCTTGGCTACCGGAGGGGGAATCTTGCCGGGTTTTCGGTGGGTTTGCGCCTTGCCGGGGCCCTGCTGGGCGGCAGCCGGGGCTGCCGAGCGCTGCCCCGAGAAATTCATCAGCTCGGCCACCAAGTTCCTCTTCAGGTCAGCCTGCGCCTCGGGGGACGAGGCCGTCTCGATCACCAGCTTCTTGGAGCTCTTGGCAAAGATGAAGCTGGCAGTGGAGGCCGGGGACTTATTCCTGGGGGAGAGCTGGCCATCCCCGGGGGGTCCCTCGGGGCCGGGCAGAGCCGCTTTGTTGCCCGGTGGCTTCTCGGCAGCCTCGCCAGAGGAGGAGGACAAGGCTGCTGCCTTGAGGTGCACGGCGTGGTGGAGCTGGTTGGAAGGCACCGCGTCTTTGGCAGGAGGGGGCTGCCGCGTGGACAGGGACCGGCGGACGGGCTTTTGGGGTGCCGGCCGCTCCTCGGCACTGGCCCCAGCCCCGGCGGGGGGCTCCACGTTGACGGAGCGCAGCCGCACCATCTGCAGCAGCGACGGCGTGACGATGGGCAAGCTGGCGTCCTCCTTGGCTACGGGGCCGCTCTTGCTCCGCAACACCGGCTCCTTCTTGGCGTCCGCCTGGGGGCCGTTGGCCGCCTTCTTAAGGCTGGTTTGGAGCGGCAGAGCCGGAGCCGAGGGTGGGGGGAGAGGCGGTGGCGGCGGCACGGTGGTCTCAGGAGGGGGCTTGGTGGGGGAAGGTGGCCGCGGTGCCCCGGCCAGTGGCTCTTGCTGCTGGCTGCGTGAGGAGACGGTGGCCGAGAAGGAGGAAGACGCAGCCCCCGGGGTCGGTGCCGCTGTCTGCCCGGCCACCGGAGCCAGTGTAGCATCGGGCAGGCTGGACAAAAAGGCTTCATCTGGAGGGGGGAAGTCCGCCATGGACAGGTCGTGCTCCTCAGGAGCTGGTGGAGGTGGTGGGGGCCAGGCAGCATCAGCGGGGGCCTCACTGGCGGCCTGGGGGCTCCCCTCCACCTTCTTTGCCGGCGGGGGAGGTGGGTGGTAGGCAGGCGGCGGCGATGGCGGTGGAGACTTGCTGCTGGGCTTGGCCGAGGGCTCCTGGCCGGCAGTGCTGGGTGCCGGTGGGTCTGGAGAAGGAAGAAGGGGGCCAGCGGGGGCCACGGGTTGCTGGGGCTTGGTGGGTGGTGGGGAGAAGGGAGCGGGCACCTTGGGGTGCGGTGGGATGACGAACCGGTCTGAGCGGCATGGCAGAGTCTCAGGGGGGGCCGGGTCTGAAGCCGAGGAGGAGATGGAGGTGAGGGAGGAGGACACGGAGAGCGCAGGCGACTGCAGGGAGCAGACCCGGTCCGACTTCGGGGGCTGAGCCCTGCCCGGGGACACGGAAGGGGGTCCCAGCCCCTTGGTGGGCAGCGTGGGTGTCCCGCTCTGGCTGGAGTAGCCGCTGGAAGGGGACATGGTGCGGTCAAACCCATCCGGGCAGCTCCACTTGGGCTGAGCCTGGGGCTCCCGCAGCACCACCGTCACCCCGGGGCTGCCCCGCGAGGCCTCGGGGGAGCTGGCACCGGCCAAGCTCTCGGAGCGGAGGCTGCTGGTCTCGCTCAGCGACGATGGGGAGAAGACCTCATCCTCGGCCGTGGGGCTGAAGGGCTCGGGGCGCGGGGACCAGGGCGTGCTGCTCTCCCGCTGGGACCGCCGGTCGGGCTTGGGGGGCAGCCCCAGCACCTTGGGCTCCCCCTCGGACTTCTGGTGCAGCGAGTAGGTCCTGCGAGGGGGGGCTGGGGGCTTCTTCATCTTCCTGAGGGAGACGCTACGGGTGGAAGAGCGCTCGCTGGCCAGGCTGCCCGTGTCCGAGCCCTCTGCCTGGCTGCTCGTGCTGTAGGCAGGGGACGCCCGGCCACTGCTGGTCCCCACGGCTAGTAGCCCAGGGGCTGCAGGCGTGGGGCCGGTGGTGGGCTTGGAGCAGGAGCTGGCGAAGCTGGCAGAGCTATAGATGCTGACTTGGTCGGTGTCGGAGCGAGTGGCCACGTCCACCTCACCCCGTGGCCCTGCCTCGGGCTGCCCAGAGCCCCCCTGGGAGGAGATGGTGGAGCTGTTGGAGACGATGGTCTCTGTGGACTGTGAGTGGCTCCAGTTGTCGCTGGAGGAGGAAGGCTCACGGCTGCGGGCGCTGCGCTCCGAGAAGCGGGTGAGGGAGCGCACTGAGGCCGGGCTGGACGACACCAAGCTGCAGCGGCTCAGAGTCCGCACGCTGCTCCGTGTCAGGGCCACCACGTCCACCATGGGCGGCAGGATGGCGTTCGGGATGATCTTGGACATGTAGGTGCCTTGGGGCGAGATGGACATGACGGGGCCCAGCAGCTCCGGAGGGCTGGTGTTGGTGGTCATGCCTGGCACAGCCAGTGACTTTGGCCTCACCATGGGCGACAGCTTGGCTGCCGTCTTCCTCCCCACCAGCATGTCGTCGTAGTAAACCCGGTCGATGTGCTTCTGCAGGGCTGCGTCTGCCTCCTCCAGGGCTCCCAGGCGGACGTGGGCGCCCCCGGGGACAGCCAGGGGCTGCAGCTTCCCGTCGATGGTGGGGATGCGGATGGCATCGCCAGAGACCTGCCCACCGTTCAGCAAGACCTGCGGTACCTGGCTGCCCCCGCGCTCCGCCGGCCCTCGCCCGCCAGCGTCAGGGTGTCCCTTGGATTCCCGGCTGTTCCTGAGACCTGGGAGAGCAGGGAGAGACGAAGCCGGTGTGATCCCAGGGCAGACACACTGAGCCAAGGCAAACAGAGCCTGGGCAACGAGACCAGACCCAAAAAATCCCCTCTGAGGCTTACCCAGCTCCTTATGGACGTGCTGGGGGATGCCCAGCACCGTTGTCCTCCTCTCCTTCCTCTTCTTGCCAGCCCTCTCCGAGGATTTGGGAAAGGAGTCGTGCGGTCGGAAGGTGGAACCTGCAAGAGGCACGAGTCGGTGTGAGGGGGGGCCTGGCCAGGGGGTCCCCAGTGTCCCCAGCACCCCCTCCACTGCCCGAGATTCTCCAGGACAAGCCGGGCGCAGGCGCTTGGCACAGCCCGGAGAGACACCAGCAGCTGCCAAAGAGCTGCGTGGTCTGAGCAAGGAGGAGACGCTGTCTGTCCATCTGTCTGTCCCCCCTCGCCCAGCCCCAGCCCTCTGACTCAGCCAGAGTTGCTCCCTTCTCTCCAAGGGCCCCCAAATCCCCGCACTGGCTCCTGGCCACACCAAGGCAGAGAGCCCAGCTTTCCTGCCATGCACCCTGGGCCCCCCCAGCCTCGCACCCCCTTGGCCCATGTCCCCCCCGTCCCCGCAGCCCCCCAGCCGGGCACCTTTCCGCTGGATCATCTCGGAGCGGATGGAGAGGGCGTCCTCGGAGGTGCTGTCAGTGGCACAGGAGGCCGCCCGGCTCCGGAAGGACACGCTGTCATCCTCCAAGGATGCGCAGGACTGCGTGGGCAGAGAGGGGGCTCAGGCGGACCCCGGGCTGCGGGAAAGGAGCTGCCCTGGCCCCCGCCAAGGCCCCTTCTCCGCCGCAAACTGAGTCCGCAGCCCAGCGCTGCCGAGACAAAAGCTTCTCCGAGGGCCAAAGGCTGAGTCAGCCACGCCGGCATCCAGAGTCCTCCCACCAGAGCGGGGCTGAGAGCAGCCCCAGGGACCCCTCATGGCCTTGTAGCCCCCCTGGAGAGCAGACGAGCTGGGGTCGGGTCTGCCAGAGGAGGACCCAAGGGAACCACCAGCCTTGCCGCCGTGCCAAGCCAAAAATGTCCCCATGGCTGTGCCCAGCCCTGCTGTGCCCCAGAGCCCGGGGCTGGAGGGCTGCCATGGCTGGGAGAGGGGTGCAGGGATGGGGTGGGGGCTGGACAGGGACAAAGAGGCAGTGATGTGACCACGCTGGGGACCCACACATCGCACATTTACCCCCTGGGCACAGCCAACAGCACAGCTTTCAGTGACCCCCCTCCCCCCCCAGACCTCCAAAGCATCTCCTGGCACAGGCGGAGGTCGGGATGAGACACATCAGCAGGAACCACCGCCCAAACCCTCCACCACGTCACCCTGAGCCATCCCGCCTCCCTCCGTGGCTCTGTGCCCCCCCAGGGACTCCCAGCCCCCCGCTTCCAAGGGGTTAAGTGGGCCGAGAGCCAGCGGGAGGCAGTGGCTTGAGCAAACATGGATGGCAGCGGGGTCAGAGCCCTGGGAAGCAGCAAAGCTCAGCTTGGCCAAGAGAGTGGGAGTTTCTCCTCGTCAGCAGCCAGGGAGGGACCCGGCCGTGGGGCTGGATATGGCCAACAGACCCCGTCACACCGTCCCGTCACCCCACCTTGCTCAGGGCTGCGAGGGGACAGCAGTGGGGTGGGAAGGGGGGGACAGAGGGACGTGGGCATGGTGGGGCTCCCGGGCACAGCAGGACACGCCAAGGCTGAGGAGGGGGACAGGGGCAAAGGGGATAATGTTGAGGGACAAACGGTCCCTTCCCACTCCACAAACCTCCGGCCACGGTCTTGCAGCCCCAGCTTCAGCCAGTTCCCCACTTGCTCCCAGCCCCCAAACAGCACCTGGGGATGGGACAGAGGGACCACCCGGTGTCCCCTCACCCTCCAGGGCACCCCGAAAGCACTGAGAGGCAGAGCCATCTCCTTAGCTCACCTGGAGGCTGCTGGTGTCCCCGTGGTCCCAGGCACTTTTGGTCTGCTTCTGCTTCTCTGGGGAGGGAAGGCAGGGGGTAAATCCCTCCGGGAGAACCGGGGGGGGCACCAGCCGGAGAAATGGCTGCTGAGTGCAGCAGTTCTGCCCGCACACCCCAGCCCCGGCTGGACTCCGGTCAGCCCCATCGCGCCGCCCACGCAGCCCGGCCAGCCAGGAGTGTCACCGGGGCCACCCCCGGGGTTGGGGACACCTACCCTGGTGCTGCAAGGACTTCAGTCCCTGCTGAGCCTGGTTGTGCAGCTCCTCCAGGTGGGGGGGCCGCGTGCTGGGGAAGAAGACGTTGTCGGGACATTCCTCGCCCGCCGTGTACTGCACACTCAGCCGCTTCTCGGCCTCGCCCTTGGCAGCGCCTGCGGAGACAGAGGGATCAGCTGAATATCACAGAGTCTTAGAACAGTTCGAGTTGGAAGGAACCTCTAAAAGCCATCTAGTCCAACCCCTGCCATGGATATCTTCAGCTAGACCAGATTGCTCAAAGCCCCATCCAACCTGGCCTGGAATGATTCCAGGGATGGGGCATCCACCACCTCTCTGGGCAACCTGGGCCAGTATCTCACCACCCTCAGTGTAAGCAATTTCTTCCTTATACCTAGCATAAATCTTCCCTCTTTTAGCTTAAAAACATCACCCCTCGTCCTATCACAACAGGTCCTGTTAAAAACTCTGTCCCATCTTTCTTATAAGTCCTCTTTAGGGACTGGAAGGGGCTCAAAGGTCTCCCCCAGAGCCTTCTCTTCTCCAGGCTGAACCCCCCCAACTCTCTCAGACCCCCTCCCAGCAGAGGGGCTCCAGCCCTCCCAGCATCTCCGTGGCCTCCTCTGGCCCCACTCCAACAGGTCCATGTCCTTCTGCTGTTGGTGGCCCCAGAGCGGAGCAGAGGGGCAGAATCCCCCTCTCACCCTGCTGGCCACGCTGCTGGGGATGCAGCCCAGGATGCGGGGGGTTTCTGGGCTGCCAGTGCACCTTTGCTGGCTCATGGCCAGCTTTTCACCCCCCAGCATCCCCAAGTCCTTCTCGGCAGGGCTGCTCTCCATCCTCCATCCCCAGCCTCTGCTGATACCAAGGGTTGGCCCAACCCAGGTGCAGGACCCTGCACTTGACCTTGATGAACCTCATGAGGTTCACATGGGCCAACTTCTCCAGCCTGTCCGTGTCCCTCTGGATGGCATCCCATCCCTTGGGCGTGTCAACCGCACTGCTCAGCTTGGTGTCATCAGCAAACTTGCCCTCAATCCCACTGTCTGTGTCGCTGATGAAGGCGGGGGGACACAGCCATGCTCCCATTGACGCACCCCCACCCACAGGATGCAGCCCCAGAGAGGCAGGAGAAGCTCCGGGTGATGACAGCGGCCCGGGGTGACGTTATCCTGCTCATCTCCAAACCGGGCGAGGAATCATCTCCCGTGGCTCGGCCCGGCCGGTCGATACGCCGGAGTCGGGCTGTCTCTGCGCGAAGCCGCAGGGTTTTCTCCCCACTGGCCGGAGCGGAGCTGGGGCACGACACCACCCTCCTCCCCAGCACCTTCGTTAGGAGCAAACGAGGCAGCGGGTTGTGCAGGGCTGTGGGCAGCTGAGCGGAGAAGGGGCAGCACGGGGGTATGAAACGAGGATGGAAAGACGGTGACTTTCCCTTTGGAGGGTTGCATCATCCCCAGCCCTTGCAAAGCACCCCGAGAGCAGGGACTCATCCCGTGCCCAGCCAGGCTGGGAACTGCACAGACGAGGGAAACTGAGGCACAGAGACCCCAGCTGACCCACATCCCCCCTCGCTTCAAGCCCCCCAGGTGCCATGCCAGGGCTGGCATAGGACTCTCCACACCCCATCTCACAGCCCCCTCCCCACAAACCATCACCAGCACCCTGGGGTGCCCACCACCAGCTCCGGTCACCTGCTGGGAGCTGTGCCTGGCATCCCCCACCCAGGGCACCACCGGCGCAGCCCTGCCTGCTCCTGCCTGCGCACCGCTGCCTGCCGCGAAGCCTCAAACTCTTCCTGCCCGGAAAAAAACAACTTGAGGCTGAGGAAGGGAAGGGCGAGACCAGGAAACCGGTGGGGCTGGCGGCAGCACCCCGGGGGACACAAGTACCCACTGCCCGGCATCGCCGGCGCCACGCACTCATCCTCTTGACCCCCGTGTCCCCTGTCCCCTCCCGGCCAGCCCGGCCGGGCAGCGAGGCGGCCGCGCTCCAGCTCCGCCGCACAAAGGAGCAGGCCCTGAACAATGGAGCCGGCCCGCCCTGCCGCGCCATGCCACCACGCCATGCCGCCACACCGGCCTCTGCCTCCACGGCACGGCCAGCGGGCACCGGGGCACGGCCAGGATGGGGCGGGGGGACAGGTCGTGGCACAGGGGACCCCTGTGCTGGTGCAGGGTCCCTGTAGGGGACACAAAACACCCACAGCCCCCCCTCTACCATTGTCTCCCCCTTCCCCTAAGCCCTTTTCTCCCACAGTTTTGGCAGCCCCTCGCCTGACACCCCCTCTGCCCCCCCGGCTCACTCAGAGCCGCCTTCCGGCGAGAGGACCGCAGTGATTTATCCCCGTAACTTCCCAGCGGATGAGGCTGGGGCCCGAGTGACCTTCCCTGCCCTCCCCCTGGGGTGGCAGCTGCCCCCCCCATTGCTTGCTGCGGGTGGGCGAGCACCCGATGTGGGGGCAGGCGGGGGTCCTGGCGGGCAGGGGTTGTGTAAGGACAAGGAGCCGCTCCCTTCCCCCCCTCCCCATCACTCACCCTTCTTCTTGAAGAAAGCCAGAAGCGAGGAGAGGTTCCTGCCCATGAAAACCACCATGGTGGACAGGGAGCGGGTCTGGTCCCCACGGGGGCTCCGTGGGTCCCCACGGGGGCTCTGCCACCCCCCACGGAGGCTCTGCCTATTGTGCCGGGGTAGCTCTCGCCCAGCCGTGAGGCAGCGAGGCGGATGCCGGCAGCCCCCAGCTCCCTCTCTCCGTCCTCATCCGCACGGCAGGAGGATGCTCGGCCGGGTGAAGAGGCTCCGGCGCAGCTGCCTGACCCTGGGGACGGCTGCGCGGTGGCAGGAGGGGACAGCCCCAGCTGAGCCCACCACACTCCTCAGTCACGGGAGGAGGAGAGCGGGGGGCCCCTCCTCTGGCCTCCCTGCTCACCCCCAGCCCTCCCGCCTCCTCCCACGCACGGCACGGCCGGCAGGGATCCATCCTGCCGGGCTCAGGGCTGGAATTTCCCCAACTCCCCACTCTTGCACCCCTGAGACCCCCCCCCCCCCGCCC